>NW_003307576.1:950639-984563 GCF_000143455.1 Volvox carteri f. nagariensis
CAGTCCCGGCAGGGGAGGGCTCCTGATATACCTAACAGGCCAACAAAAAAACCTCCAAGAGAGAAAGGCTAAGAGAGCTCGACACCACAAGACGTCTTGCAACCACCTTAAAACACCTGACCTCCACCACCTGTCCCTTCCTGGGCTGGTCCAGGGGAGAAGTAGCCTTATAAAGAAAAGGGATCCCGCACAAGCCTGATCACCACTGCAGGGGCCCGGGATAGTCCGGCGAAACCACAAAAGCGTTAGCGTTGCCACGACACACAGCTCCTAGACCCTCCAGAAAACCGCAGGGGGAGGATTGTAGCCCGCGCGGCGCCTCCCCCTTACCGCCACTAACCTGAACGGTTGGTCCTCCGGAAACCTATTCACCCTGTCTCGTACTGCACCGCTCTCACCCTCGTCCCTCACCAAGCAACCCAGTCCCACAGAGAAGACGTGTCTAAATAGAATGGCCCTCCTCGGGCCACATCTCCCCCTCATCCGAGCCCCGCTACCACCACCAGACCTCAACCTCCCAAACACCAGAAAACCTACGTCCTTTTGGCGCTCTCACCGCCATTTCCCCCCTCCCCTGTCCGAGCGACCCCCCCTCCCCCCGGCTCTCCAGCACCCTACAACCTCGGAGCGGCACTAGGGAAGAAAAAGGGTTCTTCCCTGCACGACGTGACCGCCTCCATTCCCCGTCCTTCTCCTCTTCCTCTCCCGTCTTGGGGTTCCCTCTCACCTATTCCCTCGTCCTCCAACCCCCATCCCCTTCGAACTCCTATACCCCCCCGAGCCCTGCCCTACAAACTAAGCTCAAAGCGCTCTTAGGCAATAATCTCCACCGCTTCGGTGCACCGCAGTGCGCCTTCTGAAACCGACAGGATCGGGTGGTCGGGTCCCACCCTGTCCCAGCCTCTCCACGGGGTGCCCAGCGCCGTGAAGGAGCGCAGGCGCGCCCAGAAGTCCACCACTGCCCGGGCGCGGGCCCGCTCCAAGGGGGTTGCTGCGGGTGCTGCTGCCGCCGCGCCTGCCGTTGCTGCTACCGCCCCTGTCGCCGTGTTCCGCTCCTGCGTTTGGTCCTCATCCCCCGGCGCATTCAGTGCAGGCCCCGTCTGCGGTCCCGCCCCGTCGGCCTGGATGAAAAAGTCCGTTATCCGCCTCTGCCTGGGGCCGGGTACCTGCACCTGCTGCGCGTGCTCCCGGTTCTGTGGTCCTTGGCTCCCAGCTCGTTCCTGCCTCCTGCCCGCTGCCCTCAGGCAGCATCTGCCAACCTCCATGGCAGACAGGGCCGACAGGGCGATTATATCCCATACGGCCTGTTCGCATCCGGTTGGGGCCAGTAATAGCCAGAGTTGCTTTCGGGTGACTCCACCTACCGCCGCTTGCTGAGAAGACTGTAGATGCCGGTCGATCTGTGCCCGCACCGCCTGCGCCACCGGACATTCCCAAAAGTGATGCATGCGTGGTGAGCATGGCTGACCAGCTGCTCCACCGAATCCGCCACATCCACAGCGTTCTGGAGTCATGCGGGCTAGGTGCGTGTTGCCCGGTAGGGGGACGCCATCCACTGTGAGCCGCCATAACGTCTCCTTATTCTCATTCTCCCATCGTACCCCGGACCATACGCGGGCCTGCGTCGCCCTGAATAGGCTGATTTCCGAGGGGGGCGGCGGCGACGGGCCCTGAGAATCCGTCGCCTCCCGTACAAATTCAGCTACCAGGCGTCTTCTCCTCTCCTCCATAGGCCCACATTGCAGCTGTGTCACCAGGCGAACCGTGAGGCGTGCCAGCGGGATGGCTTCCGCCATCCCAGGTATACGCCACCCAATTCGCCCAGCAATCATACCCATCACTTGCATGCTGGTCAGCAGTGGTGCTGGTGACGGTATGACAGCCTCCTCCCCTTCCGTTGCCACTGCCATCGGTTCCGTTAGCCCCCGCTGCTGCTGCTGCTGCTGCTGTCGCCGGGTCTCAACCGTTCTAGCAGCTTCGAGCCAGGCCGGGTTTATGCTGCTATGCAGCGCCGCGAGGGCTGCCCGGGTCACGGGTTTATCCCACGTGGAGATCGGGGTAAGCGGGTCGAGGTGAGTCTGGGCCCACTCCAGCCACACCGTCATAGGGAGGGTTGCCAGATCGCTGCTCTCTGCCAGGGCCCAAACCCGCACCAGGTCCCCTACCGTCTGTAGTTTCCTGCAGGTGGCAAGCCCAGGGTATTGGTACTCCAGGCCGGGGCGGCGGCCCCGGTCCGTCGGGATGGTCCCTCCAGCATCGGGGAATAGCGGATTTCCCCATAATGCAGTCGCCCAGCACCAGTCACCGGGTGTCAGCGGGTTGGTCCCGATGTCCTCTGGTGGCGGCAAGTGCCCCAGGGCTCCCACAATCCGGCTGATATCCTTTGGCATGTCACGAGTCCCAAGCCAGGGCCCAGTTGGGCTCGCGGTTGTCAGGGCCCACGGCTGGAAAGCGGGGTTCGTGAGCAGAAGGTAGGCTGAAAGCGTGCGGACCCAGGGGTGGATACCTCCGCCCACCTGCATATCTGTGTCTGTTGCGCCTGTATCTGATCTCGTGTTGCCTGTTCGCAGCCCTAGGGTTGCGATGACAAAACGAGCTGCCCACACCGCATGCCGGGCTTGGATGTGTTGCCGGAGGGGCAGCAGACCAAAGCCTCCTGTGGATGGGTGACCGATCAGGAGTTCCTTGGGCACACCAGTCAAGCGTCGGCCAGGATCATCCGGGCCTTGTTGGCGGTCGACCAGGCGAGCCGTGAGTCGCTCTATCTCGTCCAGCACGCGGTCTGGGGCCAGTCCGCCATGCTCCATGTGCCAGGTGACCGTCTGCAAGCCATATGCCGACGCCGCCGTTGCCCTTCCAAATGCTGACAGCGGGAAGCGGGACAGACGCTGCATCCTGCCGGGAGCGGTGATGGCCTCCGGCGACGCGACGGCGGCGATCAATTCCTGCGGCAAGTCTCATCACAGCCGTTCGCCGTCCTTGAACTTCGGACTGGGTGAGGGGCGTTTGTGCCGTGTTGGGTCGTGGGGACGTGCGCATGCTGTGCGCCAGCTCGGATGCCATACAATGGCCTCTTTCCACCGCCAAATGATCATTAACCCAGTAGAGCATTCATTGTGCCATTCAGAGCCGACAAAGGGATGGAACGACGTGTTGGACGTGACGGTTAGTCTTTGCTGAATCCCTTTCACCAATGCCCAGTGCTTGTGGCCATTGCAACGACTTTACTGCATGATTCAATTGTTCCAGTGCGCTGGTGTTATTTAAGCAGGTTATATCAACAGGTCATTAGAATGTCCGCCGCGCGTCTTGGAATTTTGTCTCTTTTCCTTTCGATTGCTATCTCCCTTTATGCTAGAAGCCTTTTGACTATGTGCGTTACGATTCTGGGGTTAGCTTCCTCCTGGCAAGTGTTTTGCGCGTTGATTGCTTGCCAAAGAGTGCAAGCTAGAGAATAGATTATTAGCGTCTGATGAATAATCTACATACAGATGTTTTGGAACTTTGAGCCATCGTTTCCATGACCGTCCGCTAGGCGTCCGCTGGAACGGTCAGGATGTACGGCGTTGCGGACAGGACCGTCCGCGGGCGGGGTATATGTTTCATTCATTTCAATCTTGTTTCCATAACACTTTCATATCACTTTTATCTTGTCCCATACCACTTTCAGGTACCTCCTTCACCCACTTTGAAAGTGGGTTTTAGTTGGATATTCCAACTAAGTAGTGACTTTGCTCTCGCCAAGCCCATTGCTGACAAGAATGTTAGATTGCCTAACGTTCTGCGCGATTGTGTACTGGTGCGTGCTGTGATGGTGGTGGTGGTGGTGCGTGAGCAGCCTCTGCTTGTCAAGCTGGCCGTATGTTCACAGACGTTTTTCGCGGGAATCGGCTGACGTCAATTGTGTGGTTCGTTGTCGCAGGGTCTTGGCGACGGTAAGAAGATTTGCTGCCCACTAAGGCGCCAGCGCAGCTGTTCCGTGCACGGAGTCACGGATATGCTGGCGTCTTGACGGGTCGGGCTCCCTGTGAAACACAGGTCTACACCACATTGCCCATCAATGTGGCAGTGTGTGGAGCCGATCCCGCGCGGGGCGTGCTGGGCGCCCTACTGCCCCACACCTTCGGTGAGGGCGTGCACGGTGCCTGTAGTGTCTTGGTGCAGATCGCTGTCAAGGGTGGGCTCTTCCGAGGCCAAGCGGCCATGAACCCCGAAATCACCCATTTTCCGCGCCTCCCCCACCTCCCCTCTTTTTTGCCGCCTCTACACCTACCTCCACTTATTTAAGGTTTGGTGTAAGGTTTTTATTTCGTGCTTATTTTAGTCTTGGCAGCTAGGTAGGTAGGTTTCGGACATCATCCGCACTACATCATCCCGAGGTCGCCTCCTTCAAGAACGCCTTTTGATCAGTTTTACTTCTTGTACACTCTTTCCCTGGCAGCAGCTTCACTCCATGGTTCGTCTTTCCCCCTCCTCCCCACACACACATGCGCTTCTCTTCCTACCAACTGCCTCTCCTCCCATTGGTATTTCTTTTGCGTTCTTTACAACCCAGTTCTCTATTTCTACCTTCTTTGCGTTCCTGCCAGCATGTACGTTGTCCAATGCGTCATCCCATTGTCAGTTCCGTCATCTCGTACGACACCTTCTGTGTCGTCCTGCGCCGCCTTTGCATCCCTGTTTCCTTTTTAGTCGCTGCCTTTTCTTCCGCTTTCACATGGGTTCTTTAGGGCTTCTTATTTCCAGCTCCCCCAGTCAGCCAGCTTAATACTCCCTTTCAGTGGCATTCGCATGCGTTCTTGTCATTAGGTCTGCTCACAACTTTCCCACCTTCCGCCTCGCATGTGCCTTTGCCCGCTGCTTCTGCTGCCTGGCCAGGTGAGTCCGAAGGAGGTTCGAGCTTTATCGGTATATCGCGTTGTGTTGGTCGGCTGGCCAGACTAGGATAGTTGGGTCAGGCGCGTGTTGGGGGGTTGGGAGGAGCACTTGCATGTCATCAGCTTTTTATTACCAGCTCATCAGCCAGTTTTGGTCCAACCCCATCAATGCCGCCTCCAGGCCAGCAGCAAACTTTATTCCAGCTCACGTCGTCAGTTCTTTTTGCCGCCTCTCCACCTACCTTTACTTCTTTATGGCTTCACTCTACTGCTTTTGTTCTGCTCTTATTTTAGTCTTGGCGGCTAGGTAAGTAGGTTTCCGCGGTCGACATCATTACATCATCCCGAGGTCGGCTCCTTCAAAACCGCCTACTGGTCAGTTCTGCTTCCTTGGCAGCTGCTTCACTCGTTCGTGGTTCATCTTTCCCCCTCCTCCCCCTCGCTCTGGGCTTGGCTGGCTTGGGTTTTTGGGTATCTGGCTTTTCTTGGATTTGGAATAAACTACCCCTCCTCTCACCTCACTCCTCTTACACCGCCCCCTACAGGCGGCGAAGTGGACATCGATGCTGACACTTGGCGTGGCTACCCGTGCAACAGCCATCTGGTGGCAAAGGTGCTGTTCATCCTGCAGCGCCCCGGAGCCATCGTCACACACATTATGACCGGTGGCAGCCAGGTGCGTGTGCGTGTGTATGTTTATGGTTGGGGGCGGGCGAGGTAGGGCCACCAAAGGCGGCGTGAAGAAGGTAGGGAAGCGTGTGCATGTGAATGGGGGGCCTAGGGGCAATGCTGAGCGCGGCCGGGTGGACCGTTTGCCTGTCTGCCTGTAACAGCTTCACCCAAGGCCCCAAACGTCTTGTGTGTCTGACACGGCATAACGCCGTGTAAACTGTGGTCACACTTGTGTGATGAGGGCAAGCAAGTGGTTCCTTCTGTGCACGGCTGGGAACGAGAGTGGGATGCCCCTGTGCTTTTTGGGGTGGGGTCGCGTAGGAGTCGCTCACCTAGTGACATGATGTTCTATGTGGAAGCATAGAACTCAAAGTCCTTGTTGAGGCGGGCTGGATTCCAACCCAGCGACAAGCATGAGTGTACATGAAGTAAATGAGACGGCTGGCAGCGGAGTCTTGAACTCCGAACACCAATAAGTAGTCGTGACACGTAAGTGCCTGGCCATAGCATCCCGCCCGGGTAGCTTACATCTCGGCCTACCTGCCGGAAATTCCCTACTACGGTCCTGCCGTGCTAGGATAATGTCGTGGGGCACGGGGCCCCAGCCCGTTGGGTTCACTACAAGCAACTGCCATCTTCGTGACATGTTACAATAGTATGTACGAAACTCAAGTCGAATCGTTGCCGAAGTTAACAATAGTATTAACAGTAATCGTTGAAATGTTCTAAGGGAAATGTAGTGTACTACAGGTGGGGGAGCCCTCTTGTGTCGGTTTATCTTCTTGGGGGTGTTTTTAGGGCTATGCCTGGCAGGTGTGTGGGGTGTGATGGGTTCCGGCATTTGCCCGGTGCGTTGGGTCTGCTGTGTGGGTGCACCCTACGGGGCTGACCTGACGCCTTGCCGTGCAGCGGTGTCATGTACCGTCTGCAACGCAGCCACCTGTGTCTATCCCACATACTGACACGGCCATTGCGGCCACGAGCATGCCTAGTCTCGGTGCCGCCATGTATTGGGGAACGGGAGGCCAGCTCCCGCAGCCCACGGCATCCCGCACACATGCGCCAAGAAGGTTTGGGGAAACCGCCAGTACCCCGGGATAATGATGACGGTTTCCTGGTTTTTTTCCCCATAGTGCGGCACGGTCCGTCTCTGCAAGCGCGCCCACCACAGTCCCCATTCCACTTCACTCTAAGTGACACTGCACCGATACTTACCCTTTCTTTTCTCCATCTTCTTGAGCATTGGGATGTATGTCTCTTAGCCTGCTTACTGCGTGCTAGAGACGCCACATTTGTTTCTTTCACATGCCCTTCCTTGCTGCCACCCTATGCCTGTGCTTCCACCGCTGTCTGTAGGTGAGACTGGGAGTTAGGCGTGCTGGGTAACCGTTGGTAGCGGGTTCGGCAGGCTTATTGACACATATGGGTGCATTTCGGGGACAGGGTGCCTGGGCGGCCGCCTGAACTGTTACAGACGCAACTTGTGGGTAAGTATAATTACCGGGGCTACACGACTGTGCGACCAAGCAGTACATGGTAGGTATTGTAGGTAACACGATAAATGGTCTGGGTTCTTTCCATTATCATTGAGCAACACACAAACACATTTACACATACACATGCCCAGGTTGAGCCGTTCGTGCCCGTCCTATTCGTGGTGCCCATCCTGTTCATCACCACCATGGTGCTGCGCGAGGGGCTGGGCGTGCAACTCATGTCACCAACGGCCAGGTGGGGTTGCGTGTGTGGAGTCATGTATGTTGGAAAACGAAAACAGAAAGAATGCCCCATCGCTCGGTGTTACTTGCGGAATACCTGCCAAATACCGCTTGGATGGTAGCCATGTAGCCCCGTAGTGTAGCAGCTGACCACTGAAAAGGTCTCTCGAGTTGCTGGTGGTCGCGCTCTGCGCGTATTTATAGCACCGTACTGTGTACCGGCTGCTACATTCCCCCCCCCTTTGAAGGGAACCGTCCCGGGCCCTTAGAGCCTCGTATACCGCCAGCCTGTGCCTACCTTCGCCTACCCTCGGGCAGTGGGGTGTCCAAGCCCACGTCACGTCATGCCGCCCTTCATGTGCCTAGCCTTCAGGTTTTTCAGGCACAGAGACAGTCCAGTCGGTTCAGCTACTTTTATAGTTTTTTGCGCGATTTTCGCTCACTGAGTCGCCACACCCGAAATACCACTCGAACGTGATCGGTGGGGGTTGAACTGACGACTTCAGAATCGTGAATTTCATGAGGTCTCGATATCAAATGTAGCAGCTGACCACTGAAAAGGTCTCTCGCGTTGCTGTCGGTCGCGCTCTGCGCGTATTTATAGCACCGTACTGTGTACCGGCTGCTACACGTAGTCATGTGTGTGTGTGTGTGTGTGTGTGTGTGTGTGCACATGGAGGTTTGCGTGCACTTGTGTGTGCGTGTGGAGGCATGTGTAGAGGCGTGCGTGCCCACCCCAAAAGCCATCGCCTGCCCTATGTTGACCCGGCTGCTCACTGACATCTTCAAGTACATCCCACTATGCACACCACCCATACACACACTACACACACAAACACACTATAAACACACACATACACTTTCACCGCCCAAGCAGCTGCACACTGCTCAAGTTCGGCATCGCTGTGGGCAGCCGCTCCATGATCCTGCTCAAGTCGCTGCTGCTGGGCAAGGGCTCACTCTACTACAAGCGTGAGAGCAACATGGTGCGTTCGGGAGGGTGTCGTGAGGTAGTGCAGCCGGGTGGTGCAGTGAGGTGGTGTGGCCACATGGGGCAGTGGTGTGGGTGTGGGCATTTCCTACCGGGGCTCCCTTAGTCCCACCAGGCCTGCTTTTTGTTGATGAGGCTGTACCGCTGCTGGAGCTAGGTGTGCAGCTGACATGCATGCCACCTTGTGCTGTGGTACGACACACAACCTCCTCACGCCCACACGGCACTCTTCCCACATCCCAGCACCCACTGCATCCCTGCACAGGAGTTCTTCATCATTGTCTTTACCGCCTGCACCATCAAGATCCCCTTGCTGCACGAGGTGGCCGTCAGCGGCGGCACCATGCTCGTCATCTGCATGCAGGCGGCACTGTGCCCGCACCACTTCCTGCCTGAGGTCGACCCCCTCAACGTGGTGCTGCAGGTGGGCGGTTGGAGTGTGGCGGGCATGGGAGGCTTGAGCAGGGTGGGCAGGGGAGGGAGGGGGAAGGGATAGGTCAATCCAAACCCAAGCAAAAGACCGAGACCCTGAACCGAAAAACCACCATCCCAGCGAGCGTGAAGGAGACCTTTGTCCTGAGCAGCCTTGAGCCTTGTTCTCCTGGTCGGTGTAGGCTGTTGACCATCAAGTAGCACCCAGGCTTGCAGCGTGCAGTTACCCAACCCATTAATGCTGATGTGCACAACACGCTACAATACTCACCTGTGACAAACCAAAGGGGTACCTGCATCACGTTGGGAGTGCTGGCATTTAGGCAGACGTCGGTGGGAGGGGTGTAACTAAAACTGCAACACAATATGCGTGGGCGGGGGCCTAGATCATTACGGAACCCAAGAAAAACCGAGAAACCCAAACCTGAGCCAGCCCAAACCCAAGGACAAGACCAATACCAAGAGCCCCAGACGATTCAACCCAGTGCGAAGGAGGCAAGGAGTGCGAAGGAGGATTGGCTTTAACGTTTGCATTGGGCACCCTTCAGCCTTGTTCTTTTGGTCGGTGTAGGCTGCAGAATGTCGACTCTGTTGTATCCACTTCCACTGTTTAGGTGGTAGTGAAAACTACCGATTAGTGAATGAAGGGAGGCTAAATGCCTCAGCAAGAATGACGACTTGTACAGCAATCTGTACCTCTTCCCTGAATTCTGAACCTCTTCCCTGAATTCTGAACCTCTTCCCTGCCCTCTCCCCTTCCCCATTTCCTTTCTTCTGGATGCACAGGCCACCACCGCCACCGTGTTCATGCTGGTGAACGCATCCTACCAGCAGCACTGCCGCCTGGCCAGCCAGGCGGCTAAGCACAACACCCTGGCGGCATGCAGTGCAGCCGCAGGGGGAGCGGGACCCGGCTCAGGCAGCTTGACTGATGGGGGTGAGCTGTGCAGACAGTCAGGCAGTGCCCGGAAACTGACAAGTTGTGTGATAGTGTCGAAGCCTTTGGGTATGTCCAGGGGGCCAAGTGTTCACCAGGTCGTGGACTTTGCTTGCAGCTGCGGGCACTTGATACACTGCATGGTTCATGTGTGGGCTTACTGTGCACCTTTTTTCACTGGCCAATTGTGTTGCAGATGTGGTACATCTGCTCAAGACCATCCAGAATACTATGCAAAACACTCTGAGCGACATGGTGAAGCTCACTGAGTTCTTATCGAATGTGGTGCTTGTGGACCTGAAGCACCACCTCAGGCCACCAAGTTCAGGGCACGCATCGCGTGGCTCCAACCAGGTCTTCCGTTGCCGCCTTATGAAGTCCTATGGCATGACCCCGAAGGTAAGCAGGCATGTGGCAAGGCACCACACACACTGACCTAAATGTCTGGAATCTCGCCTACAGTCTGTGAGATGTAATCTGACTGGGTCATGGTTGTCAGATCCCGCACCCTTACCTGTAATGCTCCCTGTTTGTTCGACCACATGCAGTCAATGTGGTGCATGGTGCTGGGTAAGGCGCTTCCCGACGACTTCCTGGTTGCCGCCCACCTTTTTGCCGTGCGATGGGAGGTGGGTATGGGCCCTGGGTGTGGGCAGTGTGCATCGTTGCATGTTCAGCCTTGATTACCACATGCTGATCAATCAAAGTCTCCCGCTTGATGTACCCTGTCCCTGTCATGTGTTGCCATTTCTTAAGAATCCATGATGCAGCAGTGGGATGGCCACATATTATGCAGCATGTATGTAGTGGCTGGGCTTTCTAGACAAGAGGGCTGTGGCACTTGGTCACAGTGATATCACCTGACCAGGGGAAGGGGGTCATGCCTGGGCCTTGCTTATTGCAGCGGTATGCAGACATCATCATGGGCAGTGACTTCCACATCGATGGCTCCCAGAATGGCATCATTTGGTGCAGCGCCATCCAGCATGAGTACGAGCTGCAGAACATCTGCTTCTCGAGGGGCAGCAACAAGGATGAGTTCATCCTGCACGTGCTGGACAAGTCCCTGCTGCCAAAGAAGCTGTCATCCGTGGGTCAGCACAAGTGAGTTTGCCTCCATGCCACACATGACGGGAATTTGCCATTTGGTGCAAACTGAGCTACCCAGTGTCATGCAGTGCAACAGGTTGTTTGATTGAGGACGGCCTTGGGACAGCATTATTTTTTTGCGGAATATATTCCGAATTCGGAATAAAAATTGTTCGTGGTCCTGAAAGTTAAGAATAAATAATATAATGTTCCAACCGTACAAGTTCATTCCTCCAGCCAAAAATGGACTGTCCATGCCAAAGCAGCTAGAATCTCACAGGAGACATACATGTTAACCGTATCATAAGTACTTTAATGCCATGAATACTGTTTGGAAGCTCACACCCGAAAGTCAACGAGGAATTGGACTGTTTTTGACTGGACCAAACACTGCAAACATTCGGACCCAAAGCTCCCAAAGTGTGGAGGGCAATTAAAGCAGGTATTAAACTTCACTGAATTCGAAGCCATTAGCGATGTTAATGAAGACAGTGTAGAGGTCGTAGGCAATGTGGACGCAATGCTGCAGCCAGCCGACGACAATGACGCCACTCCAGTTGTCAACAGCGAGCAGGCCAAACATCAGCGTTCGTCATATGGAGACAATCATGATGGGCCAGGAAACAGGTTGTGTTTGGTGGTTCTGGTTCATTGCTGCTATTCATCATTACTTTTGCAACCCGGAAAGCCATGTAATGTTATCTTTCAACGTGAATGTTAATGAATCATCGAGGGTTTCTGGTGAAGCAGCTGGCCGTGGTCATTGCGGTTCATTGTAGGGTGACNGCAATGACCACGGCCAGCTGCTGCCATACGGTGGCGAAAGTAACTTGCCTTGCATAAGGTGCACGACGGCGAGTTGTAGTGAGAACACTGCAGAAGGAAAGGCAGCACCGGCATGTGTGTATGTGGAAGTGTTCTGTGGGTGGGTGGAAGCCACTGCTAGCAGTGGGGATATGGACAGTGCGTTCAGGCAGCCGGACGCACATCACAACCGTTTACTCACACGTTGAAAAGGGGAAAATGTATGGCGCCTTGGCACTGTGCACGACACAAATTTTGTAGAACCGTGGTGCACAGTAGGGTTGTAGGGATGTAGGCAGGTCTTTAGGCCCCCAAAACAAGCAGGTGGCTGTGGTGACTGCAAGCTTTTGATACCAGTCTTTCCTTTCAGGCGTGCAACATATGCTGCATGAGGGCGCTGCGAAACACACCTGACACGCCAGCAACATGCAGCAACCATTGCGTGTCTTGATAACAGGGCACTGTTATCAGCGGCCTGCCGTGCCGACCGAAGCTGCATGTGCCCAGGTTTAATGCCGCTTGGTGATTATTCAAGGAACCGCACGACCTTGCAGTGCTCCTCTCGGGTTGGATGAAGGGCAGCACCCCTTGCCGGCAATATGCTGTGTATGTTGCCCATGCCCGCTGCTGCTTATGAAGGCTGCTCTCAGCAAGCCAAGCAAGCGAATATTCTATCCTCCATTGAAAGTATCCTTTTTTAAGATTGCCACTGTCACCACAAGCTATCCTTTACATTTTTGTTTATCTTTTTTATTGTCTTTCTTCTTTCTTTTTTGTTTTTGTTTCGCAACTTTTAAGCAGCCATTATTAAGCAGTTCAATTGTTCTGTGGACGCGTACGCCTGCATGCCAAATGACCTGCGGACTTCACGCTGTGGCATTTCACAGTAGCCGGAGCAACCCGCTGGCCGGTCCGCACAGCAGCCAATCTGGCGTTCGTCAACGCACGCATTTTCCACATGCATAATGCTTATCCCACCAGCACTCCTGGCCCTTGAAAAGGTCAGACCCTTTGTTGCACGGCTTCACATTTTGGGCATGATAATCAAGCCACTTCAGCTCCCGATCGAATTTTGCCCGCCCGCAAATTTTACACACATACATATCAAGCCTGCGTTCTCGGCTTTCGAGAGCTGGCCTTTGCACGGCCGGCCATGGTCTTCATATTTTGGAGTTGTATGGAGTTTTTATTCGGCAGTCGTACCTGCATATCGTTTGTATGATAGCTGCTTAACAATGGTGAACGTCCTCTATTCGATCAGTGCTTGAGAGATTGTGGTGTGTGTGTTGTGACATTCCCCAAACCTGGTGTTTGCACAAACTAAACTGTAACTCATCGGTGGGGGGTCTGGGGGGGGTGTGGAGGCCCCCCCAGCACCTTACAGATTCGGAATACTTTTATTCCTGCAACTAAAAACCTATTCCTCCATTAGGACTGGAAAATTAACCAGCAAAACTGAAAAAAAACACTGCCTTGGGGTGCCTCCCATGAACATACAGGAATGACACAGCCTTTGTGAAGGTGCTGGGTGACATCACCTTTGGGGACCTTCACAACAAGCATGTGAAGTTTGAGAGCACCACTGGCAAGGGGCCCTACAAGCGTGCTCTGGCCCTGCAGGTAAGCAGTGCCAACTGCACACATTGAGTGCTCTTTATTTGTGGTGCTTTAGCAGCACTACTATCTCTGTATTTTCTAAGTAAGAATTCTATAGTATTGCCATAAGAGAACAGAAAGAAGCTGTAGGTTTTTTGTCCATAGGCACATTTCTTGCATACTTCTATTATTTTCATTTTTCTTATTAAAAGGAGCTGCTGGCCCCCCATGTTACTTCAAGCACATCCCGACCTGTGAAACCACCTGTAGCAGCTGACCGCTGAAAAGGTCTCTCGAGTTGCTGGCGGTCGCGCTCTGCGCGTATTTATAGCGCCGTACTATGTACCGGCTGCTACATTCCCCCCCCTTTGAAGGGAACCGTCCCGGGCCCTTAGAGCTTCGTATGCCACCAGCCTGTGCCTACCTTCGCCTACCCTCGGGCAGTGGGTAATTACTCCACGTCACGTCATGTGCCGGCTCACATGCGCCTAGCCGTCTTCAGATTTTTCAGGCACAGAGCCAGTCCAGTCGGTTCAGCTACTTTTAATATTTGTGCGATATTCGCTCTCTGAGTCGCCACACCCGAATACCACCCGAACGTGATCGGTGGGGGTTGAACCGACGACTTCAGGATCGTGAATTTTCACGAGGTCTCGATACCAAATGTAGCAGCTGACCGCTGAAAAGGTCTCTCGAGTTGCTGGCAGTCGCGCTCTGCGCATATTTATAGCGCCGTACTATGTACCGGCTGCTACACCACCTGGCTACATGCATTGGAACCCTGTACTGCATATGGTATGGACTGTGCAGGCAAGGTTAGCACTGGCGCATTGTGCAAAGACTTACCCGAACGACTTCGACCCGACGGTGTACCTCTTTGATGATATGTCGGAGCACGAAGGCAAGGAGGAGCTCATCAAGATGTGGCTGAGCCGGCTAGACACTGGAAGTGTTGTGGAGGTGGGGACCGAGTCATCCATGTTCCCAGAGGAGTCGGTGGACATGGAGGAGGTGGAGGACATGGAGGAGGTGGACATGTAGTGAAGGGGCCCTTAGATAGAGGCATGCAGGGTCCCAGGAAGTGGTGCATGACCCAGGAAGTGGTGGCCCAGCAGGGGATGGACATGTGCAGTTCTCTGTTGTGTGCAGGATGAGATAGCACTGGTGTGCAGCTGTGTGTGGTGGTGGGGCTGGGTGGTAGAACAGCAAAGCTGCACATGAGAGTAGACACTGCACCAGCACCTACAGCTAGGTTCGTGTGTGGGTGCGTCTGTATGTTTGTCTGAAGGGGCCAGAACTCATCATAAACTTTTATTCAGCAATGTCAGGGATTACGAATCCAGCTTCAGTCATCCTTTGTCTGGTTTTGTGAGACACAAGACAGAATCACGACTACAACTGAACTGCCTTGACAACTGTTATCCCCTTAGGCTAGGGCTGCTCCTGATACTACTGCTGCTACTGATCGGCTAGGACTGCTGGGCAAATATTGTGTCACTGCAACGGTCCACAGGGCCTCAACCTTTCCTTTTGGTGTGTGTTTGTGTTTGTGTGAATAGCAAGGAAGGTGTTCCCCTGTGTCGAGTGTGGCAGGTGTCTCTGCAGGTGTTCCTATGAACTGCTTATGTGTGTGCGGAGGTTTCCCTCAGCTAGGCTAATCTACTGCTTTTTCCTTTACTACTTTTTTATATTATCAGGACCGCTGGGAGCAGTTTCATTGCATCTTGATAGAAATGCAGTAAGCTCTGTTATATGATGTTGATGATCCATTTTATATAGGTTTAATAACACATATATCCTAATACACAAGGATGTGCATGTCCGAATGATGGGTGTGCCATACAGGAACAGTCTGAAGGAAGGTGCAGGAAGGTGCTTGAAGGTGATAAAAAAACCTTTCAGGATTGGCGCTCCCCTAATCAGGCTTCCTCGTGTTAGCTAGATGGCAGAAGGTGGGCCGAATTTGTTGTGCCCTAAATTAGAACTTGAAGTGCAGAGTTGGGGGATGCTTTAGTTAGAATGGCTTGCCGGCCAGAGGCCTTATCAACTGCTAACCGTTACAACTGAGTACCCATTGGTATGTTAGGTCTGTAGGGCATGTAAGGCATGTTGGTCAAACAGGGTTAATGGCTTTCCATTTTAATGCTGTACTTCAGCTTCCTGCAGCGATGCAACGAATCTGTGGAATCCTTAGCATGCAGTGGGGGCGCAAGTGGCGGTAATTGCCAGTTTACATGCTATGTTACATTGGGAAAACGTTTTGGACTAGGGGGCCAGCTTTCCAAAGCCGAAAAGGGGCAGTCCGTACTGCATTGGAGGGCAAGCACAAGAACGCAGTGACGTTTGGAGTACACATTTGTTATTGAGATTCCCAAACAAGGAAGGTCGGCAGACTTGAGATTCCCAAACAAGGAAGGTCGGCAGACTTGTTACGGCGGCCTAGACCTGTCTGGATTGCGGCAAGCATGCAGCCGCCATAGCATAATCATTATTGACTGAACAGTTAGCCTTCTCGTGATGCAGCAGTCTGTAGAATGATATTCACACAAAGCAGGAGTGTCATTGCGGCAATATGTAGGTGGTACTTCCATTGCATCCATGCTCGGTCTGCTGGCTGGCAGCCCAAGGCGCACCAAAGTGCCCGTGCTGCATGGGGCAATTGTTGTCCACTCCCAGCCAGAACACATTTGAGGATCATTCCAATTGCACATTTTGAAGCAGGAATCAGCGGCAAAGCTGATTGTGTCTTGTAAAGGCACACTTCGTTTGAACTTGGATTGAATGAATGAAGAAGGGAATAAGAAGGACAACAATCAAACAGGCACGAGCGAGATGTCAGGAGGGAGGTGCTTGGAGTGTTGTGATGGGTCGGTCTAACAGGGGTGTTTGCACTTGGCCGCACACTAACATTAAGTTCTAAAGATCTCACACCTGGCTCAGCGAATCACCCAAGCGATAAGAAACTTATTAAATACAATAATAGAAAGTAAAATTCTCTAAAAAATTGCGTAAAGGGGCCCCGTGCACGACTAGGGGGGCGGCTTTCCAAAGCCGAAAAGGGGCTCGGCCCCCGTTTGATTCGCAGGGAAGTCCGTACGGCATAAGAGTGCAAGCACAAGAACGCCGCCACATTTGGAGTACAGACTTGTTAAGTACAGGACTTGTTAAGTACTGGAGTACAGACTAGTTGAAATCCTCAAACATTAAAGGTCGGCAGACTTGCTACGGCGGTGTAGACCTGTCTGGATCATCGCCATAGCATGATCATTATTGACTGAACAGTTAGCCTTCTCGTGATGCGACAATCCGTAGAATGACATACACACAAAGCAGGAGTGTCAACGTGTGTTGCCGCCGCTGCGCCAAATCCATGAGTCGATACGTAGGTGGTACTACCGTTGCATGCATGTTCGATGCTGGCCCTTCTGCTGGCTGTCAGCTCAAGGCGCGCCAAAGTGCTCGTGCTTCATGGACCAATTGGCGTCCGCTCCCAGCCAGAACGCATTCGGGGATCATTCCAATTGCACATTTTGAAGTCGGAATGCAGCGGCAAAGCTGATGGTGTGTCGCACGGAAGTTAATGTCCACTTTGAAAAGTTATCAGCAGGTCTGAGGCCCTTATAACTAGTGTGCGACGAATACGGACTTAGTGTCCTTACAGGGTGTCTCCACTGGGAAGTCTGTTAGCGACCTTTTTGAAAATTCTCACCCGGGACGTCAGCTTTGCACGCTCTGTTTCGCAATATCACATATCCTATATAAATAAATGATAGGAATGCAAAAGGGTTGACGGAAGGCGGGGGGACGGCGAAGAACGTAGGGCCCATGTCGAGACAAGGCCCTTGTTAGCAGTCCAATAAGCCCACAAAAGTTAAAGCTCCTCCGGACCAGCCCATAACAGGGAGTCTCCACTGGGAAGTCTGTTGACTATCTCCGGAAAAGTTATTGGCGCTAACAATGGCTAACAAAGCCTAACAAAGTACTGTCTCCACTAGCAGCCCCGAAACCATAATTTTCCCGTCTTTTAGCGCCATTTCGCTCCTGCTCGAGCATATTTTTTATGGCGTTTGGGACCATTGCATTCCTAAGCCCTGGCTATGAAGGCGTTGAGCCATTTCCTGCTGCTGAGCGGCCTGGGTAGCAGCATGGGCATCGGCATCGCTGAACAGTCGGGGCAGCGGACTCTGCATGGGCTGTTGAATGGTTGCCATTAAGGCATTGTGCAGTGAAGTAGGAAAGTCCTCAGACGGAACCGGCGAGGGCGACTGGTTCTGCGACATTTCCGTATTGGTCAACGGCGCAAGTCGGCAAGCAGTCAAGGTAGTAGACGGAAAGCATAGCAAAGACCGGGTGATATTAGAATTAAAAAAGAAGCTACGAAATTTTCCGCAAAGTTAGCAAGGCTTATGGGCTGGTGTTACAAGACGGGAAAATTATGGTTTCGGAGCTGCTAGTGGAGACAGTACTTTGTTAGGCTTTGTTAGCCATTGTTAGCGCGCCAATAACTTTTCCGGAGATAGTCAACAGACTTCCATGTGTAAACACCCTGTTAGTGTACGAGGCGTTTCCATTGGGCCCTTCGGCTTTTCGCGTACGGAGCCCCTTTACACGATTTTTTAGAGAACTTTTACTCTCTGTTACTGTATTAAACTAGTTACTTATCGCTTGGGTATTTCGCTGAGCCAGGGAGCCAGGTGTGAGATTCTTTTGAACTTTATGTTAGTGTCCGGTCTAGTGGAAACACCCTGTAAATCCCTGGCGTTAATCCGCACTGGAAATACCGGTTTCTTAAGCTTGTAGGGAGACTTTTACTTGCTTGCACCTTTCGGCCTACCTTCAAATGCGCATAAAGGTCCTATTCTTCGCCAAAAGTCGTGAAGTGGCTGGGCTAAGTGAGCAGGTGTTTGAGCTGGCAGACGGCGGCAATACAGAGGACCTATTGCATCAGATCATCTCGGCTCATCCTGGGCTTGAAAATGTCATGAAGTCATGCGTGTTTGCTGTAAATCAAGAGTACGTCCGGCCATGCGACAAGGAACCGCTGAAGGAGGGCGATGAAGTCGCCATTATTCCACCTCTCAGCGGCGGTTAACAGGATGCTATCCACTGTAAAGAGCCTGCTTTGCTAAGCGTGAACTCGCGTTTCATTACTCTGGGGACACGACATCGTGCTTTCAAGTGCACGTGTTTATGAACGCGTCGATGGGATAACACCACACGTTATAAATTATCCAGCTACCTTTTGAAAGGCCGTGTACTGCAGCAATGCCTGTCCGTTTCGATTCTAGGATGTAAACATATGGGTCGTACAGCATTACTGAGTCTAGCTCTTGCAAGTTGTGCTTTACAGGCATCTGACGCCGCCACCAGCAAAAGGATGGATCCAACCTTCTTAAACTCCACTTCATGTCTATTAACATATTCCTTCCTGTAACTAAACATTTTGACATATGCACCTCCAGCACCCATCTAAGATTGCAATATCCAAAGCCCTATGTACACTGTCGACTCAGGAGCCCTGTAATGGATTTCAATGTTAAAGCATGCTCTGCGGAATGAACAACTACGCATCACGCATATAACTATTTTCTTAACTCCCAGCAGCTAGCTCAGTGTTAGCAGCCCAGTATTAGGGCCCATGATGTCCAGGATCACCTTTTGAATCTCGTCCCCAGCATCCCCCCCTCCAAATCACACAAGACCAATATCGCACGACACGACGAAACACCCTACGTTCCCCCCATCATCATGCAAACAAAAAGAGCAACGCTCCATAGACAGTCAATGCTCAATGTCGTGGATGTGTCGTACACGCGCAGCCCTCAGCTGTACGGTCTTCAGCATACGACACCCTACTCTCCCAGCTCAGCCAAGGAGGTTTTCTCGCCTCCTTTATCCATCAACTCCTTTTTACCCCTGACGAGACTATTGGATGAATTCTTTTCGCAGTCTCACCACCCACCCCCGCCTGCGACTTCCTGCAGCGGTGGGGGGGATGCTGCACACATGACAGCTGGATCCAACCTATCAGCTTTTTGAATACTCTTCTGGTTTGCGCAGTCCCTGCACAGTCCCTGAGCCACGCGCCTCCACCGAAAACATCAAAACCATTCATCAACTCCTAACTCCCAACGAACTCGCAACGCCCGGATCAGGCATCTCATCGTTTGAGACCTTCAGCAGACGATTTGCGCAAATTAAACTTGAAAATTTGATGTCGTTTTCTACTAGCTAGCCTATTTGCTTGCTTGTTAGCTCACTTACTTGCTGGCCAGCTATCTAGCCAGCTTGCTTACTTCTCTCCTCCCACTAGGAGGAGATCTCCCCCGGGGGGGGGATCCCACAGCGTCACAGTGATGGACGTCACACACACAGCGGCAGCAAGCCAACATCAGCACACAAAACAATAGACACAGAGACACACACATACATACATACACACTACATGTAGTAACAATAATTACTTTGCACGAGACAACAAGACAACACTACATCATGGCTATAAAGGATCCTCGACCTTGCACCGGCCATCACCCAAAGCTATCATAAATTTAAAACGGCGTTGAGAGCGGTTGCTTGGCAAAAGAACGGTTTTACCTGCCCCTGGTGGAAGTGATAACTGCGGCAGCTCAGGTTTCGGAGCGAGCGCAAACAAAACAGCCCAACAAAGAAACCAGGGCCTTACGCGGCGCGTACTTGAATATCTGTTAACGCGTGCTTGTGGGCAAGAGCTATCGCACAAGTATTTCCTCAAAATGCAACAAAACAAACAACAGACAACTCCCGAAAGTGTGACGGAACCCTGGCTCCGAAGCCCTCTCCCCCCCCCGGGCCGCCGAAAAATAGTTTTAAGATGTGATGGGCTTTTTATTTCTAGCTGTTGGTGGGCTCAACACTCTCACACACTGTGAATAGAATCTGTAAAGACTGGTACTCAAAATGACACACACAAATTTGAGAGCTGTTTTGAGAGGTAATGCGGCAAAACAAAAAAACACGTATCTTCGCATAATTGCTCTAAGCGGTGCGCTACACACACCTCGCCAAAGTTGACTTAGGGGCTACTTCTTCTTAAGAGTGCTGACATAAACGTCAGGACATTCATTGCAACATACATAAATACAAACGTACATACTTACATACATACATACGTACATACGTACATAGGAAATACACACACATACACACGGTAGAGCGCGACTTTCCGACACGACGACATCAGCTGCACGAGAGTCCCTCTCCTCTCGCACCGCACTGCTACGGCTTTCCGTTCCATGATGAATGTCCACCCTCAGGAATTCCCACCACCACTGGGACCTGACGGCCCTTTTCCATAAACCCGAGGGAGGATCTTTCATCCCCATATCCCACATTTCCCCCCCCCCCCCACACACACACACACATACGCCGCCTCCTCCCCCGTCCGGGGCTCACCATTTCTCCTCCCTCTTGCCCCATCGTTCCTCCTCCTCCTCCTCCTCCTCCTCCTCCTCCTCCTACCCCTCCTATCCTGCGTTGTCGTTGTTAAGAGCTGCAATCTCTGATGTGGATACGATGGCGGCTGACGGCTACAAGCAGCAGGCCCCTCCGCCCCCCGAATTCCGTACCCTGTACGACACTCATGGCTCTGCCGCTGCCTTGCAAGGGAAATGGGTAATTGGACAGTCCCGTTGCAGTAGGGAGCTTCAATCGCGTCGCTGTAGCCGTACTGGCGTCGGACAAAACCTGGCCGTACTAGCAAACCCTTCTTCGTACACTGTGCCCGTTACGTCGGTGGCTCACCATCAGCTGCAGCGCCGCCGCCGCGGCCGCAGCCGCCGCCGCCGCCGCCGCCGCCGCCAGCACTGCGGCTGCCGCTACCACCTGAAAGCCCGCCGCCTCTGTACATGCCGTACAACAAGCGCGTCTTTTTGTCAGGATGTGTTCGTAGAGAAGTCGCTGCCGTCAGACCTTCCGGCCCCCGCCAACCCCATTCGCCAGCACTGCCACCGCCGCCGCCGCCACCGCCGCCGCCACCGCCGCCGCCGCCGCCGCCGCCGTTGCTGCTGCTGCTACTGCTGCTAGCAACCCCTCGGTGTTCCCGGAAGCCGGAGGGCGCCGCCAGCGCCTCACCGCCGCCAGCCGCGATGTTGTTGGCTACAGCGAGCTGCCCACTGCACTCTGTTCGTACTTTCGTACATTCAGCTGACGTGTCCATCGCAGGCCCCATCTCGTAGTTACCTTCCTGACTGTCGATACACATCGGTTCCGGACCGCCGCTCGGCTCGTCCAGCGTGGCGGCGTCGACGGCGTCGACGGCAACATCTGAGGCCTTGTTGTCGGCAGCAACAGCAACGGCAGTAGCCGTTGCGGCAGTATCGGCAGTTACGCCGCCGCCGCCGCTACCACTGCCATTTCCGCCGCCGCCGCCGCCGTCCTTGCCGCTGCTGCGGCTACTGCTGCCGCTGTCTTCCCGGGGGCGTTTGTACGGCCCCGGCGTCAGTGAAAACTTAGCCAAACGCTGGGATGGCAGCGACGGCGCCGTCAGTGACCGGTGTACGACGCCGCCGATCCCGACGCCGCCATGGCCAACCCTGCCGCACGCGCCCAACCATGCCTCCGTCAGAGCGCTCACCTCCCAGGGATCGATCGCGGCGGAGGCAAGGCAGCTGCGGTCCGCCTCCGGTGCCGTACGCGTGCGCATGACGGCGGCCTCCGCGGCGTGACTGCCGGCGGTAGCTGTGGCGGTGGCGGCGGCGGTGGCGGCGGCGGCGGCGGTGGCGTCAAGGCTTTCCGCCAGCATAGCTTTTGGATCTGGTTCAGTGGCTACAGCTGTAGCTGGTCTCAAAGAAGACACGCCGCCGCCGCCGCTACAGCCGGCCTCGGCTGCGGTCGAGCCGCCGACCCCATCGACGATGGCCTGCGCCGTAAACATATTCGCCGCCGCCGCCGATGCCATGGCAGCAGCACCGCTGCTTTGCTGTTGCTGTTGCTGCTGTTGCTGCTGCTGTTGCTGCTCTTGCTGTTGCTGTTGCTGCTCTTGCTGTTGCTGTTGCTGCTCTTGCTGTTGCTGCTGCTGTTGCTGCTGGCGATGGGACAACAGCAAGCTTCGGATTGATGACTGCGTTATCGGGGGGGGGTGTAAGAAATCCAGAAGCGCCCCTCCCAAGCCATGTAACTGTCCCCCTACCCAGAACAGCCGGCTGCTTGTACCAGTGCTGCTGCCGCCGTCGCCGCCGCCGCCACCAGTCGCCGCCGCCGCGCCGCTGGCTGACAGCCCATTCGTTCGCACGTCCTCTGGCTGGGCGGCTGTAGCCGCCGACGGCACTTGCGTGGCGGTGGCGGCGGCGGCGGCGACGCCAGGTAGCACCGCCAGAGCAGCCGATGCACATGACGACTGTAGCAGCGATGCAGGTGTCGTACAGACGCCGTCGGCGTCAGATTTAAATTCTGTGGGCCTGGAGGACTGCGGCTGTAGCACCGCCGGGTGCTGCATCCGCAGTACCACCGCATCCGTCGCGTGCTGCTGCTGCTGGTTCGCAGTAGCCAGGGGCGACACGCCCGGCAGTAGCGGCGTGGCGTCCTCCGGCCCGCTGCTCCGCAAATCTTCCACTTTGCCGCCGCCGGCGGTGCCGTACGGTCGCGATTCAGAGGCTGCCGTACTTGCGGCGGCGATTGCAGCTGTCGCCGTGTTGGCAGAGGCGGCAGCAGTAGCTGCCGATGGATCAGGCGCCGTACAACGACCCGATCTTGTTGCCGTTGGCGGAGGCTGTAGCGTCCACGGCTGCTGCTGCTGCGGCGGCGGCGGCGGCGGCGGGTGTCTGGCTAAGTGACTCATGATGGCTGCTACTGCCGCGTCCTTCTGAAGATTAATTGCTGCGGTTGAAGGCCTTGACGGCGCTGGCCGCGCGGGCAGCGGCGGCGCCGCCGCCATTACCGCTGTCGTCGCCGCCGTCACGAACTGGTCGGAGACTCCATGGTAATGGTGATGGTAATGCGGCGATGGTAGATATGGTTGGGCCAGCGGTGGCGGCGGCGGCGGCGGCAACGCCGACGTACGCTGTAGCTGCGGACATCCTCGCGACATCGCGACAGTTGCCGCCGCCGTCGACCCATCCGTACCAAGGTCGATACCCATCGGAACCGCCATACGTATGTCCGTCTGTTCTTGTGGTGGCGGCGGAAGCGGCGGCGGCACACCCGGCGGGGACGCGGCGGTCGCAACGACGTCGGTGGCACCGCCGTCGCCGCTGCCGCTGGCATCCGCCGTTGCTGTTGTCGTATGTTTAAGCACAGCCCGTAGCAAGTCAGCAGGAACCCCCGCCGATAGGAGGGACTGCAGTACGACAGAGTTGGCTACCCGTCGCTTGCTGCCACCGCCGCCACTGCCGTCGCCGACAGTGTCGTCCCTGCCGGCCGTACTCTGCCTGCCTTGTAGCTGCCGCGGCAGCGGCGGCGGCAGCGACGGCGGCAGCGACGGCGGCGGCGGCACTGCCGCCACGGACTCTGCGGGGACCCCATAGCCCGGATCCAGCTGGCCAGCAGCGATAGGTACGACAATATCAGACGCATACCTGATGGCCGTACAAGCGGTGCCAGGGACGACGGCCCCGGCGGCCCTCTCGTCCAGGTGAGCACTGGCGTCTTCTCCGACTCCGCCGCTGCCGTACAACGGCTGGACAGCCTGATTGTAATCCTTGCAGTGTCCGCTGAAGGCGACGTCTGCCGCCGCCGTCACCGCCGCCGTCGTCACCGCCGCCGTCGTCGCCACCTCCCAACCGCCCTTCAAGCCACTCCTCATCGCCGCCGCATAAGAAGGCTGCTTGTTGACGGCATCGCACGTGTGAGCGGCGGCGGCGGTTGCGGCGATATGCGTCTGGTGGAACGGCGCTGGCAGTGCTGGTGTCGGCGGCAGCTGTTGCTGCGGTTCCAGCTGTAGCATTGACGGCCAAAGCAGCGGCGGCGGCGGCGGCGGCGGCGCGAGATCTACAACGCCCCCCGGAAATGCAATCCGAGGCAGCGCAGCACGCACTCCAACCACCGCCCAGGCATCTTCTTCCGCAAACTGTACGACACGATCATCTGCTGCGCCGCCGCCGTCAGCGCTGGCGCTGCATTTGCCAGTGTTAGCGCCGCTACCGTGCACTCTGTACTTCATATCATCGCCGCTGCCGCTGCCGCTGCCGCTGCCGCTGCCGCCGCCAACGCCGCCGCCAGCATCATCGCCAAGGATCGCCGCAGGGGCAGGTCGCGTGCAAAAGACTTTTCCGTACTCTTGGCTACACCGCCTGCTGCAGTCGCCGCTGCCACCATCGCCGCCGCCGCCGTTATAGTCGCCGCGGATTTCGCTCGACGCCGCCGCCACGGTCCCCGCTGCCGTACGTAGGTCAGGGATGCTGGCGGCGCGCGGAAGTGCCGAGGGCGGAACTGGAAAGTGAGGCGCCGACAACGGCTCCATGGCCGAGATGCGGCGTCGTACAGAGCGTACGACGGCAGCAGCGGCGGCGGCCGCCGCCGCTGCCTCACCGGCGGCGCCAGCGCCGTCGCCTCCGGCCTTGCCGCTGCCTGCAGCAGAGCCCAGGCCCCTCACATTGCTCACCGCCAACGAGTTTGGCCACGGCTTCACAAACGCGGCAATGCCGCGCCCGGCGCCGCCGCCACCCCTGCCCAATGTCGTACTGCTCAATGTCGTACCGACGGCGACGCCGTTAGGTGCCTGTTCAACAATTAAGGTTTGGTGGGTTCCCGCATAATGAGAGTTCCCTGCGCAACGGCTGCCGCTGCCCTTGTCGACGCCCATGCCACCTTCACCGGTGGCGGCGGCGGTGGCGTCGGCGTCGGCGGTGGCGGCGGTGGCGGCGGTGGCGGCGGTGGCGGCGGTGGCGGCGGTGGCGGCGGTGGCGGCGACGGCCGGCTCCGCCACTGATTGGGCACAGCGCACTCTGTCGGCACCTGTATTCCGATGCATGCATGTACGGTGTACGGCATGTCACGTGCAAACGGGAACGTGTGCCATTACGTCGTCATACGGCAGCAGCGGCAGGACGCGCCACTGTCGGCTCACCAGCCGCCAGAGAACGCGTATGTATGTATTCATGTATGTATTCATGTATGTATTCATGTATGTATGTATGTATCATGTATCTTCTGGATTGCATAGGCAAGCTAACAGACGCAGTGACCTTCTCCAACCTACCTGCCTGAACGTATCGTACTGTTCGTACGTCCGACACATTTTACGCACGCAACCACTAACTGTATCACGACGTTCACCACCACGAAACACAACTGGAATTTGGCTGCGGCATGCTTTGAGCGGCCTCCTCTCCCTCCCAATATTTTAAATATTTACCGACATAAACAGAACCCTGAACATCTGACTGACGATTACGTAATGCAGTATTCAATTCGTGGAAGTCTCACGCGCAATAATTGCATATTTATTCAATTCGAGTTTAGTTGAAATTGTTTCCTACAAACACTTGGCAAGGCATTAATTTCGAGGTTTCACATTCCAAAATTTGTTTCAACTTGCGGTGAATGTACGAATGTGAATGTAGGCATGCCCCGTACTCATTACGTGGGTTGCCGTACCTGCCCCGTCCTGCTGTCGCCCATCAACCCCCGCAGCCCTCAGCACCACCCTGGAGCCCTCTCCAAGGCCAACCCGACCTTGATGGTGCCGTACAGACGCCGCTGCTGCCGGCCCTGACCCGCCCTGCCTGACGGCGGTGACGGCGGCAGCTGCCTTTGGACATGCTGTTTTCTCGCCGTTGCCGCCGCCGCCGCTAGCGGCAAACGTTGGCGCTGCCGCCGCGGCGGCGGCAGCAGCGGTCGCTGTGGCGGCAGCCTCCGTCGGAAAGTTCAGCACAGCGCCGGGGCCTCGAAGATAGCGGGAAACTCTGTCGTACGCCTGTCGTACCGTCATTTTAAGATGACGCACACACGGTAAAGCCAGGCAACGTAACTATACGGAGAGAAACCGAAACCATGTTATGACAGTCGAAGAGGAAACGAGAACGAGAGAGTATATGAGAATCATTGCGCCACATCCTGACAAGGACACATATCTGGAAGCAATCTAATCAAGGAAAAAAAGAAAACTGAGCATTTTTATAGTATTTATATTGTTATATTAATAAGAAATAAGTTAATTGTAGGCGGCAGAGTTTGTTTCCAGGAGATTTGGCAGTACTGTACGGCAGTATCCGACATGAACAACGCAGATTTGCATGGAACGATGACATTTACCCGGACGGGCACCCGCGACACAAACACGCACAAATATGAAAAACGCCTTCATATATGTGTACGGCACGTACCAGGGCAGCCTCCACGTCAGTGCCGTACGTACCGATGTGCAGCTGGCGCCCTGTGCGGTGAAGAAGAAGAAATGGAAAAGCGGGGTTACTATTTATTCGTGTAACTTGTGAATTTATATAACATAATTATTTAGGAGTTTTGACCAAAATGGCGATGTGGGTCACCGGATCCATAACCCAGAGCCGAATTATCGTCGTGTACGGCCCCATTCACGGCAGTACCACAATACGGCAATACGGCAATACGACAGTACAGCGACAATGACAAAATGAACGAAACGGCGCCGCACCTTCATGCCAGATGTGTGCCTCATACCGCCCAGTACGACGGTACAACGACACGCCTTTGTACTGTGTACTGCGATTGCGGGGCCCGCGGCCCATCACACGCGATGGCACGGCACCCGCCGCCGCTTCCACCACCGCCGGCGCCGCCGCCGCCGCCTCCATCGCTGACGACGCCCTGGCGGCGGCCGCGACGGCGCCGGAAGCGGCCACACTACTGCCGCCGCCGCCGCCATCCGCTTGCGTAGCGGCGGCGGCGGCGGCGGCGGCGCGGAGGGCAGCCGCCGCAACGCCGCCTCCGCTGGCCCTTCGAGCTACAAGGTGCGGCCGTGATGCCGTACCCTGTCGTACATCGACGGTCTGCGTTGTCTGCTTTTCCAAATGCCATTCGGCAAGAAGGACCGGCAGGCTGGACGCCACCTCGCAGCTGCCGCCGCCGCCGCCGCAACCACCACCCGCGGCGGCGGCGACGCCGCCGTCGCGCCCGACACTGACCCGAAGACTGTTGCCCTGTTCATTGTGGCCATCGTGATTGCCGCCATCATCATCATCATTATCATCATCATTATCGGCGGCGGCCGCCACTCGACCGCCGCCGCCGCCACTCGCAGAAGCGACGGCATCATCGTCGCCTACGCCACCGTCGCCGTCGCCGTCGCCTGGACCGCCTAATGGCCCGTGAGCGGGCGCGCTGGTGGCAAGGCCGCCTCGGCCCTCCGCCTTGTGCAGTGCTAGCGCCGAAACCGCCGCCGCCGCAGCTGCCGCCGCCGCCGTCGCCGTCACTCCGCGTGCCTTCGGGCACGCCCTTCGGGGTGACCGACATCGTGGTACGGCAGCGGCAGCTGCAGCGGCTGGTACGGAACACCTGCCGCTGGTAGCGGCTTGCAGTTGCCTGGATTGCGCTCGTAGGAGTCGCGGCGATGAATTACTCCAGCAGAAATTCGGCGCATCGCCGTCAGCTTCGATCACGGTCGCCGCCGCCGCTGCCGCCGCCGCCACCGCCTGCACCGGTTCGTCACGAACACGTGCAACGCCGTCACCGCCGCGGCCGACGCAGCCGTTTTCAACGTCACCTACGTGCCGTACAGCCCCATTGCCTCCGTCGCCGCCAGTCCCACTCACAATGACGTCGCCCGTCTTAATACCGATGGACCGCTGGGACAGACGTTGCCGTACTGCCACCTCGGCGGCCATCGTCACCGCTGCCGCCGCAGCCGTAGCGACACCTGTCGTACAACTTGATTCCATGCGCTGTGAGGCAGCTTGGCGAAGCTGGAGCGGTTGTGGTGTTGGGGCCTGTACGGCAGCAGGTCCTTGTCGGGTGTCTGACCGGCACACGGGAGATGCGGGCGGCTGATGGTTGGCGGCAGCGGCGGCAGCGGCAGGAGAAGTGAGGCTTGAGGGACGTGCTACAGCCGCCGCCGCGGCCGCCGCCGCCGCCGCCGCCGCTACAGCCGCACTGGTGGCGTGGGCGTTGGGGCCTGCTGTGCTCGCGGTTGGTGATGGGGCGGCTGACGGACTTGCTGACGACGGCGACAGAGGCGATGGCCGCTCCCCGTACAACGGCCGTGCCTTGTTCGATCCACTAACTGGTGAACGACCGGCAGCGGCGGCAGCAGCAGCAGCGGCGGCAGCGGCAGCGGCGGATGCCCTTGCAGTGTCAGCGGCACCTTTCCCGCCGTCTTCTGGCGGTGACTGCGCCGCCGCCATCGCCGCCGCTGACGGCAGGTTCGTTGTCCGAGAGATCCTACGCGCCGCCGCGTGGGATGCCGCCGCCGCCGCCGCCGCCGCCGCCGCGGCCGTGGCCGCGGCTCTAGCAGCGGCAGCGACACCGCCGTTACCAAACACGACGGCGCCAGGGCCGTCGCCGCAGCCGCCGGCAAGACGGTCACATCCGGAGCCGTCCACGTCACCGGACGGGGTGGATGATTGCGACGGCGGGGCCATGCGAGACTCGGTCGTCGAGTGCGTTGGTGGAGGCGACATGAGTAGATAAGATCACCTTGCCAGGAGGCTGGTTGAGGAGAATGATTTCCAAACAATATTCGTATAATCTCAGAAATGCTTCGGAGGTGGAAATGGTAAAGATGGAGTGTAACGATGAGGTTAAGGAGAGAGCTGCAATTGGCAGAAGAACCGTCACCAAGAAGTTAACCCAGATGTTGACCTGTGTTGCGCAAAGATACTTTTGGAACAGGTCGATAATCTCGAGAATATTGTCTTAGAAAACTCCTTCCAAGCTGCTGCAGAATTTGGACGACTTGCAAAGTCTCTCCTGTACAGGCTCCCGGGAACGCGACCGCGGTAAGTTTCAACACCGGCCGAAACCAAGCAAGCTTCCGCTGCTTTGTAGACGTAGCGAATAAAATTCGTATGCGCTCAAATCAAACACGGCTTTTCGGATCAGCCTGAGAGACAAGCCCTGAGGCTAGACGACTGCGTGCGCGTGCTGGAAAATCAGCTGCGGCGTGGAGACGGATTTGGGGCGTAAGGAGAAACGCTTGTACTTCTTTATTTGTGAGATGTTGCAGAGCATCCTGTGGCTTCACTGCGGCTAGAGATTCCTCGATCCGGCCCTGGCAGCGGAAATGGCGGGAGAGGCGAAATGCCGAGGTGCCCTGCCCTGGGAGGGATGTGGAGGTGGACGTGGCAAGGACACCCAAACGAGCCCTTTCAATGCTGTAGCCGAGAAAACAAAAAGCCGAAAAGAGAAAGCAGCAGGCAAAGAAATCCAAAAAGTGTTGCTGATGCGACTGCTACGTTCCGATTTTTTTTCGGACCGCTCCAAGTCAGCATTTGCTAGGCGGAGTCTAACAGATTCAAGACACGTACGATGTTTAATTTTGGTATACGGATGCCAGGTAGCGGAGTCAGGATCGATCGGTGACTATTTTGGACTGCCCGAGGTGCGTCCATGCAGCCTCGGCCCGGGAGGAAAGTGGGAAGTTTTCGCTACTCCTTGGACGGCGTGTCATCAAGGGCCCGTTCGCTGCTTGGCCGGTGATAAAATGAGCCATGGATAATACATCAAATACTAGAAGTGAACGTCTTGCCTTGTCAGCTATGGGCATCTTGGATTGAACGCCGAGCCATTCCTAGGTGCGCTTACCTGGATGGGTCGACAGTTAGGCCAAGTCTGACAGTTATTTCCTAGTTTCTTGTTATTAATCCGAAAAGGTTGCTCAAGAAAGGTATGGTGCCTTTCATCTGATACTCTAAGTGTTAAGACGAATTGCCGTATGGCTATTCAGCTGCAGTATGTTGTTTGCACTGTGAGGCGAATCGACGCGGTTCAGCAAATCGGCGGTAAGCGGTAATAAGATTCATAAGGATAGATAAACTGCAACGGTATTAATATTCCCAGGAAGTGAACCTAGAAAGCAGGAGCACTCTGGCTGGCCTTTAAGTTCGCTTCGGGGTCGACCGTAGTCGACCGTATGTGGCTTGAGACGTGTCCGACTCCAAACAGCTTCCACGGCTCCAGTTCTGGATCAACTGCATACCATGCGATGCAGAGTGGGAATAGTTGTTAGTGAATTTTGCGTAACCCGCCAGGATTAGATGCATCGTTCCGGAGATGATATTCGGATTCAAGGCGCTACTGGCTTGGAATGGCTCTATTACTTCCGGTCCTCCTTCATCATCCGTTCCATATCCCTAATCTATTAGCGCGCCAAGCGCGCGATGCTGGGCGTTGCACCTACCGCAACGGTTGCGCGCTTTTCCACGGTCTAACCGGTAACGATTCTTATGATTTTCGCCACCTCGCCAAGATTCAGACGAAGCCCACCACAGTCACTGCATAATGTGCGATTATGCGCGATTTTGCGGTATCGGTATGCGGAGAGTAACATATTGGATGTTTTCGATATGAACACTTTGGGTCATTTGGTCAAAGCTGTTTAATAAGTAACTATCAGCAAACCCGGTATTGTTCGGTGTTAGGTCCCAATCAAGCTTACACAAAAACATGGGCCGTTTCAAACAATTCGATCGTCCTTCATCGGTGAGACATTGCGACACACAGCGCCTATTCATTGGCAACATGCTTCATTTACTAAGCCAGCGATAAAGGTAGACACGAAAGCTCTCCATGCTTGACCGGTGAACCGTTTCAGGTTTGTATCTGCTCCGGAGCCACAACTGCTTGCGTTTCGTCCCAGCTGCCGCGAGTGGCATGGTTCATAGATTTCGATCATCAAATTTCATCTCTGTCCTAGAACGTTTTATTCAAGACCCCAATCACTGTCACCCGCTGTTTTGTTCTCATCCTAACGTACCATCGAGCTCCCAATCACATAGCTAAAAGGTACATTACTAAAATTAGCATTCACGGCCTCTGAGCTCAAGCTAGCTTTGTGGACGCTTGAAGCTTGGGCAAGGGTTACGTATTTAGTTGGCGCGTATGTTTAGGTTGGGCGTTTTCGCAAGGAAACGCCCTTAGCACACCCTATCCTTCGGTTGCAGAATCAGTTAAGAATCTTTGACCTTTTCAACTCAAACTTGCGTTAGGCTAGGTTTTCTGAAAGATTCCTGGCAACACGCACTTTTGTGTCTTGCACCCGTCAAGAAGCTACACAGTTTCGACTAAAAAGGTGTTTTGCACCGCGAAGACGTACCGCCCAAATTTCAATTTTCTTAATCGAGAAGAATCCAAGCTGCTGCTGGGCAACCTGAACCTCGCCACGGCCTGAGAGACACGGGCACTAGCTAGAGGCCGGTGGCACCATGCAAGTTAAGTATAGCTGAAACGAATTACAAACTTTACACGTGTATTAGCAACTCCGACTAACTCCGACCCACATGGCGCATCCACAGCCCCCCTCAGCAGGGCATCATTATCTGCAACAGGGCCCATTTCCCCTTGGAGGGAGCGTTTCTTGTGGGACATCATCAGCCGTTATCCGCCGTGTGCACCCGCGTGAAGAGACGTCGTGAGCCGCAGCGCCCCACTCGCCGGCCCGCCTCTGATTTCTCTTCCCCCGGAAGGTAACGGCGTAGGGCCGGTTTGCCGTCCACCTTTGCCCGCCCCCCTCCCCCTCTCCCTCTTCCCCTCCCCCGCTACAAACTTAAAAAATGATTTTGAATTTCATGTCATTTAACCCCCCGCCCCCCATTGTGTGATCACCCTGCCATCCCTGGAGAGCTTTCGGAGTGTGTGTTTGCATGTATGTATGTCATATGTGCTAAGAGTAATGCCGATGTGCGGCCCAGGATCCGCTCTCTTCGTACTGCGCCTTCGTCACCGCCACGCTGTTGTACAAGTACGACGATCCAAACATGGACATGCCCTCCCAAGCAAAAAGCGCGGGGTCCTGCGTGTGCGTGTATGTGTACATGTATGTATGTATGTAGGGGGAGATCATTCAAAAAGAGCGGGGGAAACGGAGGGTGTGAGGAAAGAAGTCGGAAAAGAATAGGACAAAAACACAGGTGCAGACAGACATACAGACATACGTACACAGACATACGTGCAGACTCACAGGTGGCTGGAATACGTTCAGCTGGTGGTCATCAGGCACCAGAGCTCGAAGCTCAGCGGTGAATCTCTCCTTGAAGCCCGGGCAGCTGGTCACACCGCCTGCGGGGGGGAGGTACGGCCAGGAAGAGGGAAAGGGGGAAAGGGGGAAAAGAGGGAAAGGGGGAAAACCGACGAATCGCGAGCGAAGGAAGCTGAAGCCAAGGAAGGACTGCTGCGGCAGTTGCGGCAGGGAAAGGGGGAGGGGGTCGGAAACTAGAGGGCCCATGATGCCAAGCCAAGGAAAAAAACCATACATACATGCAAACATACAGATGTATATGTACCTGTAAGTACGACATTGCTGTACAACAGCGGCGCCAGTGCTGGGTGTGTTGCAGTGACGGCCTGCACCACGGCCTCCGCCACGCCGGCCTGGTGCAATCCGATATCGTCGGGGTGGAAGAGCAGCTCCGGAACCATGAACCGCTCGTTGTTGAGCACGAGCACCTGGTCGGCCTGTGTGTGTGTGCGTGTGCGTGTGTTTGTGTGAGTTGGGGGTGTGAAGGGACCCCCGAGGGTGAAGGAGTTTGGGGGTTGGTGGTTTGGACGGGGTGAGGATGAAGTGACACGTAGAATGAATGGATGAATGTACGTATGTTTGTGTGTATGTATGCTTCAATGAACCGAGCTGCGAGAAGGATCTTATTGTTGTTACAGAGCAGGAGGCTTCTGGGCCAGTAGGATGTGTGTGTGTGTGTTACATGGTTGGGGGTGCGTGACCCCATACCTGTAAGACTACCCATACGAGCCGAAGGCCCAAGGGCAATACTTCAACGCCTAAAAGCCACGGAGGAAAGGAAAACACTGCAGTAGGATGTGTATGTATGCGGTTCGGTGAGGAGAGCGGGGGGAGGGGGGAGAGGGGAGGAGGAAGAGGGCGAGCGCGTGGAAATACACACACCGTGTCAGGATGCACGTCTATCAACCACCATCGTCGCCTAACCCAATCACCTAACAACTGCCGGTGCAACTTCCACACCACGTCTCACTCCGCATCTCTTTTACCCCGGACAGACAAACCGACAGACACCGTTAGGGGCGACGACAGCTGTTTCTTAGGGTTTTGCACCCCCGACTTTATACTCTAGAAACCCCAAGTACCCCCCGCATTACACACACATACACTACATACACACGCACACGCACATACACACACACCTCTAGTTGTGCCGCCAGCCGTTTCTTCTCCTCCAGCGATTCCGCCTCTCGAACTGCCTGCTTGATGGACTCCACCTGAAAAAACAGTTGAGTACGACATGCGGTTAAGGTAGGTACGGTAGTTGAGGTGGTTGGCATGTAGAAGGGTGGAGGGGGGTTTTAGGGTCTCTGAAGGGCGGCGGGATGTCCACGATCAGGGAGGGGTGGGGGGGATCACGGGGGTTAGGGGGCGGGTGAGAGGTTAAAACACGTACACGTACATACACACATACATACACACGTACATACACACATACATACACACGTACGTACGTACATACATACATACATACATACATACACGCACACGCCGCTCATGTTTCCCCCCATTCTTACCTTAGCTGACCACTCCTTCGGGTCCCTCAAATAACCCCGCAAATTGTGAACGCCGTCCGGCAGTACGAACTCACGGCGATGGGGGGAACGGGCGGCGTTCTGAAATACACAATGTACGACACACACCGGGGGAAAGAGAGGAAAGGGAGCGGCGCCAGCAGGGGGGGA
>NW_003307576.1:984750-985675 GCF_000143455.1 Volvox carteri f. nagariensis
GGGGGAGGGGGAAGTGTGGGAGGCAGGGAGGGGAGGTAGGAGGGTGTTGTGTCCGGCAGCGTCCTTCCATTCCCCATTTTTCATACACCCGGGGGAGGGGGGAGTACATGCAGTACGGCAAGAAAGGAGGGAAACCAGCGGGGGGAGGGGAGGGGAATGGGGGGGAGGGGCAGGGAGGGAATATCATATGCAGCAAGGATATCAGAAATGAACTGTCGGAAGGCGTCCAAAGTCGGAAACGGCCGTGGGAGGGAAGTCCCCATCATTTGATGACGACGACGACGACGACGATGACAACAAAGTTGGCGCTATTGGCGCTGATGATAATAATGATGATGGTGGTAGTGGTGGTGGTGGTGATGGTGGTGGTGATGGCGGTGCGAAATGCAAACTGGCCCGATATCCCTAGGGTTAGGGATCGTATGAAAAAAGGATGGGATGCTGGGGATACACAAAGCGAAACAAGGAAAACACGTCTGGCACGGCCTGCCGTACCCTTGTAACGGTCCCCCGCCGGAGCTCCCCAAAACAACCAGTCCCAAGGGTGGCCCCACGCTGCCGCGTATGAGAGAGACCTATTACCCGTACTACGTACGACAAGACGTACCTGTACGACACGAGTTCCTTGAGGTAGTTGGTCATAGCCTTACCCCCCAGATTGATCCGCCGTACGCCGCCCTGCAGCACCTGGAGTGCGCACACACCAGGGGAAGGGGAGCCACGAGGCGTTGGTAGTTGGTAGTTAGGAGTTGGTAGTTGGTAGTTAGGACGACAAATGAGAACCGTTGGTGTTTTGAACATTTGGCAGTTTTTATATTTTCCTGTATATTTTGCTGAACTTAAACGAATTTTTATTATTTACCCTTTTACCCTTTTCCCTCCGACGTTTTCCAACACTTCTTGCATATGATGTGATATTCCCCTT
>NW_003307576.1:986192-987040 GCF_000143455.1 Volvox carteri f. nagariensis
GGCAGGGGGAGGATGAAGAGGGGGAGGGGGAGGAAGAGGGGGAGGAGGTCGATGGAGAGGAAAACCTATTCAGGAGAAGGAGAGGGAGGGAGAGGGGGAGAGAGAGGGGTGGGGGTGGGAGGTGGGTGAAGAAATCAATGACGATCTGACAGCTGACAAAAAATGGTGGTGGTGGTGGTGACGAGGTTGGTGATGATGGGGGTAGTGATGATGGTAAAATGCCGTGTATTCCGGGTGGGGCCCTCCCCCTCCCCCCCCCACACACAAACACTTTCTTCATGCTCCATTTCACCTGCCGCTCTCAACCCTCCTGCCCTGCCCGGCACCCTTCCCGCGCCCGCATAACGACAAACGTTTTGTTTACATAATCTGCTAAAATCATTGTTAATACTGTGGTTAATAATATTGATAATATTATTGTACAATAAATAAATAATATTGAAAGTATAATTTATGTTATTGACCTTTTGTGTGTCAGCTCGTATTTCATCGAAATTGAACAGCGGCTCCGTCAGCAGCAGCCCGCACTCGCTGGGTGTACGGCGCAGGACTGTACGGACGGCCCGAGACCAGATCTCCCGCTGCAGCTCCAGATTACACAGGTACCCCTGAAACAGCCGAGCCGTACAGACGCACATACACATCCACGCACGCGGAGCTTGACGACATTGCAGTTTTCAGGTTATTTTATAAATCTTAAGACACATCCAAATAAAGCGGTATTTATGGGTTGTCAAAATGGGCGCTGGTGGTGGTGGTGGTTGGGGGGGGGGAAAGGTGGGGGGGCCAGAGAACGGTATCAAGTTAATGATGGTGGTGGTGCCAGAGGCAGCAGCAGGAGTTGCAGC
>NW_003307576.1:987127-1005671 GCF_000143455.1 Volvox carteri f. nagariensis
GGACTTTTGCACTTTGCCCAACACCTCCAGCACCGTCACCTTTTATGAATCCCGTCTTCTCCCCCTCCCCCCCCCTTTTCAGCCCGGAGGTACCCGGAAGGTCTGCAAAGAGTGCCATCAACATGGATTTGGGTTCTCCCCCATCCTCGACCCGCTACTCCTTAGACCGTCGTACATTGGACAGCATCGGCAGGGAAGGTTCCTTTGCTTCTTCTGCATATGTCCCCCCCCCTCCCTTTTTCCCCGGCTTCCCTCTCTCCCTCCCATTTCCCCCTCTCCCAGGCCCCTGCCTTCCTCCCAACCCCCCTACTACCCCCCACATAACCCCCCCAACCCCCCACTCACCCACCCCACACCCCACCCCACCCACCCCCCCACTCACTCACTCACTCACCCGGTCAAAGGGCCTCTTCAGCTGCAGCTGGGAGACCTCCTTGGTATCAGCGAGAAGGTCCGCGATGAGAGTCTGCCGCTCGCCTTTGGGCTTTGCGGACGCGTTGGGAAAAACCCTGGGGTCCGGGGCCCCGGGGGTGAAGCACGCATGGGGGTGAGGAGGAGAAGGGGAGGGAGATTGGATGAGGGGAGTGGCCAAGCCTCGTTTCCTTTGTGAAAAGAATTGACTGAATGGCATGGCAGTGCAAAGTGTTGTCGTACCGTGTGGGTGTTGGCTGGCCGGCCATTCCAACCTTGCAGTTCCCACCGCCATTGTCTATGGCGACGACGGGGGGAAGAGACATGGTGCCGCCAAAGGTGGCAGGGCCCGCGCAGACGGGCGGGCGCCCGCGCGGGAAAAAGCGATGGGGACGGGGCGGGTTCGCGGGAGCCTTTCTCCCGCTGCCCTAAAGAGCAAGCATGTGCTTCTTGGACGGGAGAAGGCTCCTCTCAGCGTGCGTTTGTTTGGTCGCAGGTCGGTCAGATTTGCAAATTGGAACGCAAGACAATCTCAAGCGAAGTGCCTGAGAGCTGCACCTAGGTATGATGATTTCCTTCGTTCGCCTCCTCTTAGTCTTTGTGCGTATTATGTATTGATCGTGCATGTGCCCTTCAAGAAACGCTTCAGCAATCACGAAAACAAAGGAGAGGTTCGGGATTGCAAACTAAGCACAGCGGCGATTGCATGAGCTACGTAAAGGCGAGTTAGAAGGAAGGAGTGGGAAGAGTGAGTCGTATCATGGCGAACCATAACTGCTTCGTACAGAGCTCTTTTTCCAACTGCTTTTGTTCGCAGGCGTCACCGCAGTGCCAGCGTACGCGTATTCATAGCCCTGTGGGCAAAACACCTTTCTCATGAGATGAACTACTTGCCTGCCGGTCCCAGACAACTTCCGTGAATGCAGCGAAGCAGGCACGCCATGGATGAGTCTGGGAAGGGCGTCTCGCTACTTGAGGCACCCTCGGATATACTGGAGCTGAAGTTACAGGTTCAGGAGGAGCTTGATCGCGAGCGTGAAGCAGCTGCACAATCAGCTCGCAGGGCTTTCGCTTGCCGGGTCGTCGCCGTTGGCTTCGCGGTTTTATTCATCATCCTATTCAGCTTCAAAGTGTTAAGCGAGTCAGCGGACCAGCGCCGGAGTTTCAGCTCCTCGTGCATGCACGCACTGGGCGGAGGCTCTGTGGGTCCTCGAGGCAGCCTGCTGCATTTCGACCCACGCTGTACTGAAGAACTCAAGGTGGGGCTTTACGGACTCCTGCTGTTGCGGTTGCTCGGTTGTTGTGATGTCAAGCAGGATGGCACTTATCTTGTGTGGATATTCCATACGTATCAAAGTCATGCTGTGCTATGATTCAGGAATACTTCGACCAGGCGTACTATGAGGAGGTTCGCCGTGTCTCGGATGAGGCAATTGCTTATTTCCGGCAGCAAATTACTCGCCACCAGCAGCAGGAGGCTGCCGGAGCGGTCGCGCCTGGCTCCAGCCGCGGAACTGTCATCTTTGATATTGGTAAGCACGCACCCTCTCCATCCCCTACAAGCCACCCCGTCCCCCATCCCACCTTTCGCCGTTACAATCCCTACCAAGGATAACTCCTCCCCAAATCCCTCCCTCCCCAAATCTCTTAGACGAAACTGCTCTTTCCAATATGGATGGATTCTTCGGCGGCAGCTCCTGGTCCCGACTGTTTGTACGAGAATCTCCCAACCGCTGTATGCGACCGCACCTTGAGTACGCCAACCTGGAGCCGCTGCGCCTCCAGCTCATCGGCGATACGGGCCAGCTGGCTCCCGTACAGCCGCAGCGGCGACCGCTCTGCAACTCGCCGCCGTTGCGGGCTACACTCGATCTGTACAACTTCCTGTACGACAATAACTTCACCGTGGTGCGTGTGTGTGTTTTCTCCTGCGCAAGGGGATGTCCGGTGGGGGAGGCGCGGCTAGGGGGGTGGTACCGGTCAGGAGGGAGGCCACGAAACTTGCAATAACAACGGCATGCAATAACAACAGCAAGCCAACAAGACGTGCCTCAGGACTGAGGGGCCAATTTGTGGGTAGCGAGGGGGGGGGTGGGCCGGGAAGGCGAGGGGGGTATGAGTGTGTGCCTTAGCAGGGAGGGGGGTCATTACACAACACACAGCCGGACCGAAGGGTTTGAGGGGGGGAAGTTGTGAACTTAGCGAGGGTGGGCGAGGAGTGAGCAGGAGTGAGCAGGGGTTTCGGTGAAGCTCAACTTTTGAGGGGGGGAGAGGTAGTAAGTGCGCCGTGCGGGGCACTCTGGAACAAAACCCAGATCGGCAAAATTTGGATGTAGATATATGTAGATGTAAGGCACAATTTACCCCCCAACTCACATATATTTATGCATACGTATGTATGTACGTACACGAACAGGTCTTTCTGACGGGCCGCAGTGAGGATGCCCGCTCCGAAACCGAGGCGAACCTGGCGGACGCGGGTTACGGCAAACTGTGCTCTCACGCGACCACCGCCCCGGCCAGCACCACTGGCGCCGAAACCACCACTTCCGCCAGCCCGTACACCACCACAACCGCAACAACAACCGCGACAAGCACAGCGTCCGAATTCGCCGCTGCCGCCACTGCCTCCGACCCATTTGCCGACACGGAGCGCCCCCGCCACCGCAGCCGCCGGCAGGCGCTGCAGTACAACGGCGGCGCCGCCGCCACCACCACTACCCCTACCTCCACCTCCTCTACCTCCTCTTCGGGGCTACCTTTCGCTGGGCTGCTCTTCTCCCCCCCTTCCGCACCGCCCACCAGCCGCTGCTACACGGAGCTGCTGATGCGGCCGGTGGGGGATGAGGGGCTGGCGTCGGTGGTCAAATCCGCGGCTCGGGCCCGCCTGGTGGCGGCTGGTCATGTGCTCGTGGGCAACATCGGCGACCAGTTCAGCGACCTGGTTGGGGAGGCGGCGGCGGTGGCTAACTTCAAACTACCGAACCCTGTGGGTTTGGGGAAGGCAGGGGGGGCAGGGGCGGGGGTGAGGAGGAGAGAGCCCGGAGGAGGTGGCGACGGAAAGCGGGGAGGGTACGACGAAGCACAGAAACGGGGGGAGGAGGCGGGACTTCGGGTTTGGGTGTGTGTATGCGTGGAGAGGGGAGGAAGTTTGGGGAGGAAGGGGGGGGATTGAAGGGGCGGTTGTTTGGAAGGGCCCTTAAAGGTCTTCACCTCCTGACCAAACACCACCCTCTCTCACCACCGCCTTTTTCTCCTTCACCCTCCTTCACCCTCCTCTTCTCCTTTTGGCATCATCGGCAAGCAAAGTCGCTGTTTTCGTACCTTGCCGGTTCCCGGTTGCCATGTCAGTTCAATCCGGGCCAATTTCCATGCATGCTGCATGTACGGCATGTTCTCTTTGCCGTGTGTCTCTTCGGTTGTTGATCTTGGCCTCGCTTTCTCTTTCTCTCCCTCCTTCGCACACACAGGTGTACACGCTGCTATGAGTGAGCATGATTGTGGGAATGGCCGAGTGTGTCAGCGGGCGGATGTGGATCAAGCGCCTGCGCGCCACCACCCACCACCACCACCGCCGACCCATAACGCCAACAACAATAATAGCAACAGGCCTTACAGCAATAGCATTCCAAAAGTCTATCAGCAGCAGGAGGAGGAGAAGAGGCGAGGGTGAGGGGGCGGCTCCCTTTTGAAAGCGTGCAGCAGGATGCATTTGGCAGTGGTGGCAGTGGCGGCGGTAGCGGAGGAACGGGAGGAGGGTGGGGTAGATGGGGAGGGAAGACAACGACGACGAGCAGCAGCAGCAGCAGGAGGAGGAGAGGAGGAGGAGGATCAGCAGCAGCAATATCATACACGCTACAGCTGCAGGTGCATTATTGCAGCGGCAGTAGCGACAGTTGTAGTTCGTGTGCTTCCCAACTGCATCCGGGCCACCTACAGAAGACATACAAACATACATACATTCACACCCATGGTGTGGTAATTTGCAGCTGTATATCATGGACCTTGCTGGCGCAGATCCTCTTCTGATGTGTACAATATATGTATGTCTGTATGTGTTGTGTTTCACCTCCTGGAGTTGTGTAAGTTACTCTCCGAAGGCTAACGGGCCTCACCAGTGTAATGCAGTGGGGTCGTTACCTCTTAACTGCGGATGGATTGGGGCATTGGGGGGGGGGAGGGAAGGGGGGAAAGGGGAGGGAGGGGCATTTGCGCGTCGTTATCTGTGATGCGAGGGCCGAGTCCTCGTGTCTCGGTTGGGGAGGGGAGGGGAGGGGAGGGAGTTCGTGTTAACATGGCAGGTGGGCGGGTGGTCGGCTCGGGTCGGTCTGCCGTGTCTGTAGGTGAGCACCGAGTGAAGCGAGATATGAACTGTCGTTTGCTTGTTTGGTGTCTGTGCGGCCCCTCGTCGCTTTGTATGGATTGAAACCAAAATTAGCAACACGCAAACATACACACAGACATATACTCGTCCACACACACTTTAAGCCGGGGATAGTCACCGGCAGGGAGTCACGTTCGGTATAACCTAAACTTGAACTGTTGTCGTAGGAGTATTGTTTTTTTTGGGGGGGGGACCCTTTAGCGGTTTGGGACTTCTGAACGCGCGCGGTTCGTCAGGCCCTCCCGCTTCCCGCTGCTCCGGGCTTGTGGCTGGAGAGGCAGAAACGGGGAGTGGCAGTGGCAGCTGCCTGTGTCGGCGGCGGTGATGAGAAACCGCTGCTCAGCAGAAGAAAAGGGGTCGTTCGCTGCGTCCGTATGGATGGATGTGTCTCGCCGCAGTGAGGCAAATGCTGATATGGTGGCACAGGAGTTGAGCTGAGCTCAGTAGTCCAACGACGTGTGAAAAGGTATCAAAAGGAATGTACGTATGTATGTTGTTACAGGGTGGTTAACTTCGCCAGCGGCCCCCTTTCCCGGGACAGTCCCTGCTCTCCCCTGCTAGAGGGGCACCCTAATCCGTCACCCCATCCGACTTCAGAATGTATTCGTTGGGTTCGGCAACTCACCACCAGCATCCAACCAAATCTAGCGGATCAACGGCGCATCAACTTAGTTCCTGGTCAGCTCGCAAGTTGGTATTATCACGTCCTACACCGTCCATAAGATGGGGGGCCACCTCCCATTTCATCACTCCTCAAACACCCGAGGAGTTGGCAGGCGGATTTGAACCCGGGTCGACTGGGTCAACTGGGAGCAGAAGTCAGGCCTTAACCTCTGCCAGCCGCCTGCCAATGTACGTATGTATGTACCTGTGCATGTATGTATGTATGTGTGTGCTTAGGGGCAGGGGGGCGACCATCCTCATGAGTCAGGAGGGGCGAAGTGGTGGTAAGGCAGCTAGAAGGAAAAATAGAAGCACGCGTCGTGTTTTCTTTACAGTCCGTGCTCGTACCTACTCGCATCGTTTTCGAGTGTATTTGTGAATCTAGTCTGTCTGGCAATGTCGCCAAAGAGGAGAATGGGGACGCGGAGGAGGAGGAGGAGGAGGAGGGGGGGGGCTTACAGAAGTTATAAAACACAGGCTAAACAGGGGGTTTACTTAGGGTTTGTGCAGGTGAGACATTATTGGCGTTCCACGGCAGACACTGCTGCTCCTGTTGCGCTGCGACTTAACGGTGGAAGCGAGGGGGTTTGTAAAAAGGGGGAGGGCTCCAAAATGATAATGCTTGACGTGTATTATCGTGCCCGTATGCTGGGAAAATATACGGGCAAGAGAGAAAAAAAGGTCCGGCCACAATGGGTGGTACACACAGACGTACACGCACGCACCACTGTAGAGAATAGGATGCGGAGTCATGACACCACCGCGGGCAAAAGGGGGAGGCAGGCAACCAGGCAGGCAGTGCCGCAGGAGAGCAAGCAAGTACACCCCAAACAGGCGTCCGCAACAGGACAGATCTGCTGGCAGATCTGGCGTGGTGAGCTTGATGAGGCGCTACGTCAGATGAGGATATGGTAGCAGTACAACAACCCTTGTTGCACCAAAGCAGCCTCGTGAGGGGGAGGGTGATGGGGGGAAGGGTTCTCTCGTCCTCATTTCTCTCGTCCTCCGAAACGGCGTTGTCGGCTGTGACACCACACCAACAATGTATGTTTATGTGTGCTGAGGTGGGCCGGGTGTTAGGCTGATGTGGGTCTTGGCGAGTGGTAGGAAGTCGTCGACGCGCCGTAGTGTACTAGTGGGGTAATACTGCTGTTCAGATGTATAATGTTGTATCCCGAACTGCTACTACCAATATGTGGCGGCTGTGCTGCCCTCGAAAAGACAGCATTGCATATCTATTTATCCATTTATCTATCGGTATAGACGGATATATATGTAGATATAGACGTAGATTTATACATAAAAAATACATACATACATGCATCACCACAAAGTGGTGATTCACCTTCCCATTCCGCGGAAGTCCACCCGCACCTTAACCATCTATAATACCCCCCCATATAAGTGGGTGGAAAGAGGTTGAGGAGGAGAGGGATCCGAGAAGATAGAGCCATCCTGAAGTTAGTTACAAGCTCCGCACACACACATACACACACATACACACACGCGCGTACACACACATACACACGTGCGGGGGTGTCCGTAAAAGCCTGAGGGGGGCCCCAAGGACGATAGATTGGTATTTGTGCGGGTAAGGGGGCCCCATTACAAACGTCAAAGGACTGGATGCCTTCCGGCGCGCCTCAATTCATCGTTCCGTTCGGGCCCCCCCCCAAGCAGCTACCCCGACAGGCACCTCCACAACCCGGATTCCACCTTAACCCAGTTCAGCTACTGAGCAGCCGAGCACCACCATCACTAGCACCACAACCACCAACACCACCAACACAATGATAATTTCTATGCTAATGTAAGACGGGTAATGCCCCTAGCGAGAGTACTACCAAGCAGAGGAGCAAATGCCGAGACAGAGAACTCCAACCCCCCTCTCTATGTACATCTCGCTCTCCCTCGCTCTCCTGCCATCACCCTAATTCCCGCTCTCTCACCCTCCCTCTCACTACCCACCTCCCGCCGCGCACACCGCCCACAACCCTGCTGTGTTCCCCTGCACCTTCCCACCCAGCTTCCCCACCCCCTATGCGCGCCGGCTCAAGTAATCATCAAGTCCTGGTGCTCACTAAACCCTGCACCCTTCTAAGGGGTTTCTGATATTTGAGCCGCGGACGAATACATAGGGGAAGAGGCTGATGAGGGTACTCGAATAATGAATTCCCTTTTGACTCTCCCTCCTCAACCCCACCCCTCCCCCTGTCCGCCCCCGCCCTGGAAGCCCCATCTCCCGCATCATTCCTCCACACCCTTTCTAGCGGGCCCCCCCTTCCTCTCCCCTTCCTTACGACCCCCGTCTTCGCCCCGAGGAAGTGGAGGACGAGGACGCACCGAAACCCACTCCCCGCTGCGGTAGGGCCACATCTCCCAACGACACCTCCAACTTATCCGCCAGACTCGCCAGCCAGGCCTGATCCAGACGAGAGAAGCCACGTACCGTGTCGGTTCCCGCCACCAGCACGCCTTGACTGCCCACAGGCTGGACGACAACTCCTGCCGTATTTTCCGGCAGGAAGGCCGTGAACTCGGGCCGACCGGGGTATAGCACCAAGTTGGCTAGGTAGTTGCCGCGACCATCTTTCATGGCCTGTTGGCAAGAGGAAGCGAGGGAGCGAGAGCGGGGGAGAAGGGGAAAGGGGGGATGCGGGGAGAAACACGGCGTAGTGCTGGGAACGTGTTTTTTTTACGCGGGCTGAGGCGGAAAGAGGTCGAATGATGTTTGAGTGTGCAGGGTTACGTGGAAGGTGGCAATGGGGCGTGGGATAGGTGGAAGGTGTTGGGAGCTAAGCGCAAAGTCCTAATGCCCGACTGCCACTCCAAAGCACCAATTGCCGAAGTCCAAGCGAAAGAGAGAGATGGCGGTGGGTTGTTTCGTTCGAGAGGTAATTGGACTCGCCCGTGGGACCGCATCTCTGCGGCTTCCGTCCGCAAGTAAGCCCGATTCCGTCCGCCCACCTGGTTGCAAATGTCGCCCGGTGTGGCGTCACCGGGCTTCCTGCCTCGCAGAATGTAGCCGTAATGGAACAGATTTCGTCCCTTGTATATTAACACTAGAGACTTGCACCGCGTCGCCTTGAACACGGCGTCGCGGGCCCACTCGAATTCACGCAGTAATTCGACGTTGGGCTTAAGCCCTGGGTCGACATAATTGACAGTCGTGCCATCCAAGTCCACCGCTGCTACTTCACGCGGCTTTAGGGACAGCCATTGAAGTCCCGTCAGCAGCAGAACAGCTGACAAGACGATACCCACGACATCTGCGCGACTCTGACTACTGCTGGCGTCAACGACTGGTGCTATGCCAGAAAGGGTCCGATTTAGCAGTAACGATACGACTCCCAGCCCGCCAGCATAGAGGGGCAACGCGCGAAAGACCTCAGCATTCTGGGCCACCAGCCCAAACGACTGGTCCGGGACGACTGTCTCAGCGATCTTCTTTGTTGATCTACAAAGAATTACTTTGTAGCGGTTACATAACGGTAAAATTGGCCGTAACTTGTGATCAGCACTCGGTGATGCCCCGACTTGCTGTCGGCTGGCTAGGGAGTTCATGACAGCACAACTACTTCCTGCTACACAAACACAAATTCTGTGCTGCGCCCCCCATTTTGCTAGTTTTGCATATGCGTACCGTATTCCGCAGCGTGTGGTGGTTGGTAGTTGCGTGCAGACATTGCAAACGCGTATTCCCGGATTCAGGAAGGGGTTAATTTCTGTCAAAGAGCCCCTATTTCTGCAGGCCAAGTAAAAAAGCACAAATCCGGGTTTTAGTGGTAATCGTCAGTTCTTCGCGACAGGCTTGCGAAACCGACGGTTCCGATTATCCTATTTCTGCAAAGTACCGGGTTTTGGACCGAATTTCTGTTCCCGGAACCTGGGCACTGTACGAAAATCCCGAAGCCTGTGCACCGAAGGCCATGCCTGCGTTGACTGGCGCCGCTGACTGACCAGGAGCCGAGCAGAAGTTGCCTTCAACCCCGGGAAAAATCTGGGGCGGCTTATTTGCCATATAAGATGGAAGGCCAGCAGCCCTCCGTAGCCTAGTATAGCGCCATTACTAGTGCTTCGCAGCCGGTCGGGGTCGACCCGAACGGAAACGATCTAGAGGAAACGCGAGCCATGCTACTTATTGCTACTTTTATAAGTCGTGCATATAATCATTACAGTGTGAAGCAGCCGCAGGCATGCCCTAATTTTTCGAGGTCCTCCCGAACCGAGCTCCTTAAACCCCTACCATCAGTTTCCATTAACATCATCCATCTCGCCCCATCCATGCTCATTCCGTACGTGGACACAACTCCCCTCCAGCGCGGCGGCGGGTTTCCAATTCAAGGACGCCTTTCCGAATCCACCGACGTACATGTACATATACGTGTATACACACACACACACGCAAGCATACTTACATCACCGTATGATGCCGTACAGTCGCGTTCACAGCGGTGCCGGCCTGCTTCTGAACCCCCCTTAAAAGACACATTTCATGAGCATTGCGTCGTACATGTCACGTCGCTCACTTTGAAGAGATCTTCTGTAAGTGCTTCCCGCGACTTTCTCACCCATCGACATGCTTCTTTCCCCCTCTTGCCGTACCACGACACCAGCTAAACCACTGGAATACGCACTTTCCCCCTATGGGAGGGGGTCGTTAAGAGCACCCACAGGGTTCAGCCCGCCTCCGCTGGTGATGATACAGACACAACAGATACATCAGCGGCAGTGACAGCAGCAGCATTGTCATCATCGACTTGTATCGCCATAACATCATTTCCATCAAAGGCAACTGTTCGTCGCCTTTCCTTTCTTTTCGCGATTCTTCCTTTTCTTCCCTCCCGTCTCGTTGACTTGTAGACTAGAAGCAATAAATTACCAACAGCAATATCTTGTACTATCCTTGTATCCTTGTATCCCGGGAAAAGAACGCCACAGCGGGCCAACAAGAACAGTGATGGCGTTAACAGCAATAGCACCAAGGTTGCGGAAAGATGAAATCAGTCAAAGCAAAAGAAATCAGGCAAAGCAGCAGCACCAGCAGCAGCAGCAGAAAGGCTGTGCCTGATAGTGGTGTTCCAACGAACAATCGGCAGATGTGTGTCCGGAGCAGCCCGGGAAGACCCCAAACCTAGGCCCCCAATAAGGCCCTCAACCAGACCAGCGGCGGCGCGAGTTGCAAACGAGAGGCAAACCCGCTCCAAAACCCACCCAGCCAAAATTCTTGTCCCCCAACCAAACTTAACAAAAACCCTTTCTTGCCTTTTGAAAAAGGCTGACCCGGTAGGGAGTAGCCTGCTGGCGGTGCCGAGGGCCAGGTTTACGGGCTAATTAATATGTCTAAAATACCAACAACAATACCAATACCAACAACAATATCAACAACAACAACAGCACCACACGCACGTAGTAAAAGTCCACATGGCGGCGCGTGTGAGGGTCGAAATGGTCGGGTAGGGCGGTACACGCGGTACACTTCATGCGGGCACTTCATCCTCAGCTACACGCTCAGCTCAGCCCAGCTTAAGTTGCTCAATCAACACCGCGGCGGGCGGGTGCACAGCTACACCCGTGAGGTGGCCCCCGACAGCCATACGGATGCACACACACACACACATTGGAAGGCCATTCATGAAGCAATCCGTGCGTACGTTCTGTGACATACATACATACACAGACAGACAGGCAGAGAGATAGACAGATAGACGGACACAATGTTGACACATACACTTCGTATGTGTGCTGCTCCGCTGCCTAACGACGACACGAAACATTAGTGACAGGCCGGAGAACGAAGGGGAGGAGGTGGAGGAGGTGGAGGTGGTGGAGGAGGGGGGTGGGGAATTCACAGTGATTCCTTTTTTATCTTAACTATATCTTCCTCCTCAAGCTCATGGTGTGCTCATGACCGCCCCCTTCTCCCCCCGAAATAAATTACTCCGCTCCGCCACCCGCACGTGTTCAGATGTTTCAGCGGCGCACGCACGACGCAAAGGACACACAAACGTACATGCGGAGCAGCATGCACGCACACGCGCCCACGCACGCGCGCTTCCACGCACCAATCCCACCTTGCCCAAAAAATGTCAAAAAAACTGCCTCAGTAATAATATTAAGGATATTGCCGATGTTACGATACATCGCTGACAGAACACACACACACACAGGCGATGAGGGAAAGAATGAGGGGAAATTGGACTCGGGAATCTGAGTTCAGGACAGCGAACAAACGCCGCACCTGCGCCGGAATGTGGGGGTGTGGAGGTGTGTGTTGGAATGTGTTGCATGCGTTTTATGCCTTTTGGAGCGTGCTGCAGGCCCTACCAACATTTCGGCCCGCTTCATATATCTAAAATTCCAAAAATTTATCCAAGGAAAAAATTCCATAGATAGTGAGTTGTACGGCAGTACGATAGCAGTACGAACAGTTGCACTTGTGTGTACGGATTTTATCAACATTTGGCGGAAGTAGCAGAAGTATGGGATTCCGTATGGTTCGTCTATTGGGTGCATGTAGGCAGATCACCCGAAAAGACACAAGTACACGCACACACATACATACGTACATACATACGTACATACATTACACACACTCTCTTCGTTCCGAATTACTTTTTGCTCTGCGCCGGCTGCTTAGAGGCACATTAGCCGGGATCCGAAGCCTGACTCCGATTCAATCTGAATCATATGCTAGGGGCCCGCCCGCCTCTCTCTCTCTGTAACCCTCACCCCCTCTTTAACATTCAAATTCCTCACAACAGCGCCTGAAGTCCGCAGAGCAGTACGATCCACATTTGGATTAATTCAGCACATGGAATTTGGATCCGAAGTACGGCGCATGGCATGACGACATGATAGGGTTTTAATAATTGATACACAAACGGGCAACGGGTGATTATTTTACCATCATGAGCAATTCATAAAAAAAACCGACGCAGCTTCTTTCTGCCGCGGCCCCCCCAACACTATATATATACATACATATATATACGTATATATATATATATATATATGTAGCGCCGATGTCAGACGATAGTTCTGCTCGAATTCAAATTCAAATTGCAACGCGCTGGATCAGAGATGGATTCCCAAAAAAGGAAGTTCAAATATTCACAACCAACCAACTAACCAACCAACCAACCACAAAAACTCAACCACGAACAGCCCAATCACAAGGTAAGCCGGTGATGTGACAACCCGGCAATATGGTGAAAGGCGGCATGGCGACGGGGAAAGATATAATAGCAATATAGCAATAGCAATACGGCTTCGTAATTTTTTTCCTAATAGTGAAATAGGACCGTCGTGCAAACCACAAACGGGGAGGAGGACGTACCAATGGCAGCGCTATCCTCCCCCCGGGAAGACGAACAGGTGCGTTCCCCCACTCGGGGTTGTTTTGAATTTTGAAGATCGTTCGATTTCTTGGCCCCACTTCTCAACACCGCCATACATGCCACCCTCCACCCCTCCAACCTCTACTCATTCATTCGCATGTTGCTTTCCGCCAACCAGCTACACACACACAGAGACACACACACAAACAAACACACACGCGCGCGCGCTGGAGACACTGGGCTCCTTCCAGTGCCCTGGGCGGCTGGAGGGGGAGCTCACCATGAAGCTCAATACACTTGTAGCCGCAGAGCACTGGCGGAGGAACAATTCTGCATACATACGGCCTGGAGCAGGCAAATATACCCGATGGTGGTTGGATAACGAAACCGGGCGGCGATAGGATTCGCAAGGATAGGTGTGAGTGCATTGGTAGTTGAGCATGCGCTCGGTTTTGCTTGGCATTTGAGCTGGCCAGAGGATTCGAACAGGTGACGGCGCCTTGTGTTGATGATAACGGAGAACGGTCAGAGGACTCTTGACCGATATATGACGCCCCTCCAATGATGGAGTGCTTCGGCGGTCGTTCCCGTTGGGGTACGCGGTTAGCTGCCCCTGGCCAGTGTCCCAGACCCGGTCAGATACTTGTAACCTTCAGATAGAGACACACAGACGCACACACACACACACACACACGCACACACAAACGCACACACACACGCACACACACACGCACACACACAGCGGCGCACATACACACACACAGCGGCGCACATACACACACACAGCGACACCCAGAGAGGGCGCCCTCCAGCCTTCAATCAATCATGCTATGTATTTGCACCCATCCATCCATCCATCCGGCCTCCATCTGCCGCCGGAAATCGCAAAGGTCGGTTCAAGAACACACAGGAAAATAATGCTTCAACTGATGTCCTAATCATTGTGGGCGTTCTAGGCCACCAGTCAATAGGTACGAAAGGGCGAAAGGGGGTAATGGCGGAAGTGTGGCAGTGGGCGAGTGGGGCCCGGGGGGTAGCATAAGCCCCTTTCCTCTGCCTTAGGCCTCACCCCGTCCTTCTACCGTACGCACACGTACACTTACATATACACGCGTGCACACACATGCACACACATAATCCCGCTTTTGTCATTCTCCAATCTTCCGCCTCCTCCTCCTTCCCCCTCCTTCCCCCTCCCCAGCTTCTCCTCCTTTTCCTCCTCCTTCCCCCTTCCTTCGTATGTAGGCAATCCTGCACCCACCAACCCACACATCCTCAACGTACCCTCCCAGCAGGGTCGCATCGCCTTCCCTTCCCTCCCTCCTTACAGCGCATCCCTCCTCCCGCCTTCCCTCCTCCATTCCCTCCCTCCTTGTCGCCATGGTTGTTCCCCCTCCCGTCCTAACCCCGCAACATTCCCCCATCATCCGCATTATCATACAGACATACAGACATCACGGCACACAACTCACCGCCTTGTGCGTGTGCGTGTGTGTGTATCATTTGAGCCGCGACGGAGGAAATGCCGATGGTGGTATTTGTGCGCTCTGCACATGCTGCATGCTGCTCGCTGTGGTGGCTGCTCGCCACCACGACTTCTGCCTGCAAACTCAACAGCCACCACCACCACCACCACCACCACCACCACCACTTCCTCGTAAGGCTGTCAATACCGCAAGTACGAGACTCCAGAAAGTGACATTGCGCACGAGAGGTAGGAAACAAGTTAGGGCAAGCATGTCGGGGGTATATCGAGCACGTGCTACTGGTGACTTGCTGCTGTTAGATATAAGTGTACAGCGTTAGGCGCTCAGATCTCCGTCCTCTCGCGCGTTGAGACTTTCAATGATTCCTGGACACGCCCCTCCCGCCCCCTCCCCTGCCGGCCCCCCTCCCGCCACACACACATACATACACATACACACACAACGAGATGGCGCTGCAACAAGAAAACCGTAACTATCCAAACAACAAAAAAACGCCGCTTCAAAAAACGACCATAAAAAGTCGACCTTTAACTGCATCAATTCCATAAATACGACTTGCCGGGCTGTTTTCCCCGCCAGCCTCCACCCCCAGCACAACCCGCCTTCTCCCCCCCCCCTACACACACACACGCACACAGTCCCCCACCTGCCCCCCTGAATCCCTCCCCTCCCACCTAGCCCGCCCACCAGGCCCTACCCCATTTCAATCCCCCCCGACAGGAAGGTGGCCGTCCTCATCACCTTGCCCGCCACCTCCTTCACGTCGTGCCCCCCCCACGCCTCCCGCAAGGTGCACACCAGGTACTGCAGCAGGTTCCGGAGCTTGGGCGCCAGGGGCCGGGTGGGGGCGGACAGCAAGCCCGCTGAGGGCCGGCGGAGGAGCGGACCCGCCTCGCCCACCTGCGCCAGGGGACGGGATTTAGGTATTGGTTCCAGGTAGGGGAGGGGGGGTTGGGAGGAGGTTTAGAGGACGAGGGGGAGGGAAAGGGCGAGAGAGGGAAGGGAGGTAAGAGATTACATTGAGGGAAGGGAGGTCTAGAGGAGGCAGGGTTCCATTCGCAAAGGGATGAAAAGGGAGGGAGAGACAGAGAGACAGGCAGACAGGCAGACAGACAGACAGGCGTGAGCGGGAAGTCAAAGAGAAGCCAGGGGAACCGAAAGCCAGGAGGACGAGGAGCGGCACGGGCTACTTCCCCCTGAGCCCAGAGCATCACACATATATACACACCCCTTGCCGTACCGATCTGTAGTACTCGTACACCAGCCGATCCGTCTCGGGCGGGTCCTCCTCCTCCTCAAGGAAATATTGCACCATGTCCTGGGGTTGGTATTAGTATAACGTCACCAACATCACCATCATCATTATCATCATCATTATCATCATCATTATCATCATCATTATCATCATCATTATCATCATCATTATCATCATTATCATCATTATCATCATCATGACATGACGTGTGGGCACAACGTGTTTTTATGAACGAAAACCTGGTGTGTGACATGGGAAACTGATACGACACTCGGCTGTTGCTGCCACTGCTGCTAGCGCTGTTGCTGCTGTACCCGTACTGCTGCTACTGCTACCCCCCCCCCTCCCCGCCGCACCTGGGAATCGGGGGGTGAGATGGCGTCCGCCACACGACTCACAGCCTGGGAGTGAGGGGGGGGGGGGGGACGGGGGCGTACACGTGCGCATGTTTACGTGTCTGTGCGTATGTTTATATGTGTGTACGTAGGAAAAAAGGGTTGTATGTGTGGGGAGAGCTGGCGAATGGATACCATTCGACATTTCCCCCTCCCCTCGCCCCCAGGGTTCTGATACATTACACACACCCATACATGCATACACACATACACGCATACACACATACATGCATACATACAGGATTAGGGTTGCCCTCTAGCAGGGGAGAGCAGGGAACTGCCTCGGGAAAAGGGTCGCTGGTGGAGCTATACCACCCTGTAACAACATACATACTTACTTGCATGCATGCATACATACACACATGCACCCTAAGTATAACCCTAAAACCCTCATGTACCTCAATGAAGTCCCACAGGGTCAGCGACACGGCCCTCTGACGCCGCCGCAGCTCATCCGTCACCAGCGCCTGGCTCCACGCGAATATCAGTTTGGCGTCCTTGCGGCTGAGTCCGGTGGCGGCGCCCAACAACTGGTTGGACTCCAAGAAGGAGAAGAAGTGCTCCGGCCAAAAATAACGAGCCCTGACAGACAGACAGACAGACAGACAGACAGAGAAAATGCACATCTATGGGGGCGCCAATAAACGTTGGTTTCAATACAGGAGGCCCCACATGTGGTCCAGGTATGTATGTATGTATGTATGTATGTATGATTGCGTTCCGGCTCCACAAATTCTGGCCTCTCCCCCACCCATAAACCTCAACAACGACCAATCCCCACCCGCCCCAACCCTTCACATACACACACGAGTACGACCACCTACCTGTCCCGGGCCTTATACAGTTTGAAGATGCCTCCCAGCAGGTCCCAGTACTCCTTGATCACCTCCTCCACCTCGGCCGTGTAGAACCGGACACGTCTGGACGTGTGTATGTACGTATGTATGTATGTAGGAGCGTCGAAACAAGGAGAGGGGGAAGCGGGGAATCAACATAGGGCGCAGTAAGATCCCTCTTCAACGACCCGCGCCCGACAGAAATAACTTACTGCCAACTGTCAATTAACCGCTTAACTGCCTGTTTTTTACTTTGGGTTATGAAGGGCCCCCCTCCTCTGGTCAATCCCCTCGCTGTCAGAGACTTCTCCTATCTTACCCTCCCCTACTGCACCCCCCCAACACACAGACCACACACACACGGAATCCCTTCCACGCCCCAGTCACCCCTCCCTCCCCATTAACCTCTCCACCTTCCCCCCCCAACCCCCTCCAACCCCACCTCCACTCGTTGGGGTCAACCCTCGCCTCCGGGGGTATTCCGGGTGAGGCCGCCACCCCCTCCAATAAGGCCCCTATCGCGTCACTGGCGTCAGTCATACGCCTGTGGGTTCCGCGGGGGGGGGGGGAGGTACAAGGTGCGAAGGAGGATGAGGGGGGGGGGGCGGGGGAAAGGGGGAGAGGATGTATCAATACACAGCAGTAAAGGATACGATTGCTGACGACCAAAGCAACTGCCCCGGGGAGTGTAGGAGGAGAAGGAGAAGGAGGCGGAGAGGAGAAAAAAAGGGGGGACAGGGAAAATGGAAAAAGGCGCATGCAAGCAAATGCTAATCCCCCCTACCCCCCATCCCCCCAGCCACCTCGTCCCCTCCCGCCAAAACCCCTCCAGACCCCCCACCACTCACTTCGTACTGATGAACTTGGCAAATGCCACCCTGATAAGGCCCTCCATGAATTCAAATCGGACCATGGCGTCGTCATCATTGGCAGCGGACTCCTCCGTCTCGGACTCCTCCTCGAAATTGACCGCCACGAAGATGTTCTGTTGTTTGATTGGGTTGGGAAAAGTATAATAAACACATCAGTGGTGGTGTATGTGTGTATGTATGTATGTACTTGTTACATATCGATCCGGGCCAGGGGCATTTAACCGTACCCCAGACGTATGTATGTGTTGAGAGTGGTGATGGCAGTGGAGGCTGTGTGGGCAAAAAAACCCAACCTGCCTACATACATACACGCATACATACACGCATACTGAACAGCGAAAGCTTCCTCAAAAGCTCAGTTCCTCAAGCGGTGCAGCTGTTTAATAACGATAACTGCCCCCCCTCCCCCCCCTCCCCAAACCACTGGCCCACCACCACATGGGCGCAATCTGTCCGCGTGCTTCCTGAAACACACACACACACACATACATACGCACACACACCCTATCCCACCCCCACCCCACCCCAAGCACCCCCCCTACCTGCACATCCATTCCCGTGCATCCCTTCCCCACAATTCCCGCATCATGGCAGAAGGCCATCCAGGCACTGGGACTCAGCTGGAGGGCCTCCGAGGAGGCTGAAGAGGGGAGGGGAGGGGAGGGGAGGAAGAAATACATGCAAAAGTCAAGGAAACACGGGGGCTTGGGGGTAAGGGAAAAAGAAGGGGGAAGGAGACAGAAGCGAGAGAGTGGAAAGAGAGGGAGCGGGAGAGTGGTTTCAAAGGCGGTCATATGGGTGCGTGGTTAGAGGTGGGTCCAGAGGTGGGGGTACGCATCTATAGGGTTAGGAAAGGGTGAGCGATCCCATGTACTTGGGGTGCTGCTGATGCTGTGCCGCA
>NW_003307576.1:1005909-1073345 GCF_000143455.1 Volvox carteri f. nagariensis
GGAGCTGGTGCTCATGCTGTAGTAGATGAACACCGCACGGATGAGGTCCGACTGCCGCTGCAGCTCCTCACGAACCTCACCCAGCTCCTCGTCCAGCCGCTGACCATCCTCCTTCACCTGGCGGACGAGATGAGAGGCCAGGGGTGGGGGTGGGGTAAGGGGTGGGGAGGAAGCACATGCAAGAGGAAACCAGGAATGAACTCCCGGAAGGCGTCCAGAATTCCAAACTGGCCATAGTGAGTCCTGAGCGATGAGGGGAAGGGGCAGGAAGGGGCGCAGGGGAACAGCGGCGGAAGAAAGGGGGAAGATATAATTGGATAAGGGCGGGGGGGGAAGAAGAACCACGAACGAGTGAAGCTGGGGGGGGACGCAGGCGGGAGAGAGAAGAGAACGCGAGCAGGAAGGGACATGTCTTCACCACATGTGTTTTGAAAACAATGTTTCCCTGTCGTACTAAAAACGGCATCCCCATGCCGCAATTCCCCTCGCTCCGCCAACCCACCACCCAGGCTCTGCAACGTCGTCTTGCCCCCCGACCCCCCTCCCCACACATACACGTTTTCACGCATATACGCACACATACATACATACATACATACATACATACACACATACATACATACACGCTCTCTCTCTCTTACCCCCAGGTCTGTCTTCAGGACCAGTCTCCTGAACCGGGTCTTAGACACCACCCGGCGCCAGTCGACGTTCAATTGCTGCAAACGAACCTGGGAAGAAGGGAGGAGGAGAGGGGGAAGAGGATGGAAGAGGAGAGGGGAAGAGGAGAGGGGGGAAGAGGGGGGGAGAGGGAGGAAGAGGGAATTACATGCAACAGTGAAAGAGGAGGCCGGACGGAACAGACCAACGACTTTACCAAAAACATAGTACCATACAAACGACCATGCCATACGACAGTGCCGTACCTTGTCCGTGTCGTACAACTCATGCGATTCGCACTCCTTTTTGCGCTGTGCAAACAGCGAGTCGTCCACATTCCACGACGACTCCTTAAAGCGGGTGGCGTCCTGCTGGCCCGGCAGGGGGAGGGGGAGGGCGCGCGCGTGAGAGGGTGGGCGGGCGCGGTGACGTGGCAGGAAAGAGGAGCGTGTGTGAATGAGTGTGTGTGTGTATATATAGAGGGCAGGGCAGAAGAGAGACCTGTGCGGGAGAGGAGGAAATCATCATGCAAACTCGCATAATGGTATATATGTATATATGTCGGCACTACGGCCGATCTCCGTGCAGGAAAAGGAGGAGGGCACAGGAGGTCAACAAGGGCACGAATGAAGAGCAGCGGGAGGAAAAAGTTGGCAACAGGGGGGAAAGAGAGGTGGGGAAAGAGAGATGGCGCGCACAAACACACACACACACATACAAACACATACAGACACAAACGCGCGGAAGCAAGGGGAAATGCGGGGAAACTCGGCTGCAGCCGCAGCCGCAGCCGCTGCTACTTCATGGCCGGTGCACAGCATGGCCAATATCCGGGGACACGGGATCGTGGGGGCACTATCACGCCGCTGACGTGTCGCAGCGCCGCCGTCTCACCAGCTCAACAAAGGTACGCTCCACCTTGGGTTTCACAATGACTGGCGGCAGGAAGAACGGCCGCTGGCTGGTTAGCTCCTGAGCACGAGCGGATGGGGGGGGTCGGGTCCGGGGTTTAGGCGGTACAAGGGTTTGGGCCATACGTGGAAAATGTGGAGGTGGAGAGACCCCACGAGGGTGGGTATCCAGGTGCTGTATGTGTGTATGTGTATATATGTATGTATGTGTGTGAGACAGGGAAAATGGTGCCGGGAAAAACAGGAGTGAGATGAGGTTCGTGAAGGCCGGGATGAGGCGCTCGTCTTCCTCTTCAACCTCTTCCTTCCTCCCCCCACCCCGCCTCAACCCCGAGCTGGTGTCACAGTTTACAGTTACCCGTCTAAATCCTCTCCCCCATCCTCCTACCCCACCAAACAGCTGTTACCGCTGTTGGCCCTGGCAGGGATAACAGGAATCGAATTTGAGAATTCATCCCCACCCTCTACCAACTCACTATCGCCCCAACAAGTAATTCTTTCCCTTACGCGGAACCCCAAAGTTTATTCATCCCCTAAAGGGGAGCTATACATAACACCCACCCCACCCCACGCCCTAGCCCACCCACCCACCCACCCACCCACTCGCTCACCCTCAACGCGCCCTCCAGTTGCCGCAGCGGGGCCTCCTGTGTGGTGGGCTCCTCCAGGAGCTTCCGGAACCTCAGCTGGGCCCTCTCAGACAAGGCGCGGTAGGCGGCCTCAGCCGCCTCGGCCGCCTCCTCGTGGTAGGCAGCGGGGTTGGCGGCCTGAAGCGCCTGGGGGTGGGTACGCGTGTGGCCGTGTATGTATGTGGGCATGTATGTATGTGATGTGTGAAACAGGGGGGTGTATCTTCGCCCGTGGCAGCTACCCGGCGAAACCCTGCCTTCCCCGGTATTATTTCGGGGCACCCTCATCCAGTCACCCTGGTCAACTTCTCAGTGGGGATCGCTCAGGTTCCGCACCCACCACCAGCATCCAACGGAATCTGCCGGGTCGACAGCGGTGCAAATCCGTTCCTGGTCGGCTCGCAGGTTAACTTTATCCCGGGTCACCACCATCCATCAACTAGGGGCGCAATGCCTTCCACCATTGGAAGGACTTTGACCCTAATGGGTATCGATGGGTATCGATCCCCCCGGGATCTCCCGGGGGCATGTATGTATGTGGGCATGTATGTATGTATATATGTATGTAAGTATGCAATACTTGAAGGAGACTGGGCCACTCGGAGAGGCATCGATATGAATACCCGCTCACAGCGAACCCTGATCACGCCCACCTGACCCACGGGTCTCTCACCCACGTGCCGTTCCTTCCTCCAGCAAGGAAAGGCATAACCTCGCCCATGCAGAAAATACGACACATACCTCAAAAAGTTTTTTCCGACGATCCCGCATTGCCGGGTCCCGTTCGTCCTGATCCCACGGAATTCGCGCGTCCGGAAGTACGGCAGATCCAAACCGCGCTGCCAGCGCCCGTACAGCCGCCTCTGCCGTCTCCGCCGCCGCCGGCCCCGCCGCCGTCACGTATATCCCGCCTGCCGTACCATTGCTGCCGTTGCTACTGCCAGACGTCGGACCCGCCACAAGCTCCCCTCCCGAATGCTGTGGACTGCTCAGTCCCGTCGGCGCGCTACCGCTGCCGCGGCTGGCGGCAGCGATGGCGGCAGCTGCCGACGCTGCTGCCGACGCCGACACCGCACTGACAGATGTCGACAAGATACGCACGCTGCTACTGCCGCTGCTGAACACGGGCCCGTGGCCGGCGTTTGGCGCAGCAGCTGTCGAATGCCGCGGCGACATCATCACTGCCGGCAAGAACGACCCGCTCCCGCTGCCGTCGCCGCCATGCTCGGCCCCCTGCTGCAGAACCGCGACGGATGTCAGCGACGGACGTCTGGGGGATGCCGTGCTCATATCGCCCATGCCACCGCCGCCATCGCCGCTCGCCAACGCAGCAGCGTCCAGGGATCCCCCCTCCGCCAGCGTAATACTCGGGCGCGTCGATCCGGCCGGCAGCTGCGGCAGGGACGCGCCGTGCTGGTGCTGGTGCGAGCCCGCATGGCCGCCCATGACCATGCCCAGAGCCCCCAAGAGCGACGAAGTGTCTCCCAGGGACTTGCGCAGCTGCTCCTGGCTCTGCTGTTGGCCCTGCTGATGCACGGAGCGGTTGCCCACCATACTGGCAAATCTCTTCACGGAGGGCTGGCCATGCGGATGGTGCTTACTGGAGTTGGCCGCCGCCACGGAGGCGGCCTGGGTCCGCTGCGCCAGCTGCTGCTGCCGCTGCCGTACCGCAGCTACGAGGCTAAACTCGTCCATGTCCTTCAGCTCCGTCACGGCTCGCATTGCGGCGGCAGTGACCGCCGGCGCGGCTGCCGGCGGCTGCTGATAAGGGTGGTGGTGATGATTGTGTTGATTGTGGGGATCTCCATCCGCGGACTCCCTTCCGGTTGTTGAGCTGATCGAAGCCCACAGAACGCCTGGGGATCCGGAACAGCCGGACGGGGGGTTGGAGGCGGGGAAGGTGGGCGATAGTGCTGGGGAGGGAAGAGGGATGGAGAAGAGGAGGAGTGCGCGGCACGCTTTCCTCAGGCCGGTTGCAGAGTGGAGACACACACACACACACACGCATACACACACAAGAGAGGGTGCCTTACCTCAAACCGTCCCCAACGGTGCCGACAACATGTGGGGAGTTCCTAGAGACTCTGGGAAACCAGCTGCAGTACACGATTCGTACACGATTCGTACACACTGGGCATGCATTGCCTGACTACCAAGGAACACATGAAGCTGGAAGTGTGCGGATGCGCTTTCGTGGAGAGATAGAGGGAGAGAGAGAGAGAGCGGGGGGAAGGGTGAAAGAGAGCGAACGAGAAGAGCCGCCGACATGGGCAAGTTTAAGGTGGGGACCCGCCCTTTCAGGACAGCTGCCCCTCACCTGCACGCTTCTGTTTGCCCTGTTCGGTTTCATGATTCTCCTCCTGATCTTGCTGCTGCTGTGGTGGTGGTGCTGGTGGCGACGGCAGCTGTTCTTGATGTTGACCTGCTGCTGTTGCCGCCGCAGCCGTCGGTCCCTCCGGCAGCTGCTGCTGTTCCACAGTGGAAGCAGCGTGCGGCGCCAGCGGCGGATCTCGGCTGCCTCCGCCGCCGCCGCTATTCCTCTGGGAAGTCCCCTCCCCATACCCGTGCGGGCCCACGGCTTGTGCCCCGCCGCCGCCGCCTCCGGTCTCCGTGCTGGGCACTGCAAAGCGCGTCACACGGTCAGCCCGTGAGACGGCCGGGGCGGCAGAGGGGTGCGTTGGCGGCAGCGTCTGCCGGTGGTCCAGCAATGCTGCAAGCAGCCCGCCACCGCCGCCACCGGCAGCTGAGCTGTCGTACCGTGGCGGCACCGGCGACGTGACTGGGGAGGAGCAGGCCGAGACTGCGAAGCGCTGCGCATCCGTGCGTCCCGGCACACCCAAGCCAGTCAGAGGAAACGGCAGCTGCGGCGACGAAGCCGTCAAGGCCGCGGATCCCATTACTGAAGCCGCGGGCACCCGGCGCGACGTCAGCGGCGGCGGCATGGATGACATTGACGACGACGCCGTAGTCGCGGCCGCCATGGTGGCGGCAAGCTGCGGCAGCGGCGCGGAATTTGTCGGCGCCACCGCCACCGGTGACGGGGCGTAGGATGACTGAACAGGGCGATCCTCTAGCAGCTCCCGAAGCTGCTGTTCTGCGGAGGTACAGGAGCTGATGGCTAGCTGCGCGAGCGAAGTGCCGCTAAGGAGGACTTGGCTGCCAGCGGCAGCCGGCGCCCCGGCAGCCAGTCCCGAGGAGATTCTGCTGGTAAGGGATCCCGGAGATTCCGCATAGGAGGCGGAAGGTAAGGACCCGCTTGAGGTTTGGCCCGGTAGTGAGCCGGGCCGGATGGGGCAGCTGGATGTGGTAGAAACCGGACTGTTGATGGTGGTGGCTAGGGTGGATGGGAAGGCGCGACCGGTGGTAGTGACACGGTAGGTGGTGCTGCCGTCGTTGTTGACTGAAGGAGAATTGACAAAGCTAATCGACGAGGGCGAGGGGAGGGCTGAGGCAGCTGAGCCGCCCGGTCGCGGCTCGCGGCCTGCATCTGGCCTGGCCACCCGGTGGGATCCGTTGAAGGGGGCGCTATATGCATCAGAGCCACTAGCTGCAGATGGTCTTGGCTCCCTTATGCGAGGGACACCGCTAAAGCTGCTGAAGGGGCGATTGGGGACAAGCGACAAGGCATCCAAAAAACGGATACGGTAGCAAGAGAGTTGTTAGCTAGTTTTAAGTGTTCATGTGGCATAGAAATATGTTCATTAGACTGGTTGCATTCCACAAAAGCAAAGATGACTTGGAAAGACGGGATAGACGATTCGATTGCCCACAAGATAGGGAGGCGAAGCGATTCCCGGCTCCGACTTGCAATTGACTGCAGCCGGAAAATCGTTGGAACGATTTGAGAACATGAGATGATACCGTGCTGCCATTGGGCTTCCTCGCTGACAGGGAAAAGGCGGGGTTTATGCGCGCCGGAAACGCAGTGCCTATATAGAACAGCGATTATGAACATGGCTTACCCAGTATCACTGAACCCATAGGCATAGCTCGCACGCCGTGCCGTCACGCTGTAAGATTGCTGGAGCCGTGGCGTTGATTCCGAGTCCTGCCCAGAACCTTCCAAAGGCTTGACGTTCAAGGGCAACAATAAAGGAATGCGGGTCATTCCCGTGGATGTCTTTCCGAAGGGCAAAGATACTCAAAGTTCAAGCCCCTATCGCGGCCTCTGAGGCCATTTATGCTGCGAAGAATTTTGCATAACAAACGTCCCCATTGTATGCGACATACGAGATAGAACACGCGGGTTAACTCATCCGAGCTGCACCTAGCGTCAACCAAGCTAGGACGACCCTTGACTTTCTGAGAAAATGAAAAAGGCCAGCCGTAAGCCTGTGGAGACAGTCCGTTTTTTAACTCTATGTTCAATATTCACTCATCAAAACACCCTTGTGCCATGTCAGTCATGTCGTTGATATCCCCCGAAAAGCGCGTGCTAATTCGCAATCTTGTGAAACTAAGTATAAGTAAGAGTATAAGAAAGACTAGAGGAACTCAATTCTTACCGATGGATTGTTAGACAGGGCTATGGTCCTGCGAATTCGACTAGAATACGAGCGACAGTACCTTACAGAACCTCGTCACTTTCTAGTCCTTGAAACTGCTGTACAGCTGTTTGATTTTGAAGTTGGTCACCATGTGCAACATGGGGACAAAAATTGAGGGGTTTCACGCTCCCATACGGTGGACCAGCTTACTCTTCGGATGTCGGATATTCGGATTGTCAGACAGCGTGCTCTCATCAGCTCTCTTGTCCTGAATTGGTTAAATTGGTAAAATTCATTTCATTTATGCCTTGCACCATTTTTCTGGCCTTTCTCCCAGGATAAACGGCTAAACAAAAACGACATGGACAAAGCTGCGGGCTCCACCTGAAACCTTATGGCTGCCTAAGCCATATTGGGTAGGAGCTTGAGGCCTTCAGCATCGCGTGGGATTGCGAGCCGGGAGCGGGCGGACTGCATCACGGAAGCCTACCCTCTCCGGAGCTGTAGGACACTGGAAAATGAACGGCTCCTGCCGTCGTCGCTTACTGGCTTCTTTGCCGCTTGACTGGACTCCTATATTAAATCAAAGCTACTCCCTAGCTCGATGACCCCCTAACCATACGTCGTGTGATCATCCTGCGAAGTTCACATGAGGGAAGAGACCCTATTGAGACCTTTGCCCAAGACCCCCACCACGCCAACGGGCACATATAATTTTCATTGCGGTATGTGGATGTCATCAGTATTATTATTATTATTATTATTATTATTATTATTATTATTATTATCATTATTATTATTATTATTATTATTATTATTATTATTATTATTATTATTATTATTATTATTGCAGCGGGTGAGGCTAGTACTTTGCTACGAACGGGAAATTAAATGTCTTTTCCTGTCAACACAGAGTCCGGACATAGTCGCAAATAGTACCACCATAAATATTACGGGAAATACTAATATGGGAGATACTTTATACAAATCCTACTTCCCCGTAAACCCCACCGAGGTGGTGGCAGTCGTGCGTAACTTTTGCATGTCACCTAATAGAATACCAGATCAATTTTCTAGCAATTTCGGTCAAGAAAATTGAAAATGATTTTAACGGTGTTTACCCTGACACGGTGCTAGACCACCGATGCTCGTCCACATCAGGTTGTCACTATGACCCGTACACGGGATTCTGTTGCAGGAGGGGTCGCACACACGTTTTCTCGTATGCTACTGAGTAAACCCCCTGTGTTCCTCTAGATGGGTATTGATTACATAACTGCGGACGTACACCTAGCCAGCGAACTACCTAGCTCCTGATCGGTTTGTGTGGGCGTTTGCAAGCTCCGAGAACCTCTCCTTTTGTTTCCAAATCAACCGGCTTAACCATTACTTGTATTTCACGTCTCAACAGCGCCGTGCCTTTTTGTGGTTTCCCGTCTCCCTAACAATCTGGTCATTGGTTGATGACGTCTGTTTTCACCTTGTTATATATGTGCTACCAAGACCACTGGTGGCCCGGATCTATGGCAATCTGTTTGGTTGGCAGTTTCTCGAGTTGATGCTGGGGGGATGCCGCATACCGGTGACCCGGTAGGGGACGTATGAGGCTCGGGGGTGTCCCCATGGGGTAGGGCCGATGAACAGTCCTGTACGGTGCCTGTACACTCACGTACTTACGGCAAAAATGACCGACCTGATATTGTTGGTTCCCCACGTACAGTAGATATACAACATCGCCCCTCCTCCCCTAACTCTTTAGTCTAGCACAGCCTGAGCGACGGAGGAGGACAACACCCCTCTGCTAACAGTGCTTGACTGCCCGCCAACTGCGCAGCCTGCACACGTTACTTCACCTGCACCACGCCTCCTGCCCCGCTTCCCCATGGGGTGGAGGGAAGAAGCACTGTGTGGCACCGAAGCCGCACCCAAGAACGGCGCTCAGAGGCAATTCTGTATATGAGCTGTTTACATTAAAAAAACGGCGGCGGCAGTACAGCCGCAATGATTCCTGCCTGCCTGTACATGGGATGGACGGAAAGACGTTAACGTTGTAACTCACATGACCCACATGACCCCTTGCCAAAACCCACTCGGCTGCGTGTTCCCAATCCCCCCCCCCCACACACACACAGCTGCCCCATTCAGAGACACTCACATACTGACCCCCAACACACGGCCTCCGCACACACACACATACACACGTCACCCCTCACACGCACACGTACACGTACGCGCACACACGGTGCTGTGAAGAGTATGTACGCATGAGTACGCGCCGTGGCCCCTCATCCGTTGCGCATGTCTTCACTGACCGGCCCCGCCCCGGGGCCCCCCTCCTGTCTTGTATCTGCCTACCCTGTCTTCTTTCTGTCTCCCCCCCCCCAACACAACAACAGAGGCGCACATTGCAAACAGATGACCCAAGGGAAAGTTCTTGCCGCAGAGCAAAAGCCATATCGCCGCAAACGACACCCAACCCCAAGCGCTGGTTCTCCCCGTGTCCCCCCGTCCCCGTGTCCCCACGCCCCCGCGAGGCTCTCCCCTGGCTCTCTTAAAAGCCCCTCCTGCCAAACACGACACGACGCGACACGACACGACAGGACCGGACTACTCCTGGCCAGGGCCCGGGGAAGGAGAGGCGGTAGAGGAGGTAGCTTGGAAACACCCTTGTTTTCAACACTGCTCTGCGACTTCTAGGCGATAGCGTGTCTCCTGATTACATACGAGTGTGTAAAAATATGGACGTGGGCGTAAGCGTTGCCGTGCGGTGCGTGCGTGCGTGTGTGTGTGTGTGTGTGTGTGTGTGTGTGTGTGTGTGCGCGACCCCTTCTTCCCCCCAACCCCACCATCAACATGCTGACGTGTCAACAACACACGCATAGAACGTTCTCCACGTCACCCAGCCCTCCTCCGTCTGCAACATGTCGTACATTGTACTACACGCTACACTACGCTATGCAACAAACACAACACAACCCCCGTCCCTGCCGCGAGAGAGCGGACCCACAAGCTGTATACCCCAGGAGTATACGCCCTAACACAGAACCGAATTCAGGAAAGCAAATCCAGTATCCACCCCCCATCACGCTCCGCCCCAAAAAACGTTGTATGTAATGTGTACGAACTCCCTAAGACGCTCGGAAAAAAGTAGAATCGAATCGCAGAATGCCTGAAAAGGCTGTACATATATATAATTGCAAGGAAAGGAAAAGATGCTGTACCTTTTGGAATACTAGCAATTTTCTGCTGCTGCAGGCAACAACAACACAAGCGCTGTGTGAACAACCACCACACGTAATCACCATCATCACCATCATCATTATCATGAACCACGCTCGATGTAGATGTGACCTTGCTTCCCACTATTTTGACGAAACCCAAAACCAGGGTGTATCAACAAGCCGCTTGGGCATCAACAAAAGGCAAAGAAGATTGGAAAGCAAACTATTACCGAAAAAGAGATGCAGGCCGCAGAAGAGGTAAGAGATGCAGGCGACAATATGGCTGCGACGACAATGACTCTTTAAACAAGTCTTGAAGAACTAGTCTAGTAGGAGCAAGAGCGCCATCACACGTAACCGTATCAGTATTAGTAGTATTAATATTTGTATTACCAAAATGCCCAAGGGCCAGCAGCAAAAACCAAACCTGCGCCAGCTGCGAGGTGTATCTTCGCAGGAAAACGGAGAACACCCACTTCGACCTCTGATACCCCTTGTTGCACCACACGTCACACGCCCTGGGCCCCGATTACATATATATGCATACATACATACATTCATACATACATACATACATGCACAAAACAAGAGCGCACACATCGCCATCGCTCTCACCCACACAATACGCACATACGCATGTGTGCTGACGACGAGCACGACGAATCGGGGACACGGGGGGAGGGGTCTAAACATTTCCCACATTTCCTTAAAGCGCGGGCTATACTCCTGAAAGAAGATTTGTACGACGTGTAATTGACACGCACGATACGAAACGTGTGCGACACATGCACCGGACGCCCAGAGAGAGAGTGTGTGTGTGTGTGAGTCTCTCATGTCACATGGACCTTCACTGCACCACTTCCTAGCGGACTGCGATCCAACCCCAACCCCAACCCCAACCCCGACCCCAACGCAATCGCTGCAACCGCGGCATCCCGCAACATGTTCAGCCAACGTACAAGAACAACCCAAACTAAACACCTAAGAGGCACCACCAGCTTTACCACGACTTGACAATTCTTTGTTTGCCAACCCGAAGGACTCCATAGTACCGAACCACTTAACGGAGTTAACCGCCTATAGGCGTAGAAAACACACCAGCACACCACCTGCCGCGCCAACGCCACCGCAGCCGCCGCCGCCGCCCCAGCCGCCTTTACCGACCGCCTTAACTAAAACTGACTAAAAGAGCGCACTTTAACAATGTGACGCGGTGATGAGGACACATACAATAAAACAACTTCCGCAAAAATAATCCCAACTCCAGCTCTTGTCAATTCCCAAGCGCCAGTACCCTGCGCCCCTCTCTCCCCCGGGCATTACCTCGGTTACGCGCCTCTCTGTCACCCTCTCTTTCGCCACCTCGCTTCATGACTCCGTGCAGCACGTCACCCCCTGCTCGAGCCCGAGCCATCAGGCCAAGCTGGACACTGCTATGGGTGGGTTTCTCCGGGAGCCGCAGTACGCTACGCTGCTCTGCCCAGTGGGGTTTACGGAGCATCAACTTCTCCCTCCCCCTCCCTCCCCTCTCCCCTCCCCTCTCCCTCCCCTCCTCCTCCCTCCCATCCGCTCATCCCTCCTGTTGCTTGATGATCCTCCGATGCCGGTAAATAACCGACTGGACCGGCGGAGGGGCCTCGGCTGCCTGGCAGTCTCGCCACCAAGGACGTCATCATCAGCTCCGATGAGCCGAAAGAAGGCCGTACGGACGACTCGTCTGGACTGCATTCGGACACCAGCCGTCGGGTCGGGGAGTGGTGGAGAAGGGGGCAGGGCAGGGTTCCCAGAAGCGCCATCCCCCGCCGTCTATCATACAGCCCATACCTTCCTCCCCTCCATCCCCTCCATACGCTTCCTTGCCTCCTTGGAACACACAAGCCCTGGAGTATCAGTCCGAGGCTGAGGCCAAGGCTGCGGCTGCGGCTGCGGCTGCGGCTGCTCTCACAGACCGCCACTTTCTTTCTGTCCCTCTTTTTCTGTCTCTCTCTTTCTGTCCGCCTTTCTTCCGCTTTCTCGCTTGATTTGATCGACGCAAGAGTGACCATACCTGCCTGTCACCTTCCCTCTCACCCTTCACCTTCCCTCTCTTTGGCGCATTTTTGGCAGCTTTGGCTCGCATCCTTAAACTACTGCTCTTCTACGGCGGCTCGCCCCGACATCGCGCCTCTGTCTCCCAACATTTTCCCCAACTACCCTCTCTCTCTCTCTCTCTCTCTCTCTCTCTCTCTCTCTCTCTCTTCATCGTGGATATATATCTTGCGTGGCCGTGCTCGTGTGCCCTGTGGCCGATTCCCTTGCACCTCCCCACTCATGACGTGGGTTCTTCCCCCCACACACACACGCCACACACACACACACGCACACAGAAACCCGGCGGCGCCCGTCTTTCCTCCTGCCCCCGAGCCGTATCCGCTACGGACGGAAAACGGCTGCCTTGGGAAGGCAGGTGCCCAACATCACCATCATCATCACCAGCTCAAAACTGCGACGTCCTTCAGGTCCATGCAACCACAGGTGCAGCTGCAGCAGTAGCAGCACTCCTCACTTCGCCCTCCACACGTCGTTCACAATGACTGAGCCCCCCTCCGCCGTCTCCGCCGCTGCCCCTACTGCTGCCGCCCCTACGGCCAGGTCAACCCCGTGGAAGCCCCCTGGACCACATCCCTGGACCAGCACTTCACCGAGCACAGCGCATCCGCGACAGTCATCAGACATCGGAAGGTCCCAGCACTTTCTTCTTCCCCTTCTTCTTCTCCTTCAGGGACGACAACAGCAACAGCCGCCAGGGCGCCGCTACAGCACGGGCGGGTTCCGAAGCGGGCTGAGGCAGCAAAAGACACACAGGAGCAAATCACCCCTCCTCCTCCTCGTCCTCGTGCTCCTCCTCCTCCTCTTCCTCACTCTGCTAATGCTTTCCCCTGCTGCGCTTCACTTGGGTCGCCTCCGCGGAGCTGCAACACCGCTCTCAGCCGACATACACATACACACATACATACATACACACACACACCGGTGGTTATCGGAACCCCCCCTCTCTGTATAACTCTCTTCAGCGTATAACTCTCCTCGGCCTCACGTCTCATCATCTGCTGTTCCAGCCCCGGTGGGCCCCCACCCCCCCACATTCTCCGGCCCCCCCGTGTCCATATGTCCTCTGTTCAGGCGATATGACTGCTGCTACTGCCGCGGCGGGTGCTGCTGGTGCTGCTGCAGCTGGTGGTGTAGCGAGCCGTCGTAGCTAGACCGCAGAGCCGCCATAATTGGCGGCATGATTCCGCTGTACGGCAAACTCCCGACGTACAATTGCTGTTGTTGCTGCTGCTGCTGTTGCTGCTCAAGTGATGTGGCGGCGGCGGTAGCAGCTGCCGCCGAAGCCGCCGCTGTTTCAGGGGAGATACTTGGTGGGTGTCCGGTCGCCAGCTCCAACCCCGACCCGCTTGCGCCAGATCCCGCCGCCGCCGCCGCCGGCCCCGCCGCCGCCGCTTGGAAGGGGGCCGTGAAGCCCGCACCACTGCCCTGTTGTTGCTGCTGCTGCTGTTGTTGCTGCTGTATTGCCTGACGGAGCCTCGAGTGGTGAGATATCAAATGCTGGGAACTCACAGGCTGGTAGCTGCCGGCCAACATAAGCGGTGGCTGCAAGCTGCCAAATCCGCCGTACAAGTACGGCGAGCCAGCGGCGAAAGTGTTGCCTGACGCTGCCGCGGCTGCCGCCGCTGCAGCAGCAACGGCCGATTCCATGCTGGCGGCGGCGGAAGGCGCAGCGGCGCCCCAAAGTGCACTGCCTCCGGCGGCAGCGGCAGCTGCTGTAATGGAGGTCGCTGACGGCAACCTCGTCGTGATGGCGGCGGTGTGATTGCCGTCAGTGCTGCCGTACGGCCTGCCGATGGGCAAGGCACGGCTTGACGGCGTCCCGGCGGCGGCAACGACTCCAGGCAACGTTGCGCGCCCGGACGCGGCTTGCTGCTGCTGCTGCTGCTGCTGCTGTTGCTGTAGGAGTTGGTGATGCTGTTCGCTGCCCCAGCCTTGTTGCTGTTGCTGCTGCTGCTGCGCGGCTTGGAGTGCATGGGCGATCCCACCAAGGGATCCCGCCTGCATGGCTGCTAGGTGGCTCCCGGGGTGATGATGGGGCCCAGCTGTGCCGCCGCCGCTGCCGTCGGAAGTGCCCACCAGCCCAGCCGCCGATGCCACCGACGCAGCAGCCGCAGCAGCTGCAGCCGCAGCAGCACCGCTGCCGTGGACGTACGGCAGCGATTGACTCATCAGCGGAAGCACCCCAAGATGCTGCTGCGCGCCGCCGCCCTGAGCGGATGCGAAGCCGTGGCTGTAGCCGCCACCGCCGGCGCCGCCAAACCCGCTGCTTCCTGGTTGGTGCTGCTGCTGCTGAAGCTGAAGCTGCGTCAATCCCGCGGGCGGCGCCGCCAGCTCAGCGCCGCTGTCAGGCATTCCAGCGGTGCCAAGACCCGCTGACCAGTCCATTGCGCTGCGCCGCCCGCCGTCGGCAGCGGCAGCGTTGCCGCCTCCGCCGGCACCGCTGCTACTGCCGCTACCCCTGCGTTGCGGTGAGTAGCCGCCGCCGCCTCCTCCCGCGACACCTGAAGGCGGCGGCTGTCCAAACGCACCACTAACACTGGGGTGCTGATGGCCGCTGTGACTGTCCGGCGGCGGCGGCGGCGTCATCTGCATTGCGCTGGGGCCCCTGTACGGCGGCGCCGCCAAGCCGCCGTCAGCCTGGACGCGGTGAGGCTGCGGATGGGCGCCGCCCATGGCACCAACCATTCCCATGTTGTTGCTGGAATCCGGCCGCATGACGCCGTCGCAGTACGAGACGCTGCCGCGCCGGCGGGCGCCGTGTCGGCTGCTGGCGGCGGCGGCCGCCGCCGCTGCTGACGGATCCCCTCCCGCCGTCAATTGTAACGCCATGCCGGCGATCGCCGCCGCCGAAGGTTGGTGCCCTGACGTCGCTTCCTCGCCCAGCAGCTGCTCGTCCGTGTAAAGCGGATCCCAGTCCCCTGGACTGCCAACCTACACGGCAAGGCACGGAGTCACAGCGGTAACGGTAAAACCAGGAGGCATGGGGAAAGCAACATGACACACAAACCATGCATCAACCTACACCTCCATCATCGCTCTCCCCCTCACCGCTTTGCCCCATCCTGAGGCGCTCGCCCGGTCTCAGGTCAACTCACTTCAGTTCCCAGGTGTCCAAGCCGTACTGGCTTTCAAGGAAACCACTCGCCACGAACTTGCCCCCCTAACGTGCCGTACTGCAACAACATACTTCTTCCCCAAAATAACGTAATAGCCAGCCTGAACACACACACACATATATGTATACAACATACACATACATATATATATACAAAACACTGGCCGCCCCGTTATAAAACGTTTTCGCACTGTGAGATGCGAAAAGCAGCACCACCACTACCACCACCACTACCTGATTGATGGACGGAGAATCCGCCGTGGTGGAGGCCGCGTTCCGTCCGGGCTGCGACTGCTGTGACGTCCCCGACTCCGTAGCTCCCGTCTGCATCTCGAACAGCGCATCCGTGTTATCCGTAGTCGATGTAAAACTGCCGCCCTGCGGCTGTAGTAGTCCCACGCCGCCGACGGCGGGCCCGACGCCAACGGGGGCCGCCAGGGCGGCGGCGGCGGCGGCGGCGGCGGAGCCTCCGGGCCCCGCCGGCGCCGGTGCTGCGTTAGCGGCAAACCCCGCCGCCAACGCCGCCGCCATGTATTGCTGCAAATTGCAACTATTGACGTGGGGAATGGTCGTAGTGCCGCTAATACCCCCAGCCCCCCCAAGGCTGCCTACAGGGTGTTGGTGAACGTGGTGTTGAGAATGTTGAGAATGTTGAGAATGTTGATGTTGATGTTGATGATGTTGATGCTGATGATGATGATGATGATGATGGTGGCCGTGGTGATGTGAATGGCCGCCTGAGAGCGCCGCCGCGTAGGTTGTGTTGTGGGTGTTGTGAAGCTGCGGGGGCGGCTGGTGTTGCGGCTGCTGCGGGTGGTGGTTGCTGTTGCGGTTTACGTGTGGCTGCGAAGACCCTACTAGGGGTATCGTCGCCGCGCTGCCGCCGCTGGACATCGGCTGCAGCGGGTTTTGCTCTGTTAGATTTAGATTCTGTAGGTGGGCCCCCTGGCCCTGGCCGTGGGTGTGGGTGTGATGGGTATGGTGAGTAAGATACCTGCTGGCTTGCTGTTGCTGCTGTTGTTGTTGTTGTAAGTAAAGTTGTTGCTGCTGTTGCTGAGAGGAGGATTGCGGCGCAACGGCGCCGCCGGAAGAGCTGCTCCCGCCATTGCTGCGGGAGGCTGCGGCGGCCGCGGCAGCCGCCGCCGCCGCCGCGGCAGCCGTCGCCACGGCCTCCTGCTGCTGCTTCTGTTGTTGCTGCAGCAGCGCATTGAAGATTAGTGGGTCCATGGTGCCGCCGCTGGCGCTGTGCGGCAAGGAAGCGGAAGGTAACGCGCCGCTGCCGCCAGGTGCGGCTGCCGCCGTAGCGCCTCCAGAGCCGAACACCGCGGCAGCGGCCGCCGCCGCTGTGGAAACCATCCCGCCGCTAGGCGCAGAGCCGTACGAAGACCCACCGGCAGAAGCCGCCGCCGCGGCGGCGGCCACTGCCGCGACTGCAGCCTGCATTTGCTGCCTGGCGGCAGCGGCGGCCATCGCCGCCGTCGTCGCAGCCGCCAGTCCATCCGCCGCCGCAGCACCCTCCAAAGGAGCGCCCGGAGGCGCTGCCGCCGACCCCACCGGGAACGAGCCGCCACTAACGGACTGACGGCCCGGTAAGGACCTGAGCAATGACGCGGCATGTTGCTGCTGCTGCTGCTGGGCCGACACGGCGGACGCCGCCGCGGCGGCAGCGGCGGCCGCTGCCGCAGCTGCCGCCAGCGCGGGATTGTACAGCTCCCCCCCACTGGATGCACCTAGCGCTGAACCCTTGCCAGCGCTGCCGACACCGTAGCCCGGCGGTTGCTGCTGCTGCTGCTGCGCGCGAGCTGCCAGTGCCGCCATGTGCTGTTGGAGGAAGGACGCTGCAGAGGGGGTAGCCCCAAGCTGGATGTGAGGATGCCCTGGCAGTAACCCCTGCTGCCCTGCTTGCCCCTGGCCTTGTGCCGTCTGCTGCTGCTGCTGTTGTTGTTGTTGTTGTTGCTGGTGCTGGATCCCGGCGAAGGCAGGTGCGGTGGCCGTGGTTAAGCTACCGCCTGCCGCTGCAGCAGCAGCGGCAGCCGCGGCGGCAGCAGCGGCGCCGGGGGTAAGGCTGGAGCCCAGCGCGGGGAGCAAGGACTGCGTGTGCGGGAGAGAGCCCGCAAGGCCCGGAGCCTGCACACGTCCGGGAGTGGAGGGGCCCAGGGGGGGGGGTTGCGGGAAGGGCACGGCTGTGCTGTTATGGGTTTGGACACCGAATGGGGGCGTGCGAGGAATGATGGAATAATGTGCAGATGTGCAGGTGTCAAGACAGCGGTGGGAGCACGCCGCTTGTCCATATTACATTTCTGCGTCAACAACAGTAACAATAGTAATAGCAGTAATAGCAGTAATAGCAGTAACAGCAGTAACAGCAGTAACAGCAGTAATAGCAGTAATAGCAGTAATAGCAGTAACAGCAGTAATAGCAGTAATAGCAGTAATAGCAGTAATAGCAGTAATAGCAGTAATAGCAGTAATAGCAGTAATAGCAGTAATAGCAGTAATAGCAGTAATAGCAGTAATAGCAGTAATAGCAGTAATAGCAGTAATAGCAGTAATAGCAGTAATAGCAGTAACAGCAGCAACGGGATCCCAAGCTACCCCTCACAGAAGTAGTACTGTGTAATGTTACCCTATTACACCCCGCAAAACTCCCCCCCTTCCCCCCTCCGCACCTGAAAGGAACCCCCAAGCAGGGCCGAAGGAGGGTGCGGCAGCGAAGATGCCAGCGACGATGCAGCGGCGGCGGCGGCGGCAGCGCCGCCGCTACCAGCGAAGCTTCCACCTAGCATGCCAGTAAAGTTGGGGCTAAGCTGCTGCAGAGCCGCCATCGCGATGGCATGCGCCTGCGCGTGCGCCTGAGCGTGGTGGGCAGGGCTGTACTGCAGCATCGCCATGGCTGCCGACGCGCCGGCGTGCGATGCCAAGCCGCCGCCAGCTCCTCCGGCAGTGTAGGAACCAGGTGCAAAGGACGCCTGTGGCTGCGGCTGCAGCTGTTGAAGAGCCTGATCGGACCCGTGGGTCGGCAGGCTGCCGTACAATCCGCCGCCACTGGCCCCCGCCAGCGCCCTAGCGGATGCGCGTGGGTGGAAGCCGACGACGAGGAACCTAACCCACCAACGGCTGCATGGCTGGCGCCAAACAGACCGCCAAAGGAACCGCCGACCTGCTGCGCCGCCGCGGCAGTGCTGCCGCGGCCGCGGCCGCCGCCGCCGCCGCGGCCGCCGAGCCGGACGGCACGGCGACGGCACCGCCACCGCTGGCGCCGCTGTGTTGTTGTTGCTGCTGCTGCTGGTACTGGTGGTGATGGCCGCCGCCAGCCCGGACCGCCACCGGTGGCGTTGGATCGGCGGGAAGGTACGACATGCCGTGCGACGGCTTCCGTGGCGGGTCGGGTTGCGGCGTGAAGGGCCCACTGAAAGCCTCTCCGGTGATGAAGGGGTGCGCAGCGGCCTGCCGGGGTGTCCACCTCTTCCTGGGGTCCAGCTCCAGAACCCCCATCAGGAAGTCAATGAAGCACTCCCTAGCTCGCCGCTCCCGCTCCACCTCCTCACTGCTCAGGCTCTGTGGTGTCGGATGGTCAGGGCGAGGGCGAGGGCGAGGGCGAGGATCGGGTCGGGTGATTGTAAGTGCGGGATAAGTGCGAAAAGATAGCCGTCGATGTGACATACATACATACATACATGCGGGGTGAAGGCAAATCTTGTGGGAAAAAAAACACGCGCACACACAAGCAACGCATAAATACATCGACCTCAGGACTGCCTTCTCCAAGTTCGATTTTTTAGCGCAGATAGACAGACAGACAGACAGACAGACAGACAGGCACACGTACTACCCAGCCGCCCACCCAAAAAATCCCCAGCACCTCCTACCTGCTTAAAGGGGTAGACGAGGATGATGTCGGGGAGGCTGGTGTGCGAGAAGTACCTCTTGCCGGCCGGGGCCTTGCAGCTGTTCTTGGCCTCGAATTCCGCCTGGCTGGTCAGGACGTGGTGAGCCACGAGCTGCCCGGACGCGTCCTGGGCCCGGAGGAAAAGTAAATGACAAGTCAAGGAAGGGTAAAAGACAAAGTCAGGGACCATGGAATAACATCAATACGAGTACGATTGCTGTACGGAAGCCGTACGGAAGCCATGCACAAGTTGATGGGGGGGGTTGCATGTGTAAAAAAAGGGGAGGGAGGGGGGTATGACCGTGGAATAGGTACCCTCCCCACCAGTGCCCCGCGGCTCCGCAGGCAGTTGACCATTTGCGCAGCGCTCTGCAACATCTTGTATCATATTTTACCCCTCCTATACCACCCTCATCACGTCTTCCCCCACACACACATACATACACACGCACACAACCAATCAATCTTCCCCGCCCCCGGCGTCCCGGGGGCTCCCCCCGCGGCCGCATCCGCACGCGCCTCCTCCTCCCCTTACCGGCACCAGCCGCTTGTTGAAAAACTTGTCCACGTGTTTTGCGCTCTCCAGCAGCCACTGCGGCGGCATGCCAAACGTCTGTACGATGCGGGTGAGCAGGTCGTGTTCTGAGGCCCCCGGGAACAGCGGCAGCCCCAGGAACAGCTCCGCCGCCACACAGCCCAGACTCCACACGTCTATGGCCACCGTGTAGCCGCAGCCTAGGACCACCTCGGGGGAGCTGGGGGGGCGGGGGGGGGGAGGGGAGGACATGTGGTTGGGGGAAAACCATATTGTTGGGGGACAACATATGTGGGGTTGTTGGGGGGGGGGTTGAGCTGAGGATTGGAGATGGAGGGGGGGCGATGATGACGGGGGGGATGAATAAATTGTTTGTCCATCCATCCATCCATCCGTCCATCCATCCATTAATTCATTTCATGCCCGATACCTACCGATAGAAGCGGCTCTGGATATAGCTGTAGACGGTGCGGTTCTCAAAGCAGGCCGACCCGAAGTCGATCAGCTTCAGGTCGCCGCTGTGGGGGCTCTTGAGCAGGATGTTTTCGGGCTGCGAGGGGGGGGCCCCGGGGGTTGGCAGGCAAGGCAGGCGAGGGCAGAGGCAGGGGACATCACATGCAAGGCCGGGTGAGGGGGTCAAGACGAGAACCACGTGAACGAGTGAAGCTGCTGTCAGGGCAAGAGTGTACCAGAAGTAGAAGGGGGGAGAGATCATAGGCGAGAAATTCAGATTCAGGGAGGGGAAAGGGAGCTGACGGGAGAGCAGGCAAGGCATGGCATAAAGGCATGGGGGGAGAGAGAAAACGCAAACGGTGGTGAGGACTGTTGAGGACGACGGTAGTGACAGGACAGCAGCGAGATTTGTAGCAGGTAAAATGCATTTGTATGTGATTGGTATATAATCTCTCCTCTGCGCAGGTCAGGGCGCTTTTCCCGCGGTTTCCTTGCCACCTTCGGGGCGCCCTTCCCCCGCCCCCCTTCACCCTTGAGCCCCTCAGGTCCCTTGAGCCCCTCCATCCTCCCACTCCCCCCCTCCCCTCCCCTTCAAACCCCCGTACCTTGATGTCGCAGTGGATGATGCTCGCGTCTCTCAGCACCACCAGCGCGTCCAACAATTGCCGCAGGAAGAGCTGCACCAGGCTCAGACTGAGACCCCTGCGAGGCGGCAAACACACACCCACACCCTCACGCAAGTAAATAATTACACACAAACGACGTGCAGACACACACACACACACACACATACGCCGTACTAGGCACGGAAAATAACGTGCAAGAAGGGTCAACTGCCGGCGCCCAAAACGAGCGAGCGAGCGAGAGAGAGAGAAGGGGAAGGAGGCCCTCCCTGCCCTCTCCTGCCATCCTCTCCTCCGACCCACCTGAATCCGTTCCGCCTCAGCAGCTCAAACAGGTTGACATCCAGTTTCTCAAACACCAGACACAGGTGCTTGCGGAACAGGAAAAAGTCCACCATACGGACGACATGATGCTGCGGGTTCGGGGGAAGGGAGGAGGGAGGGAGGGTGGAGGAGGTGAAAAGAAGGCAACGGCAGGGACGGCAGGGCAAGAGGGGGGATTTGACAAAAGACCAAAAAGTCCCGGAAAGGAAAACAACTGCCCGGAGATGCTGTGAGCTGCTCCGACCGAGAAAAAAGCTGTCTTCCCCTTGCTAGGATTACACACTCACAACACACACACACATACATACACAGAGCCCTAGCTGGGGGAACGAGAAAGGACCTGGGGATCCCCACCCAAAGCCAAATCTGACAAGTTTCCCCAAAATCTTTACCATGTAATATCTTGTACTCCTTGCCCAAAATCCTAAAGTTAAAGTTAAAGTTAAACCCAAACCTAACTTCCCCGAGCAACCTCACCTGGTCTGCCGGATCGCAACGCGTGTTGAGCAGCTGCAGCAACCCAATCTCCACTCGCGCCTGGTGGTAGTACGCCGGCTGGTTCTTGATGACCTTGACCGCCACAGAGGCGCCTCGCTCCTGACACCAGCACGACACCACCTGGCCAAAAGTGCCTTGCCCCAGCATCTCACTCACCACGTAGTGCCGCAGCACCGCCCCGGGCTGCCCGTTCACCAACACGTCGTTCACGTGCATAATCAGATCCGAGTTTTCGTTGTCGTATCCGTCGTTCTTGACGCCCACTGACGGCTTCGTCAGCACACGCCGCGGATTGGCGTTGTGGCTGTAACGGTAAGAGTCGTTGCAGGAGCGGTAGACGGATACCAGGCCGGACGTGGCGCGGACGAGCAGCGCGCAGGAGCGCGGCCGACGCTGGATAGGGGGGCTGGCATGAGCGGCGGAATGAGTCGCTGCCGCGAAAGCATGATGGTACGGCCGGAAGGCGCTGGCGCTGGCAGCGCCGCGGCGGCCGCCGCCGCCGGCCCCGGGCCCAACGCCGTCCGTGACAACGAAGCCAGCACCACTGCCGCCGCCAGCGTCGCCGCCGCCAGCACCACCACTGCCGCTGGCGTTACATATGGACGGCGACACCGCCACACTCATCGCGCCGCCGTCAGCGGCGGCGGCGCCTGCGCCGCCGCCAGAGCAGCGGAACTGTGCAGGGCCCATGCCGTCAAACGCTTGCGCCGCTGCCGACGGCTCGCCCATGCTGATGGCCGAGGTACCCATCCCGCCGACGCCCTCCCGCATAGGGTCCCCACAGCCGTCGCTGCTTGTGCCGTACCCCCGGCATCGCGTTTCATCCCCACGCGCCGCTGTCGTCGCCGCCGCCGCGTTTCCGTCGCGAGCCAAGGACCCCCCACCGTACGGGTGGGCATGTTGGTGCGCGTGGTGATGATGGCCGCTGTTGCTGCGTCTCCGATAGCTGCCGTATAGCCCGTCGGGAGCGCCTCCGCCACCGGCACACGAGACGTCGTCATGGCGCGGGCTCATCATCATGGTATCCTCAGTGGCGGGGGCGGCGGCGGCAGCCGGGGCGGCGGCGGCGCCGCCACCGCCGCCGCCACTGATCCCGCCGGCGGCGCCGTCACTAGCTACTTCGTGGCCATGAAGCTCCTGCATTCCGCCACCGCCGCCACCACCGCTGGCGCCGCCGTCAACGGCGACGCCATTTTGATTCGGGGTCTGGTAGTAAGCCCAAGAAGTTGACACAGCCATCGTACGACGTTCCTTCCCACGCCAGACCGATAACGTGTAATGCAACTGTGACTCTGACGACGGCAGAAGTGATGCCGTAGGTAATTGTCGTACTAGCGCTGCTGGTGTTGCTGCCGTCGACTGCAGCAAAAGTACCTGCAGCAACTCCGCTTCTTCTTCTTCTTCCGCTTTAGCTAAAGCCGCAGTCGGTAATGCTACAGGCGCTACTGCTGGCTGCTGCTGCACGGCGTGATACCGGTAGCTGTGGCAGCTGTAGCGATAGTGGTTGTAGTGGTTGTAGTGGTTGTAGCTCTTATGCAGGAGGCGCTTGGAACGGCACCTGCTGGTCCGGCTAAGGCCCGGATGTCCGATCTGAGGGGCTCCGCAGCAGTCTCTTGCTGCTGCTCCCTCACACGCCTTGTAATAAATTGTACTACGCGTTCTAAGGATATTCAGACGCGCCGCGCGGGGCCTGCAGAATGTGCGGAATGCATGCCGAAAAACGGAATCGCGGTGTGGTGTGGAAAGAATGTAAGAGGAATGCGGGGCGAGAGGCTCGCGTGAGCTAAAGGGAACGAAAGGGGAGAGAGAAAAAGGGCGAAATGCGACGATTTGCCGATGACGCAAACATGACAGATGCCAAATGATAATAAGGCCGAGGTCGATTGCAATACGCAATAAGGCACAGAAAGTTACAGAAAGCTTATGTCCCGTTTTTAGTCCCGCGGCACCTGAACTCCCCGGCAGAAATCCCGCAGAAAAGTCCGTAATATCGCAGCAGCCAGCCGGCCAGCCAGCCAGCCACCTTGACACGGTGTCGCTCCTACCGCGCACCACCCAGCTTCTGCACGATTATTGCGCATGTCCTGCTTCTTGTCCTGTCCCGAGCCTTTCCTGTTGCCGCAAACCCCTCTTCCCACGGCAATCGACCGCTGTTACGTTTTTGTGCTTGAGACCGCTAGCACCACACTGGCTAATCAATCATGAAAACCGTTCCTCCTCTTCTGCAAGCGCCCCTCTGGATGGTCACGCACGTTTCTTCCCTTTCCCCCTCTTCCTCCCTTCACTCCTCTTTTCCCTTTTCCCCCTTTTCCCTTTTTCCACTGTTCCTTTTTTCCCCTTTCTTTGGTGAGCTTTCCTACAGTATCTTCCTTAACATGTTGTGCTTTGAATCAGTGGTGGGTTTCCATGTGGTTTGTCACCTTAAACCTTCAGGGCTAGCTGTTACATTTTCCCCTTCCCTACCCCCCTTCCCCCCTCCCCTCCTCCCCGCCGCATCGGATGGCTTACCGACGGTCCGCGTTGACGCTCCGTCCAGGATATAATGGAGTTATGCCAAGCCGCAGCTGGAGGACCTGGTTGAAATGCCGCCCGGGCTACTACGCTGCTGCCCAGGCGACACAAAGCTAGGGGGGTCTACGGCTGTGGTTAAGTCGGGGAATCCGGCCTCCGCGCCCTCCAGTGGTCCCTGGCGACGGTGGCTGCAGGAGAGTAAGCTGGACTCGATACACGGCGACCGGCCTGATGGTGTCAGCATTGGGGACGGCAGCGACGTCCGCGCGTTGAGCCCGAAGGCTGCCGCTCGCGGCCTGGAACCAGGCTTGTAAGGTGCGCCCCGCCCGCCCAGAGCCGCGGAATTTTGGACACCGTAGAACGGCAGGTGTTCTACAGCTGGAGCGTTGTTGGCGCGAGCTCGCGCGCTGGAATATCCTCCGACGTCCACGCGAGCGCGAACCGGTGGTCTGCGCGCGCCTGTCTGAGGCCGCCTGAAATCGTTGCAGCTTGTTGCAAATTGACAGTCTCTACACTGTTTTAGCCCAGACGGGTAAATTTAGGCAAGGGACTGACACCTGCGGTCAGGGAGGTGGGCCGAGTTCAACGCCATAACAGCGAGCTTCTAATTGAAGCGAGCCATATGCTCCTGGCCATGGTTCAAGGGCTGGATATACGGTGTGAAAGACAAGTTATTCACCCGTGTGCCTGCATGGCTTTGCCGGACGTGGACAGCTTACAACAGATCCAGCGTAACAATGTGTGATCACAAAAGCATCCTCTAGACACCCCAGACTCGCTGAAAAACAAGGTATGCACGTTGTGACGCACGCAAGCCATAACCGCCCAACTAGACGAATGACTCGGTTTGATCGTATAACATCTCACCTGGATATCAATTGATCCAAACCGGAGCTACGCCAGTAAGTCAGGAACGTGCAGAGTTTGCTGACAGTGTGACACACACAATTGCCCAAGGCACGTGTGTCTGTGTGTTCAGTTCAATGTACATGGGAATTATCGTTTGAGCAGAGTCAATAGATCGTATACACCTGCTTTGTGAGGTGCCTATTGCACCTGAACTTGTTGTACGGGGGGAACGCCAAACGCCAAACTTTGCCTCAATGACCGGAATGTGCTTGAAAAATCAAGGCATGAGCTTTGTGATAAATTCATCACAGCCATGTTGTTAGCCCTGACTTGGCCTGTCATCCGGAAAATTAGGCCTCAGTGGAGGACGGTTGAAGCCCACTTGCATGAGACTTCCTTGAGAAAGCACCTGCGGTCTTGCTCGGCAACATGATAATGCACTAAAGCAAAGCTCGAGGAGGGTTCACAAGGCCATGGCCTCCCAGCAGCTTCTGCGAACCCTCGACGCGCTTATGTTATTACTGCTGCTGGCATGTTGTTCTACGGATGCCAGTATGCTGCGGCGTCTCTTCAGCACACAGCTCCAGGACAGCAGCGCAACGGCGACGTCAAGGGACTCATCCCATGCAAAAGCCGGTGCCAGGGAGCTCCACAGCACGGCCAGCTCCGCGACGGACCTATCGCGGCATCTAATGGACGTCAGCAGTAGTCCTCCTTCCCCGCTGCCGGCGGCACCCCCCTGGGAGCTTGAGCTTGCACCCTACATGGCCGACTTGTTCCCACCTCGCAATCCAAACTCCACGCTGCTTCGGGGACCCCCACGTTTGGCTGGCGTCTTCAAAGGCAAGATATTTCTTGCTTCTTGCCTGGGCCATAACATGCGGGTGTTGCTACGGGTAGGATTTGAACTAGGGACCAGCCCTTGTGGGAGCTGAGGCCGAGGGCCTGTCACTCTTGGACTCCAGGGCTGTCCGCAGCAGCAAACGGTGAGGGAACCTACATGCGGCAGCTCTGGCAGCCGTCATCGTGCTCTCGATCCATATTGTCTCTTTAACCACATCCGTTTTCCGGTTTGCGGTTGATCGTCGTACTCCCACGACCCGGCAGGTAGCTGGATCCGTACGGCGTACGGCGATTCCCTGCGGCCTCAGGACACCCTGTCTTCGGAGCGTGGCGTCATTATACTGCGTTTCCCCGCGGATCAAAATTCGGCGGGTTCTGGGGCCAGCATGTACGACAGCCGTGGCGGCGGCGGCAGCGCCGGCGGGGGGAGCCAGCGGCAGCTGATTCCCGGGGGCCTTCAGGGTTTGGAGGTGAGGACATCAGGTCGGGCGCTAGGGGGCTCTTTTGTTGCGTGGGGCTGAAGAAGGAAGGAGTCCAACACACACACACTGGTCTGGGTTGACACTACTGCAATTAGCGGTTTAAGGTCCTGGGTTCGATTCCCGGGGAGACCCCCGAATTAGTCGGGAGCGCGAGATTATGGCTAGCTGCTGAGATGTGGAGTTGAGGTCACAGTTGATGGACCAGATTCGCACGCTGGATTGGTGGCGATTGCCGAACCCTCCGTCTCTTCAGGTGTTCGGGTGAATGGATGAGGAGGGGTCCCTGAAGGCTGGATCCGCCGCCTTGGACTTACAGTTCGTATGGCTAAGTACAGTGTGGTAGTGGTGGATGGTGCTATAAGGTGATAAAATCGTAGAACTGACAATGTGATAAAGCGGCCCAGAAGCCTTCCACTCTGTAACATTACATTACATTACATTACATTACATTACATTACATTACATTACATTACATTACATTACACAACCCGTGCCTTCATTCTCACCGGACCCCATGACACATACCAACTATTGCCAGCACTACACCTCCCGGCTCAATGCATTATGACATTGCCCCGCCCGCCCATCAACCCGCAAGTTAACCACCATGTCAAGAGAGACCCCATTCACCACCGACACGTTCCAACGGCTCCAACGGCTCTAACGGCTCCCGCCGTCTTTCAGGGCGAGTTGGTTATCCGCAACGGCGACAGCATCACCGACCGGGACCTGCGCTTCCGGCTGCGGGGCACCTTCGTAGCGGCGGCGGGCACCGTACACGCGGTTCTGGAGCCGCAACTGCCGCTAGTGCTCAAAGAGGAGGTGGAGAATGGCGGCGGCGGAGCCGGAGGAGGGGATGATTGGCGGCAGCAGCAGCAGCAGCAGCACCAGGCCGGTCTTGCTGTTACAAAAGTGGCAGCGGCGGGGGGGGAGGGAAAAGCGGGGCCGGCGGCAGCCGTGATGGCGGCGGCTGGAGGAGGCGGCGGCGGCGGCGGGAGTGCTGCTGCTGCGGCGGCGGCGGCTGGGGCTCGGGGTAGCGGCGGCGGCGCGCAGAGCAGCAGCGGCTACCGGTGAGAGGGTTTAGGGCCTAGGGATTTAGGGTTTTAGGGTTTTGTGCTGTTTGGAAGGTTTTTATCGTGCCATTATGACTGTGTACGTTGTACATGAACAGAAATGTACAGAAATGGAGTAATCTATGTCCCACACGCGATTTAACGATGTTTTCCGAGGATGTGCGTGTTTGAAGTGTGAAGGTTTCGGCCGCGTGCTAGTGAACCGCGGAGCGTGAGAGCGCGAGTGTGTTTGGAGGTGATTTGTGTATGTGAGGTGTGGTTGGATAGAGCAGACGGATAGAGAGGTTGGTGTAGAGTGATGTTGAGTTGAGCGAACGAAGAGTTGTCGCGTGATGCGGGCGGGAAAATCGAATCGAATTGACATGAGGGGAGAAGGGGCGAAGGGAATGTACGAATTAATGGTGATACCATCAGAGGAAACAGAGGAAGGAGTGCGTTTCCTCTCCTTCCAGGCACGAAGGTCCCGTAATCGCAACCGCAACCTCAACCATAACCTCAACCATAACCTCAACCGCAACCTCAACCATAACCCAACCACCGTCACATGTCACGTGGTCAACATGAAGTCTCGCCATCATAGTCACAACATAGTCCCCAACATACAACCGCAAACGCTGCAACGAATATTATAACTAATAATACAATTAATATTATAACTAATAATACAATTACTAATATAACAACAACTGCCAACTGTCAACGGCGTCGCGCGATCCAAAAGTATCCAATTTAATGACCTCGTCATCATCATCGCAGAGAGGCTCTCCGAACCGCAGCCCGCAACTTGGTCATCCTGGGACCCGCATGGCACCGTACACTTGTACGACACCAACCTCCGGCGCCGCCGTCGCCACCACCGCCGCATGGAAGCGGCGGCGGCGGCCAGCGGCGACAGGCCGTTGCGGAAGGCGAGTCGTCGCCGCCGTCCCCGCCGCGACCTCCGCTAGAGCTGGCGCTGCTTCAGGCCTGTGAGCTAAGGGCGGACTTTCGAGTGTACTACAAGGGTACGTACGACAGGCAGGCGGGCGGGGCGATCTGGGGAATGGGGGCTTTCGCCATGGGCACATGAAGTACAGTCGGGCAGTGTGGTACGACATGATGTGCAGCAGCTTTTCCCAGCACAACAAGACAGGAAGGTGTAGTAGGGGTAGTGGTACGTGATACAGCTGGAAGAGAGCCCCACACCCCAGGGAATGGGAATGGGAGTATACCCCAGGGTTGAGCGTGGGTTGAGCGTGGGTGGGGTGGGGTTACTCCTCAAAAGGGTGCTGGTAGTTGGTAGTTGGTAGCTAGATTTCCGTACCAACGAACTCTGAATGAAGGTACTTTTTAAAGTGGAGATGTTCCATGCCCCCGTCTTCGCGGGCGGGTGCGGTTAGTGGCAGGCTTTGTGTCGGGCGTGTTCGCGAGCTCTCCTTTGTTGGTACACGTGCTGATGCACACGCTGTTTATAGCCACCCTTTCTGTCAGCGGACGGTTAATGGACGGTTAACGGACAGTTAGTGGACGGTTAACGGACGGTTAATGGACCCTCTTCCGTTAACTGGCGCTGCTTTCCTTCGCTCCCAATGCGGTGTTGCTATAATGCCCCGGTGTAATGCCCCGTAATGACGTCACAGGCGATCCGGACGCCACGTCCCACGTGCAGTTCCTGCGCCTGGACGAGCCGCCCTCGCCGCCGCGGCAGCTGAAGCCATCAGCGGCGGCAGGGGTGACTAGCGGCGTTGACGGCGACGTCAACCCTGCCGCCGCTACCGTCGTACGGCAGCTACGGCACCTTACCGCAGATACGGAAATCTACCACAGTACGCAGATGCAGCTGCATGCCGACGCGACGGCGTCTGCTGTTGCGGGTGGCGGCGGCGGCGGCGGCGGTGGCGGTGCTGCGCCGGCGGGGGCGGCAGTTCCGGCGGAGGATGTTGTGTACGGCATCCCACCGGGGATGGATCCGATGGATCCGGATTTGGAACTGGTGGGCGTGGTGATGTCACCCAACTGCGAATTTGCCGTACATTTCAACGCGTCGTCCGTACATTTGGAGCGGTACTACCGGCAAGCTGTGCGATATAGCGTTTTGGTGGCGGCAGTGACTATTGCGCAGGTGGGGTGTGTGTGTATGGGGGGGGGGAGGGAGGGGTTGCCTGTGCGCTTTGCTGCCCTGCACCGCGTTGGTTTGCTGCTTATATGTTGTTCTTTGTGCCTCGATATTCACCTGGACGAAGATGTTTGTTTTGTGTTGTTTATCCTTTTGATTGCCAATGCCCTCTTTCTATTCTAATTCGCACTGCGCGCTGTTGGTCCAGCGGCTTCACAAGCCTTTCCATGCGGTTTACGACACACACATACACACACACATACACACAGGCTCTCATTCTTCCGTACTTCCTTTCCTCCTTCCTCCCCCTCCCTTTATGACGCAGTTATCAATCTCGCGCGTTTTTCCCCACTCACACACTGCACATCATTCCGTGCTTTTTCCTTTCTCCTCCCCTCCCCTCCTCCCCTCCCCCCCCTGATCTCTGATTACCTTGCACATAATCCGCCTTCCCCCTCCTGGGCATCAGCTTCACTCGTTCGTGGTTCGTCTTTCCCCCTCTCCCCCTTTCCCCCTCTCCCCCTTTCCCCCTCTTCCCCCCGGGTTTAGATACTGCTGTCAGTGAGCCAGGCGGAGGCGGCCTCGACCCCCTCAGCCGCCGCCCGCATGTCGCTCTACTCCGTCACCATGCAAGCTATCCTGGACGCCTACCAGTGCCTGCTGCACCTCACTGGCGGTGCGATATGACGGGAACAGAGGGGGGGGATGGACGGACGGACATACGGACGGACATACGGGCTACTCCCCTCCCCCCCCACCAGTAGTTCTTTCGGTTGCTACTATCTTGCCCTGGCAGCAGCTTCAATCGCGTGTGGTTCGTCTTTCCCCACCAGTAATAACCCCCGCCCCCACACCCTGTTTTCCCCCCCCCCCATCCCCCGGACGCGTGCACAGCCCTGGTGGTGGACGCGCTGTTCGCCGCCTTCGCCTCCATCGCCTTCTTGCAGTTCCTCTTGTTCGCGGTGTTCGAGATGCGACAGACGCTGCTGGTCTTCAGGGCGCAGAGGACCAACGGCACCGGCGACGGTGGCGACTTTTGGAGCGTGCGCCGAGCTATGTCCGCCGTGTACTTCAGGTTCTACGGATTACTGTTACTGGGTGGGTGGGGGGTTGGGTGGGCGGGTGGTAAGGGGGGGAAAGGTAAAGGGGAGGGGAAGTGGAGTCATGAGGAAACCAAGTGCCGCCGTCCCCCGGGTCACCAGCAGCCGCCGGAGTGGTGGTGGTGGTGGTGGTGGTGGTGGTGGTAGCGGTATTAGTGGTGGTATTAGTGGTGGTGGTGGTAGTGGTGGTGGGTTATGCGGTGCATGATGCTGATGCTCATGCTGACATGGGAGGTGTATGGGTTGATGCTGGAGGGAGCATGGTGAGTGAGGGCGGGGGATGCGAGACAGCGAGAGAGTAAATCTTCCAGGTGGCAGTGGTGGTGTGGAGATGTGTATGTGGATGGTAGTGAGCTATACTTCTTGTTCGTTGCTTCCCCGCTCCCTCCCGTGCCCCGCTCCCTCCCGTGCCACTCTCACCCCTCCTGTGCCGCAGGTCTGTTGTTCATGTTTCAGTTCAGGTCTCAGCTGGCTCTGTTGGTCCTGGTGCTGCACAGCTGGTGGGTACCGCAGCTGGTGTACAGCGCCACGTCAGATACACGTCCGCCGTACATGGCGGGGTACGTGTGGGGCATGTCGGCACTCAGGTGCGTGTGTATGTATGTATGTGAGTGAGTGAGTGAGTGAGTGAGTGAGTGAGTGAGAGAGAGAGAGGGTTTGTACGGGAGGTGAAGGAGCTGCGTGCATTGGGTAGCCATCCCAGCGCGACGTGTTGGCTCTGGGTATGGCGAAACACACACATGTATGCACATGTATACATACATACATACTTAGGCAGGTGGCTGGCAGAGGTGAAGGCCTGACTTCTGCTCCCGGAGTGACCGGGTTGAAATCCGCCTGCCGACCTCTCGGGTGTCTGAGAGGTGGTGAAATGGGAGGTGGGCCCCCATCTTGTGGACGGTGTAGGACGTGATTATATCAACTTGCGAGCTGACCAGGAACTAAGTTGATGCGCCGTTGATCCGCTAGATTTGGTTGGATGCTGGTGGTGAGTTGCCGAACCCTACGAATACACTCTGAAGTCGGATGGGGTGAATGGATTAGGGTGCCCCTCTCGCAGGGGAGAGCAGGGACTGCCTTGGGAAAGGGGGCCGCTGGTGAAGCTGAACCACCTTTTAACAACATACATACATACTTGCATGCATGCATTCATACATACTTACTTACTTACTTACATGCATACATGCACATGCGAGGCTATACGTCATCCTGTATGTCATCATGTAGATTGTAGGTGTCGCTGTAAAGAGCTTTGCACACACACACATATACTCACGCACAGACGAAAAGTATAATTCAGTAATGGCTTTCCCCCTCACGCTTAAACGTTCCCTCGTTCGTCCTTTCCCCCTCTCCTTCTGCTGCTGCTGCCCTTTTCTTTCTCTCTGTCTCTCTCTTTCTGCGTTTGTGTGCGTGTATGTATGTGTGTATGTACGTATGTATGTAGGCTTGTGAGCCCAATTTACTTTTACGGCTGCCCCAGCAACCTGCTCCGGGTCCACACGCACCCGGAGCTGTGTGTGGCGCTCGTGCTGTGGGTGGGGCTGCAGGCGGCGCTGGTGAGCGCACAAATGAAGATGGGGCCCAGGTAAGCGAGTCTGAGACAGACTGGGGTGAGGGGGAGAGGGGGAGGGGGCAAAGACGAACCACGTGAACGAGTGAAGCTGTTGCCAAGGAAAAAGAGTGTACAAGAAGCAGAACTAGTAGTAACCAGTAGGCGGTTTTTTGGAGGATGCGACCTCGGGAGGGGGCGGGGGAAAGGGGAGCAGGAAGGGGGGGGGGAAAGGAGATGCAAACCTGGAACACCGCGGAGGTCAGGGACTGGCACTTGCCGGCAACACCGTCATGTTGCTGAAGGCGAGCAAGGTCATATGGCCTTTCTCACCAGGCTGGGTGTAGACCCCCGGCTGGTTTGCATGCGTGAGAGTGACCTGGTGGCGCGTTACGCGCTACCCTCAAGCTGCCGAATGCTGTGGGAAGCATCCTAAGAGGGATTTCTCGAAGAGGCTTGACGCAGGTGCGGTAGACGTGCGAGAACACCAACACCAACACGAACACGAACACCCTAGGTGAACCGGGGGGGGCCCCCCCACCCCGTTCGGGTCACCGTTCGGGTCACCGAGGTGAAGGCGCACGTGTCGTGACCATGATTGTATGATTGGGGGCACTGGTGCTGTGAGGGGGCGCGGCGCCCGTGTGACTGGCTGGAGGGGCTCCCGCGGGGGCAGCCCTCCCCTACTTCTACTAGTAGCGATTGCACCGATTGGTCCTCACGCGCTTTAGGTGGTTGGGGTGTTGGGAGCTCTAGAGGTCGACAGGGCCAGCGACCACGTGAGCATGCCGCACGTACCTGCAGGCTTTGTGACTGCAGCAGAGCATTGGAAGATGAGTGATATGTGCTTGGAAAATGGCTTGCTTGTGATGGCGTGAGGGCTAAGTACGGGGGGGGGGGGAGTGAACTCGGGTTGAATGAAAGGGCGCAGCGTGCGCATCATTATATGACTCCCGCTTGCATGAGCGATAGCTTTCTCTCCTCCGAGGCCTCCTCCGGGAGACTAGGAACGCAGCCCCCAAGCGCTTTGCACTCAAACAGGGCCGGAATGATGGCGACAGTCGCCCCGGACACCGTAAAATATTAACTGTTATGAACGGTCCACGGCCCCTCCCTAGGCTTTGGCGGACCTCCCCGCCACTTGTGCGGGCATTGCAACTATATCTGGTTGGGTGGCGGGGGGGGTGGTATGCAGCGAAGTCAATCTTGGGTTTTGTTGTCGCTGTCGCTGCGCTGTTTTCGTGTGTATCCGAGTAGCTGAAACTGTTGCGATGGTCTGGTGACTGTGAGGTTTTGTGGGATTGTTATCGTTTCAATACCACCATGGGCCCATTTCCCCGGTCCCCCATTGGCCCCATGTCAGGGTGTTCGTCCCGCGCGCCTTCCTCCCGCGGCGGTACGACTACCATCGGCCAGCTACGACACGGGAGATGGGGATTGAGGAAAGCCCGCCACAAGCACCGTCTGCTGCGGCCACCGCGACGAGCTTGTCTTCCTCGTCATCATCGTCACCTCCACCATCCGCATCAGCGTCGTCAGCGTCGGCGTCAGCGTCCTCATATTCAGCAGCGACGGCGACGACGTTGGGGTCTGGCGGATGGTGGTGGGGTTGGGTGGCGACGTGGGGAAGCGGGGGGCCGCTGCTTCGGCGTCTGACGACGTCCTGGATCTCATTCGCCACAGCCGCCACTACCTCTTGGCGCCTTCGGAGGCCGGCAGTGCTTTTTTCTTCATTGTACCGCACAGCGACGGCGGCCGGCGGCGCCGGCGGCGGCCGCCGCAGCTGTGTCGCCGTCGACGGCGACGGCGACGTGGAGACGGGTCACGGCAGTAAGGAGTGCGTCATCTGCATGAATCCGGTGCCGCTGCTGCCGTACAACGCACGCATGCTGACGCCGTGTGGGCATTTCTTCCATGAGCCGTGTCTCACCCGGTGGATGGAGGTCAAGATGGACTGCCCCACTTGCCGCCGCCCGCTGCCGCCGGTGTGACATATCAGACCGTACGGCAATTACATGCGCGGCGGCGGGGAAGGACGGGACGTTCTTTTCAGTCTAGAGCTCCCACTGCGCCGTGCTGTGTACGGTACGGTGCAGTACGGGTGCATAGCCGGGGACGACGGGAGAGTTTGCTAGGGCGGAGGGCGGGGAAGTCGCTTACAGAGGGTTTATCGTTTTTTGCGCTAGGTGGCAGCAGAGATGTGGACGGGTTGCGTCCCGGGAGAGTATCTCCGTGCGTGTGGTGAGCTGCATAGCAGCGTGTGTTTTGGAAGGGTAAGTGAGACAGATAGGTCGGTCGCGAAGGAGTGCCCTCCTGCAACCTTCCCTTAACGATTTAAGTCGAACACGTAAACACTGTTTTTTATTCTTTGCGGTACTGAGAACTGGATGGGTGCTGCATTACAATTCATTTCCATGTTAGGCTAGGCAGGAGTCAGGAAACATAATGATAAGGTTATGCTGTGAGTCAGGTCTACGGGATGTGTGGGTGGGGGGGTGGGGGGTACGACGAAGCATAGATGATAGCAACGCGAACGAAGACAGATGCTCCAAGACAAGTGGATGGATGGTTGGGCCCAGTGGCAGCGGAAGATGACTTCACCGCAGGCGCCTGCGGTCCATGTCTTCATCGAGGAGGAGAGGGGGAGAAGGACGATGCCCCATGAAAGCCGGAGTTGTCTTTCCTCCTAATCCTGGCAGGTAGTGGTGCTGTTACAGAGTGGGAGGCTTCTGGGCCAATTGAACACATGTGGCGGGGTAGGGTAGTGTTGTGGGGGCATCACGGCATATGGGAGCTGTATGGTGTGTATATATTCATGTACAGACTGCTGCCCTGTGCTGAGGAAGAGGTCTGCACGCCGTCAGGTGCGGTGCTTGGCCGGTGGTTATAACGCTGTCAGCACGTCAGGCAAAAAGGGTAAAACCCGGGTAAATACATCCTGGTATCATTTTCCATGAATGATCTGCCTGGGTGGATCTAGCAGGATGTAAAGGTGCGGCACAAATTCAATATTCCTGACTTCGATGATATTGCATGTAAGGGAAACCAGTGGTAACCCCACGTAATTGAAGCGGAAGCATTATGGTATGATGACGCGTGTTGTACGGCTGTACGAAGTTTTGGAGTCAACGTCACTGTCGGCGATGACCCATTGGTATGTGGTATCACATCTACTCCGTCACTCCTAATTGTAATCCTCAATTCATGTTGCAGCCGACCACAGCACACAAGGCAATTTACATTAGGCCTCCATGATGCCTCCAAATGCGCAGCGCTCATCACCATGCGCCGTAGGAGCAAATCAGCCGTCCCTCACACAGCTGCTGCGGATACCGTCTGAATGGGTTCGCCCCTAAACTTAAGAGAGAGTGAGAAGTTGCAGCAGTCTCTGTTCACTCCATCTCTCCCGTGTGTCATAATGCAGGTGGGAAGGCACGAAATGCAAACGCGTCCTGCAACCTCTCGACAGAACCCCTCCAGCGCACTACCATCCTTAAAGCTTGAACCCCCTCTGTAGCAACCCCGTGCGCCAGCTACCCAGATCATGGTTGCCATTATAATAACAAATGGCTAGCGGCTGTCTGGCGCAGGAAAAGAGCCACCTCGGGCAGGTTCTGAAAGAGGCGCGCGCGGTGCTTTTGACTTTTTGTTCAAATGTACGGCCACAACAAAGGGACGTTCCGGTTATTACCCCAAAAGCGCCGACCCACATCATTAAAAAGTAAATCACGCGTCAAAAGGAGCGGACACCGTCTGGTTCACGGCTGTACTTGTCAGGTACGAGAAGGGTCCGGCGTACCCTGCAATGCGATCTCGATACAATGGAGCGCATAAAAGTTTGACACCCCTAATAATTACCCCCAAGCCCGCACCACGACAATTTGAAAATACATGCAGTAAGACTGATATACGCCGTTCGTCCGGTAGGGCCACTCTTGCACGTGGCAGCATCCCGAATGGGATATAGCAATAACCTCTGATAAAGTATGCGTGAAAAGGAGCCACATTCGCGGTCGCAAAGATCACAACGAAGGCCATAGTCCACATGCACACAAGAAGAACATCCCAGCACACTGCGAAGGTGCAGACAGGCGTCCACATCCCTTTCGGTTGGATACACCTTGCCATTGATGTCCGGAAACCAAGGCCCCCAAAGGTTCCCTTGCTGAAAGAGACGGGACATTGCCATCTCATCCCAACCCACCCTGCCCTTTTCCCCTTTCACATACACACACACAAATACACAGGCACACGCGCGCTGCGGCCTCGATTAATTCCAGCTAACTGAACCGCTACTGCTCATGTTCCGAGACTTGTTGCCCTAGCTATAAACGAGTACTGCTTACGCAGGCCATAGAGGGTTCACGAAGCCCGCCCTTTTTACTTGTCCTTATTCTCCTGCTCAGTTCGCTCGCTGCTGGCCACCGCGGCGGCGTTAATGACCAGTTCACTTGCACGCTCTGAGGGGCCAGCCAGGCCAGATGAAATGGGGCCCAAGCCACCGCCGTTCATCACCTTTGCAGAGCTGCTCACCCGGTCCTCCAGCTCCGCCATCTGCGCCTGCAGCCGCCGAATCTCCGACAGAATGTCCTCCTTGGACCTGAGGCGAGGCAATTCAAAGGTTGAAATTTCGTGGGTTTCGCCAATTGAAAGATAACTTGCACACGCTTAACACTTTGTACGCATTGATCTTGTAGACCATTTTTTAGTCCGCTGGGTAATCACAAGCTTGAGCTCATGGTTCCTCCTGTAGCTGCAAGTTGTTCTCAATTGGTGAGAGGCGCGATGCAGCCAACCGGGGAGGGCTGACAGTCGCAGTGGAAAAGTGCCGTGAACTGGAACCGTTGGATTGTTGGAAATTGTGTGCTACCGGTCTAATGTTGTTTCCACGTGAGCCCCCGCTCACCTCTCCTCCTTGGGCTTCTCCTCATCGGCCTTTCCTCCGCTATTTGACGCCACCTTGCTCTTAATCATCTGCAGCTTCATGTGGTTGTACACGACCACGCCACTGCAGCGAAAGGGACACGCGGTGGCGACGTGACGCGCGACAAGAACGGCACATGTCAGGAAGCGGGTCAGGGAATGACAGAAGACAATATACTTGTGTGTGTCTGTGTGTATATTAAAAACCAATATGCGGGAACGGGGGAGAGTGCATCTGGGCCTTCGCCATCAAGCATACGTTTCTCTTCCATGTCCACATCGTACCGGAAAGCTCCGCAAAGCACCTTCCTTTAAGAAAGGAGGAGACTGGGGGATTTTGAGGCCCACATGCCGCCAACGAGGAACTATCCTTTCAACCCGAGCGGGGAAGACGGTGTGTACGGCGCATGCTACCTCCTTCCAAGGGGATATATGTACGGCAAAGCCCACTCCTCGCCGCCCCGTGCTCCGCCTAGATCCCTACCTGCAGCAGAACGCGTATCCCAGAAGGTTCAGCGTGGTGACCGGGGCGTGGAAGAGGTAGAAGGAGAAGAAGATGAGCATCCAATCCTTGATCACACCGGCAATGTTCATGGTCAGCGCCGAGGTCTTGCCGATCAGCAGGAACACGGCCTGCGGGGTTCCACCAAGGTAGTGGTGGTGGTAGGAAACAGGAAGGTAAGGTCACGTATATGTCACGTTCATATACATGCACGTTAGTGTGTGTGGTAGGGTGGCCGCCTCCTTACGAGTGGATAGGGATAACCGGCGGCAATCCCGCTGGAAGGCGATCTGGAACAAGGGGATGGCAGGTATGCTTGGAAGTCGTAATGGACAGACAACGGCTTTTCAACCCGACGCTGAAATCAACTCCGCGCCTGTCTGGTGTGCCTGCTGAGCAAAATCCTGGAGCCCTTGGTACACAACACACCTGTAACCCCAAACCCCCCACACGCACAGCGTCTTCTTCCCCGCCGCTGTGCTTAGTCTCCTTCCCCATCATCGCCCCATCATGGATGCAAATGCGCTTAAAGCTCCAAAAGCCGATATTAAATTGAAATGGCCTAATGATTTTCTTCGCGCGCCCGCCCTGCTGTTTCGGCAGTAGAGGGAGTCCTATAAGGGCACGGACCATGTCCCCCAATTGGTTCTTCAAAAGTCGGCAGCATCTTTCCCACCCCACTCTCTTCCTTCCCTATTCCTCCTCCTCCACCTCACCAAGTTTAGCACAAAGGCAGTCAGCGCGTTCGCCAACATGACCGAGGGGTTGAAGGTCCAGTTGGTGCTGGTACGCATCTTGGACAACTCCACGCTCACTGTGAGGCAGGCAGGCGAGCAGGCAGGCAAGGGATGTCACAATGCCTAAGAAGCGGATGTAAAAAAAAGGCACGTGGTGCAGGCGTCCAAAAATGCCAAACGCCACACGCAAACATGTCGATTTCCCGGTCATGAAAGGACGCCAACAATGGCATACAAATAGGCATACAAGGATGCCAAAGAATGAACCCCATTCAGTGTCCAAGCATTCCGCCGTTGCGGTTGATTTCGCCTTATTTGGTGTCGCTGGTGTCAGTGTTTTCGACGTGGTGCTTTCCCGACGTATGCCCCTTTCCAGTCCCACTCGCACGGGGCGCTATCACCCACATGCACGGGGCTCTTATCACCCACAACTGCAGGGAAAACAAAACGACCCAACTGCCCAATCCGGTCGCAGGCCTTCTCACAAAATGGCACCAGCAGGCACACCAGACAGGCCGGCGAGACGTAGTAGAGGGACTGGATAGGGTTCATGTTATAGCCCTTGCTGTTAATGAGCACTTGGACCATGGTCAGACGCATAGCCTGCGGTGGATATAGACGGACCAAGGTTGCAAGTGGGTAGTTAGGGCTCACCCAACCAAGAAGATCAAAGCGAGAAGGAAACCCCAAACACAACAGGCCAACGGAATATGGAGGCAAGGCGAGAAATCCGAGAAGGGACCGGACATCCAACCCCCGTGGCGCCAAAGACATGAGGAACGAATACCACCATCCAAAGTTCGGAAGGAGCATTTACATGGTGTATTTACATGTTAGCCATCAGGTGCTGCTGGACTGACGCACTTCCACCACCGCGACTGTAAGCTGGATTCCGGTTTTAATACAGTTGTGCGGCCAAAGACACGATGGATATACTGTCGCAAGAAGCGGCTGAAAAAAAGGAAACCACGTGCTTTTGTGGGAGAGCCGGTGTTGGTGAGGACGTAGGCTTTCGGTGAATCAGCATACGGGACAAGAGGTCCGCGTGCGGAGATGGTAACGGACATGCTGTGAGCGGCTGGAGCCCATCATCCCTGGATACACTGACGGAGATGGGTCGATTGAACATATTGGGCATATGGGTCGTCACTGTCACTGTCACTCTCCAAAGCACATGGCACCCAAAAGCCACACGCACCGTATCAACCCAAACAGCAAAAAACCTACCTCGAAACCCAGGGCGGTTAGCTGCTGAACGACGCCCTTGAAGACCAAGTTAAGCTCGCCAATGGCGCAAACCACCACGCCAAAGGCAATGAGAAGCATGTTCAGCGTGACGCCGCGCGAGTACTTCTCTGTGCCCAGCATGACACCCGAGGCATACACCAGGCCGGGCATGAGCGACTTGGTCATCTGGATGAACGACACGGACAGGTACAGGTAGGCGGAGTTGGACAGCCAGAGGCTGCCGGCGTAGAGCAATCCTGCAGAGCAAAAGATCGCGTGAGGAAAAGGAGGAAGGGAGAGCGGGGGAGTGGGAGGGGTTGGGAGACTGGAGGCAACAAAACAGGGGGAACGCAATGATGGTGCTGCAAGCACCCGTGATAAAGCCATAAAGGAGGAGCAAACGGGACCATGAAGGCAGCGTCAAAACTTGGGCAACAATTGGTGAAAGGTAATAGGCCATCCATCGGCCGTCACTGGCTGTTGCGCGAATTCTTCACGACCAGGCAGAAATGCTGCGGCCGGTTGTCCAAAATTGGAGAACATAAGCTCCACATAAGATCGCCAGCGAGCTTGACAGCCAATCCATTACCGGAGCAGCAGAGGGAAGTGCAGTGAAGCATTTGGAACCCAAATGCCCGGTGCGGCTCCACATGAAGATAGTAAGATGCCCATCGTAAAGCCCATAGAGCTCACCAATAGGCATAACTCGCGTGTAGTATTCCCGTGGAGTCATGTTATGTGACTTGACGACCTTCAGGACTCGAACGGCAACGACGCCGACGCATGAGCAGAAGAACATGTGCCACAGCGTCAAGGCGATAGGAAACGGAAACCCAGAATACGCGAGAAGCCATTTGTTGAACAGGATGACCGCAATGGAAATGCCCATCCATATGAGCACATAGGTGTATGAACGGATAACCTCCCGGATGACCTTGGCCTGAGAGGCCGGATCTTTGGGCAGCATTTTAAGATGCTTGCGTTGGAGATGGCTTCAACTGGGGTGGATGGAACCTGTGCGGCCAACGAGTTGCGACGCTGCTGGAGGTTTGACCTTATCAATAATCGAAGTCGGTGCCCTAAGCTTAGGGAAAGGTCGCTCCGGAGATATGCACCACAACGATCGTGAGCTCGACTGTAGCAAGTGGATCAGCGATGAGGCATGGACTATGGGCAGCGTTGAGAAGAAGGAATGCACACTGAGAATAATTTGTGTGACACTCAATTGCACTAGGGCCGGCGAAAGTTAGAAGTGCAACTGTTTCAGGGCCCTATGTGAAACCGTTCGGCTCCTCCCAGAAAAGCCTAATTATAAAATTATTGATGACACCCTGCACTCCAGCTTACATGACGCAGCTGAGCTTAAGAGCAGGGTCGGCAGCTTGTACGGTTGTTGTACACAACACCTGCTTGAACATACACCAAAACCATTGATACGGCCAAGAATATCGCGAAAACTTGAAGCTGCAACAGCTCCCGGTTTAGGCCTGAACCGTTTTACACGATCCGATTTGCAACGACGGTCCCTTGGGTCGTCTTCTGTTATCGGTCGCTGGATGTGTTGGCCACAAACAGCTCGCCGCACCTGTGGAAGTGATTCCCCCTGGCCATTCCCTGCCTAGCCGCGACGGTCACGATTCCCAAGAAGACCCCTCCTTCTACCGACGCCTCGAGTTCCACGCTACGCCATCCTTCCATCGCCCCCTTTACTGAATCACTCCCAGGGGCCCAAAGCCGCCATGGTTCCTTGCTCCCCCGCCGTCTACTGTCCCACCTCCGCACCCAGTTCTCCAGATCCGCAGCCGCTACAGGAGCAGCAACAAACTCTGACCACCGGCGCAAAACCCAAAGCCGGCCGCGCCGCCACCGCCACCACCTCCCCGACCACGGGCCTGGCCGACGCTGCAGCGCGGCTCGTCGCCCGAGGCGAGAAGCCGGCCCCTTTCTCAAGCCCTCGAGATGGCAGGGCGCTGCGTCTGGTGCCCCCTTGCCAACGCCTGTCCTACCACCAACTGTCAACCGCCCTGGCTAGCGTGATGGAACGGAGGCCGGATGTACGATTGGAGGCGCTCGTCCAGCTGCGTTGTAGCGACAATAACAATAGCAATGCCAATAATAGCAGTAGCGGTGGGATTGGTGACCGAGTTGTAACTGAGACAGGCAAGTCGGTCCTGATAGCGTTGCGCGGTTTGGGTTTTCTCCTGCGATGCCGCACCATGAAGGGAACTGTGCGTGTTGTCCACCGCAATCCAAGGGTGGAGCTCCTTCTACTTGCTCGTTATGCTGTCGCCTTCTATTCTACTTGAATCGTTATGGGCCGCAGCTCCCCACCATCTCCAGCCCTTTTGCCACACGGCTCAGTTCGCTAAAACACACACACACACACAACACACACACACATACAACACACACACACACACAACACAGAGACAACACACAACACACACAACACACACACACACAACACACACACACACAACACACACACAACACAGAGACAACACACAACACACACAACACACACACACCTGCAGGACCCCGTCCTTCAAGACCGCCAACGCACTCGCACTCCTCCCGAGTATCGGTACGGGCTCTGCTGTCCTGGTTTCGGGGCAGGGCCTATTTGGAGTCCGGAGCAGCGGCTCAGGCGCTCAAGGTGGGGCTGTAATTCAAATTGTTCAGGGTCGAGTGAAAAGGCCTTCTGCGCCTGCCAGGTTGAACCAGATTGTCGGCAGGTCATCAGCGCACGACACGACGCCACGCGCTTGGTTGTACCTTAGCTTAGGGCAAAAGAAGAGAAAAACACGTGAGTAGGACTGAAATTGGGAGTGGGGACCAAACGCATCTTGGCATGTGGCTAACTAGGTCTACCGGCTCTTCGCCTCCCTCGGACCACATCCCTCAAGGACGCACGGACGGCCGTCGCGTACACTGCGGAAGCAGTACCGCCACAGCCTACAAGCCGAGCCGGTGAAGCCGCAGCCTCTACCGCTACCGCTGGCGCCGCCGCCGGGCACGACGCCCTAAGCAGCAGCAGCAGCAGCGGCGGCAGCAGCGGCGGCGGCGGCGGCTGCAGTGGTGGTGGTCCCATCAGCTGGTGGCCCAGCGCCCAGCTGCTGCTGGCGGAGGCGCAGATCGCGGCGGGGGAGCCACCCGATCAGGTGGTGCTGTCGTTACTGAGGGCGAGGAATGCGCTGGCGGCGGTGTCACGGCCGCCGGCAGAGGGAGAACAGGCTGCAGCGGTAGCGGCGACGGCTTCACGGCTGTTGCAGGGGGCGTTAGACACGGCTGTGCGGTCGGCGATGGAGGCAGCTGTGGAGCAGCTGCCGGAGGATTCCTGGGAAGCTTTCCGGGACGGTGGCGAGACGGTAGGTTTTTCTTTTGTGGAAGGCTGGTGGAGATGTTGGGGAAAAGGTTTAGTTGCTGCTGCATCTGGGGGTTTGGGGGTTGAGGCCGGAGGAGGGTTGAGGCCGCGAGAAATGGGCAGCCGGGAACTGGGACTTGGCACCTCGTGTTGAGGAAGGTTGCTGCGTGTGAAAGACTGGGCTTAGGTTTGGTCATTCTGGGTGTCGAGGGGGCCGACCGTGGTAACTGTGGGTGAGGTAACTTGTCCAGCCAAACAGGGTCTTCATGTCTTGTCTCTTCATGTCTGTTTAGGTTTCCACTTCAAACCCTTTATACCTTTGTCATTTCCTTGGTAAATACATTAATTGATCCAAGCCAACGAGTCCTAACGGGGTTGACTGTTATTCCTATTTCGGCCATCATCCCCAATGCCTTCTTCACCAGCCCCGTCCGATCTCCATTTTTGCGCATCGCGCCGGAAAAAACGTAGGGCTTGCTGCGGCTGCTGGCTCGTCGCGCGGAGGAGCGCTTGCCCGAGTTCCTGCGGCCCCGGCCTCGCTGGTATCACTACAACGCCTGGATGCGCCAGCGGCTGGCAGCTGGGTGTCCGGGGTTGGCTGAGGCGGTGGTGGACAAACTGGTTGGGGAGACGGACGCCAATGATCTGGACCTGATGCTGCAGAACCCGCTGGCGATCATGGCGCAGGTGGGGGACGAATAATGCAACTAGCCAGATCGCCCGTAATGGTGGTGGCCGCACAACACAAACACGTTTTCATTTATTTTGTGTGTGTATGTTACACCTGCATGTGTGTGTGTATGTGTTCTCAGGTAGTGCTGTTGTAATTGCCAGCGCAAGTGCCCTTTTGTCAGCAAAGTTAGCAACGCTATCTCCAGCATGCGTTTCAGCAGGATTCAGCTTACAGTTCTTCGTAATGCTTGTTATGTCAACTGTCTTCCAAGCATGGTTTTCTGCGACATTAGGACCCTCATGTGGCGGGAAAGCAATGGAAAACCGGGAGGTTGTTTTCGTTGTACGCCAGAAGACGGACACACATCCCCTGGCGGGAATTTTCTCCGAGCTCTGGGCCGGCGGCGATGTGGGGTGGATTGATGGAGCTTCGCTAGTAATTAATTGGCTGATTGACTGATTGTTACGGGGTAGGAAGCTTCTGTGCCGATTGCGCACATAGTGGCAGCGACTGGGCCCATGGAAGCCGGGGGCTGGGTCTTGGGCTGGGACGGGAAGAGGGAATCCTTGAGCGCCAGTGGAAATAGCGAATGAGGACGGGAGGAAAAATGTAAAGCCTCTGTGACGTGTAGAGCGTCCAGGAGAGGAGAGGGATTCAGGCGGAGGGAAAACCCAGTTGGGGAGGGAAGTGAGGGCGAGGGCGGGGGCGGGGCCGGAGCCGCTGCCATGTCGGGTTGTGGTGCATCTGTAGAAGACAGGCATTTTTGGGTTTTAGGGTTTTACTGGGTGAGTCGCGGAGGGTTTTACTACGCCACGCCCCTACACCACGTGTATTCTGCGTGCACTGCGGCTGGCAGCGACAGGAAGGACCCGGTTCACGTTGTTCTCCGCCTCCCTCACCCTTCTCTTTTCCATGTCCCTCGCGGGGCTGCCATAACCCACCTGGCCACTACCCGGGGCCCCACGTGCCCAACCGCGTGCCACGTGTAGGCCGAGGAATACACCCAGGTTCTCCAGATGTACGGCGAACAGGCACTACTGTCGTACAAGGCCGAGCCACTCAGTTGGGACGAAATGCAGGCCATGGCGGGCGGCAGCCTGGTGGGCCTCCCAATTGGGTACGACGCAACGCAGCACGCCTCATGGTACGACAGCGGCAGGCAGCCGGAGTCCTGGGAGCTTGGTGGCGGTAGCGGCGTCGGCGCTGGCAGCGGCGGTGAAACAACTGAAGTCTGGATGCCTCTTCCATCCCCTCCTCCTCCTCCTCTTCCGCCTCCTGCAATTGCCGCAGTCGCTGCTGATGATGATATCGTCAAGCGTACACGTAGTGCTGCAAGCATGAAGAGGGAGGGTGAAGTGAATGGGGGGGAGCAACTGGAGTTGTGTGAGGGTGAGCATGAGCGTGAGCGCGAGGGCGAGGGTGAAGGTGCGGCGGCTGTTCCTCGCAGCCCCCCGGTATGTCCACCAGGTGCGGTGGCAGCCTCGAGATACTGGCTCAACCGGGCCTTGGGAGCGCTTCACGGTGGCCTGGCAGGGCCGCGGCGGCTGCAGCTGAACGGCACCTCCTCATTGGCGGCTGTGCCGCCGCCGCAAGTGCTCTTAAAGTCGGTAGCCCATGATGACCAGCATGGCGACGGCGGCGCTGGCACTGGTGCAGATGTCTGGTGCAGAGGCGACTCTTCGAGAACTGTCGGATCTGCAACTAATCCGCTGGCTGCTCCGCATCCTCCTCCGGCTCCAGTTCGTAGGCGGGATTTGGTGCTTCAAGCGACCCAGATGGCGGCTGACTTGGCGCGACGTCATGGACGACAGGAAAGCGGTGAAGGTGGCATCTCTATCTCTGGCGGCATCGGCAGCATCACGGGCAGTGAAGGTGGACGTCTCGCGAGCAACGGCCCTAGCGGTGCTGAGGAGGAAGCCATGGAGGATTTGGAGGTGCCTCCAAACGGGGCCGGGGTGGAGGTACATTCCGAGGTGGCAGGGGCGGAGATCGTGGCGCCCGCCGAGTTTGATCTGTTCTCTCTGGACTAGACCACTGCGAGGTTATGAATTTGGCATAACCATACGTAGCAGTTGGCGCTTTGATGATACCATGGTGGAACGATAAGCGTGAGGAGGTTGATGGAAGCGAAGGCCCCCAGCTGATTACTGGCTGGGCGAGTTGGCGCCATTTTTTGAATTTTGCAAAAAAAATTGCAATCCCGCGGTGTAGCCTCGATGGACGCAAGACGTTTATGGGCCATGTGCTGAGAGGTTGTTACAGAGGCAAATAACGAAATATCATAATAGCTAATCCACAAAGGTACGTAGGTTTCGTTTTCATAAAGGTTTCTTCCTACTGGGTGGCGGGCCGGTCATTCCCGGACGATGACGCTTATGAGATTGATCGCAGGCTGACTCCCGATTGACTGTGTCATGCTTGTGCGTTCTGGAAGATATACATATGCGTTCGGAGGGAACAGCTGGTACCATAAGCACTAAGCAGTATACGCATTGGCGCGCCGTTTTGGGGTCCTCTGCAGTCATACGACTTGACTAAGGTGCCAGGCGCCACTAAAGTCGTCTGTATGGCAACCCAGCAGGACGCTTTCTCCGCAAGGATTTGCGGCTTCTACCGTTTGGTTTTCAGTGGCGGTTGGCAGTTAAGTGGCGGTTGGCAGGCAACTGAACATGGTAGCGCTGGTTAAGAAGGATAATGTCCTCTGCCTCTGGCAGGAATATATACTCAGAATGATAGCAGGAAGGTCAGGATGTCGTGCAGGACATAAAAACACCACAGACCGCACACAAGCATAAGGTGGTCGTGCACAATGCCAATGGCATACCAGCTCAGAAACCTCCCTACGTGCAACCCTCGAAATCCTAAGAACGACGACCGTTATCGCAGTCTTCTTACCCTCGGTATGCACATGCACACATTCACATACGCTCACCCGCACACTCACCCACCCACACATATACATGCAGGCGCCGCAGCTCCCATGCTCTTCGTGCCCCTTTACCCCCTTTTCCCCTTTCCCTCAATCGCTCCACACTCATGCACACACGCATCACTTTCCGACCGACCGACTCCACTCCCCCCAATCGCTCCACTTCGAAACGTCCTGCTGCCCGGTCTACTATAGCGGTAATCCCGTCCCGGTCTGTTGGTACACAATCTACAAAGGTTCCTGTCGAGGCCGTACAACGTCTACGAGGCCCCAAGAATACTGTTGCTGCCTCCTAGCGGTAGTCCCGCCCCTGGCATGGACGTACGGCCGAACGTTCCCGCCACCGCCGCCGACGCCGCAGTCCCCGCCAAAATACTCGTCCGGCCGGTTATTGTCGTTGGAGCTCCTGCGGCGGCTCCCAATCCCGCTAGTATCCCCAATCCGGCGCCTGAAAGAGAAGTCTTGGTCGCTAAAACAGAAGGTTGCCCAATTCCGATGCTAGAGCGAGGGCCCAGAGATGATACGCTGGTGAGGCCGCCGCCGCCGCCGCCACCACTGCTGACGACGGCAGCGGGCTTCCATGCCCCCGCCGCCGCCGCGGCGGCAGCTGCCGCCACGGCAGACGCTGCGGCCTCCTGCCATGACGTCGTTTTCGCGAGCCGTTGCCCACCGCTGCCGCTACCGCCGCCGCCGCCGCCCGTGCCATAACTACTGCCGCCCCCGGCCTTATCTTCCCGCTGGGTGCCGTACCCCAGGCCCGCCGACGGACGCAGTACGGCTACCGACGCACTGCGGTTTCGGGGCGCGGTGGCGATGGTGCCATTGCCGCTGCCGATGCTGCCGTCGACACCGACGGCGGAGATATGGGCGATGCCGCCGTTGTCGGAGGCGCGACTATAGGCATCAAAGGCTGTCGTGCGTGCACCGCCGGAGATCGTAAGCCCGCCAAGTGTGACGGTGTGGCTCCGCACTCGAACTACCCGGTGCGCAGGTTCCTCTTCTTGAATGCCTCCATCAAGCTCCTCAAAACTGGTTAGCCGTCCTCCTCCTCCTCCTCCTCCTTCTCCTCCTTCTCCTCCTCCTCTTCCTCCTCGCCCTTTCTTTTCTTCTTGTTGTTGGTGTTTGTGCTGTTGCTGCTGCGGCTGTTGCTGAAACGGTGGAGCAGGAGCCCGGGGAGGTGCCGTCAAGCTGGGGCTGCTCGGCAAGCTGTTGGCGAAGGAAGGATCCAGCTGTAGCAGCCGCGAGCGCTGCTGCTGTAGCAGCTGCTGCAGCGGCGGCGGCGGCGTTTGCTGCTGCTGCTGCTGCTGCTGCCGGTTGCCGGAATCGGCTGGGCCGTCAGCGTCACCGGAAGAGCTGCCTTCGTAAATGGTTTGCAGCTGCGACCTTGCGGCAGAGTTCCCGGATTGCAGTACAGGGGCCGAGTCGCTGGCGGCGGCGGCGGCGGCAGTGGGCCCTGATGCGGCGGAGCGCAACGAAACCGGGAAGGCGACCCGCGGCGGCGACGACGGTGACGGCGATGGAGACGGTGGCGACGGCGACGGCTGCGGCTGCGTTCCGTCGGCTGCGGCGACGGAGAGCGGGATGGAGGTGACTGGGCTGATGAGGGAGGGCCGGCTGCCGGCTTGAGGCAGCGCGACGCTGATGCTCTGGACGAGGTGGGCCGAGTCGCCACCGGGGTTGGTGGAGAGTGATTGATAGCTACCCGGAAGGGGGTTGGATGCCGCCGCCGCCGCCGCCTGTTGCGGTGCCGCGCTCTGCTGCTGCTGCTGGTGCTGGTGCAGTGGCTGCTGCTTCGAAGGCTGTTTTGCATGCAACAGGAGACGCTCTGCTGTTGACGGGAACGTGACGGCGCGTGCCGATGAGGATGGGGGATTGGAAGGAACTCCCGCCGCTGCCGCCGCCGCTGCCGCCGCCGTTGCCTCCGGCATCGCCGCCGTCACCGTCGAAAGAGACACCGACGATGATGTCCCATCTGAGGCCTCTGATCGTAGCTGCCGCAGCCACTGCGCGGTTGCTTTGGCTGTATCAGCCGCCGCCATCGCCGCCGCCGCAACGACGGCGTCGTCCTCCGCAACGAATCCATCTACCAGTCGCGAGAGCGCACTGGACTTCCCCACCAGTGAGCTGCCGCTAGCTGCATAACCTCCACCCAGGCCGCTGCCGGCCCAAAAGCTCGGCAGATCGTGGTCTTGAACGTAGCTGCTGCCGCCGCCGCCGCCGCCTCCGGCAGTGGCGGCGCTGCCGCCGCTACTCACGCTGCTGCGGCTGCTGCTGTGGCTGTAGCCTTGGCTGCTGCGGCGGCTGGGTCCTCCTGTCAGCTGTAGCATAGCGGTGGAGAGGCCTCGCGTCCGGCTTGCGGCGGCAGTAGCATCATTGCCCAACGGTGACGGCGGCGTAACGCCCACACGTTCCAGCTCCCGGCTCACCCGCCGGTGCGCCGCTCGCAGTACGACCTCCAGGAGTGCCGCGGCGGCGTCGCCAGATCCCGAGGACGCTAGGGCGGGCCGCAGCTCGCCGGCTATCTGTTGTACGTCGAGCCATGGATCCGATCGACGTCAATCCGTCAGCGGCAAGTCGGGGACTATTCGTAGCGGTATTGGATATGAATGGAGACGGGCTCGGCTCTACTTTTGAATTCGCGTTTGTGGTCGGTGCTGTTAATTATTGTGCTTGTAGCGTACACACACGTTGCTTCGCTTAAATGTGATAAAGAAATAATATGAAATTGAATTAATCCAATTAATAATTTAAGCTCTTAACAACGTGCGAAGCGTGTTGTCAATTTCGTGGTGATCTGGGTTGCGGCACATGAATGCGGGCGGGAAATCGGTTGCTGGAATCAGTTGTGTGCCGCCTCTGCCGTACAACGGCCGTACAACCGCCGAGGCAGCACACGGTCTGTGCGTCGATCGTTGCTAACTGATGTACAGTGCAGTACAATCCCCTGCGCAAGACATACAGACACGGTAACCGTACCGCACCATGCACAGCAAGGACTGATACACCTGCTTTCCTAACTCGCCTGCACGTGGGCCCACTGCGCAGACATACAGACATACGCCCGCGCCCCGCCGCCGCGTGTCGCTTTGTGCCCACTATAACAAAATTATGGAGTTCTCCCCCCTGGCATGTCTACCGCTACGTCACGCTATGCCACATGACCCATGAGTGAACGAGTGAATAAGTGAATGAGTGAATGGCGTTACGGTAAATTACAGTGGATCCGAACAGATCATACCGGTGCTGTCATATGCAGTGCTATGCAGTGCTATGCTAAGCCACATGTTACGTGATAAAATGTCCTGTCCCTTCCTCCACGCACCTCCTGAAGGGCCTGCAGGAATAGCATATGGCTGGGGTCCGCGCCGGAAGCTGCAGTGCTGGCGGCAGCAGCGGCGGCGGCAGCAGCACCATGCCGGTTATTTCTATCACGGTCGCCGAGCTGTACGATAATGCTGATCCGACCGGTGCTGCCAGTGGCGGCTCTATCGTCTCGGCCGGTGCCGCCACCGCCGCCGCCGCCACCACCAGTCGCCAGAATGGTGATTTCCTCCAACAGCTTGAGCAGGCCCACCGTTTCCCGTCGACACACTCCAACTAGGGAGGTTGCGATGCGATGAAGGCAATCGATGTTGTGCGCCAGGACGACCAGCAGACAGATCTGGCAGGGGCCGGCTGTGAGAAGGAAGTCTTGAAAGATGTCAAGCCGGCTGCTGCTGTTGCTGTCGTTAGCGCTATTGCTACCGGCCGCTGCCGCGCTCGCTGCCGCGCGCAATGCGCCGAGAAGGCCGCGCAGCGCGTCGGAGCCGGATGATGCCGCGTCGCGGGGATCAATGTGACCAATGCTGAGGAGGATGTGACAGGCGGCGATGCCGGCCCGGGCGGCTACTTCGTCAGTCGACTCGGCGGAGTAATGTGCTTCGGTGTTGTAGTCGTAGCTGTCGGGGGGGTTCTCGGTAACTTCCGTTGCGGCTTTGAGTGCGCGCTGGAAAGACGACAACGCCGGTAGGACGTCTTGCTGGGATTGGATAAGGGTTTCGCTAAAAGCAAGGGAATTGCGCGGACCGGCACCTCGCCGGTCGCTGTTTGCGAATCGCGTGATGGCGTTCCGGGCGAAGACGATTGCCTCCGTGAGCAGCCGACCGACAAGCATGCCCACTGAAATAGAGGCGCCAGAGCTCCTTGGCGAGCGGAGACTTGCCTCGCTGATGCTAATGCGGCCTTTCGCATGTTGCCCATGGGCCCGAGCAGCTGCCTCCGGAATGGACAGCAACCAAAGCGCCTGGGAAAGGATTGTGCTGTCCGACATTTAATAAGTGTCAAATCATGATAATGAGAACTGTTGTGCTGGAGGAATATGTACCGTGCACCTGACTTTTCTCATGGCTACGTTACTGCAGTCGCGGATGGAGAACTTTCATACTTCTGCTGTCATATAACGACAACTGGGTTTCTTGTGGGCAAGCTAGATGTTTGCTGCCTGATGAACGACCCAACAGCTCCGTCGTACCAGCGACTGCTCTGGTTGCACGTGCTAATTACACCATAATTATTGATAGAATAATACAGATTTACACAGTGTTATGTTCGGCTTGCGGATTCATATGTATAGAGGGTTATCGTGAATTGCGCGACCGCGATGACTTACCGACGAGGGCGAGGCCATTAGGAATTTGGCGTACATATATGTACCATGTCATAATGTAAGGTATGTCTTTAATTAGCTGTTCATCCATGGAGATATTACATGATTGGACATCTGGCATCGACCCGATTAGCGCTTCGCCCAGGCGTCGAACACATTGATTACAAAATTCCATTCCGTCGACATCTAATATTCACTGATCCATAATTATTATTATAAAGTTTGCGTAAGCGAAGGAAACGGAGTTAGAGCCTACGAAACGGGCATGGCCTTAGTAAGCAAGGTTCAGTGGCAAGGGATGCCCTAGCTAGGGTGCGCTCAAGCCATCACAGTCCGCGGTATGTGTAGTTCGCAAGCAAGGCTCGAGTTTGATGCCAGGCGTCATGTGTACATCGGCACGTAAATGAATAAAAGACAGGAAGCACCTTCTGGCACCTGATCGGTGTAAGAACGCTTGAGAACGCTTTAAGAACGCTTAAGAATGGTGAGAGAACGGTGTAAGAACGCTTGAGAGTGGTGAAAGATTGCTTAAGAATGCGTGAGAAAATGGTTTGAGAATGTCCTTGAGAACGGGTAAGATCGCTGAGAACGCTTGAGATTCCCTGCAAAGAGCGCTCTCTTGAGATCGCTTAAGAACGCTTGAGAAGGCACAATCTTAAAACATGGCAGATAAGAGCGTTCTCAGAACGCTCTTAACAGCGGCATCTACTTGTGCTTTATATGGCTTAAGATCGCGTTGAGAGCGCTCTTAAAGCGGTTTCATTTTGGTAGGGTGAGCTGATACATGCCTTCGCAAGCCCGGCAGGCCCAGCCTAGCCAGGACCACCCTCGGGATCTGCAACTCCCATTCATTGCAACATTACCACGCAATCCTCAATCCTCTAGATTTGTATGAGCCCTTGTTCCTGGTTTGCCTTGTGCTCCTGTCTGTGCGGGCTTCTTCCGGGATGGCGGCGGCTAGAGGCGGCTGCGCCGAACCCCCGGGGCCGGAGGGGGCCCAGACCCGAGAACACGGGAATACTGACCAAACGAATTGAGATTTATGGATATATTGTACTATAATATTACCAGTGTAATGAAAGATTATTGGGGATGCCGTAGTCCCTAGCGGTCAGCGCACACACACACACACACACACACACACACACACACACACACACACACACACACACACACACACACACACACACACACACACACACACACACACACACACACACACACACACACACACACACACACATACACACACATACACGCATGTTGGGGTAGGTTAGGTGCCCCTGGCCCGTCGTTATTTGGCCTCTTAGTAATGCCCTCTTTGTGGTTTAGGGGGCTCTAGTGTCAGGAAGAAGGGCGGGGTTGGGGGCATGTCGGAAAGCGGGATCCAATCTTCTACCATCCCTGTTCGTGGGTTCCACCGTTGTGTCGCACCACCCATTGGTACTCGATTTTCCAAACTGTCGGATCCGGATTTGACGAACAAATCCTTCCAGTCAGGTTCCGTGGAGATGAACAGTAGAAGCACAGCATGCACCCAGATAGAAGCCAAAAGAGGATTTTCATGTTGTCCTTCTTAAGCACATATGTATAGCTCACTTAATACGATATATGTGGCTATGTAGGAAGCGCCTGAAAAGCTGTAATTCATATGCGCTCGCGACAAGTATATGTTTTTCATTTCTATAGTCAAGCGAGGCGACAGCAATGGGCGCGCAATAGTCGAGGGCGTAACGTCGGAGCTCGTTGCTGCAAACGGCCCCAAAGCCACCCACTTTGTAACAACCATTACTACGCGCTTTTGCTGCAGCTGCAGTGCACATGCATAGGCGGGCTGGTGACCTGCTCAGTTCTTGGATCAGAACAGCGCTGCACCACATGGGGCTCAATACCCTGAAGCGAGAGAGCGGCTGAACGTGGATGATGAATGTTCGCTGGTTTGCTGGGAGCGTTCTTAGCCTTCGTGGCCACCGTGTATCACAGGAGGCCGGCGCGTAGTCTTGGCAGCGCGCCATGAGCATACGAAGAGTCCACAGCTTCGACGGAGTGCGACTAAAATAAATTGCACTGTCAACGCGCAGTGGCAAGCTGAAACCCTTCTGAGGCCTACGGACGGCACTTCTTGTTAAACAGATTTGTAAGAATTATTCGTCCTAGAGCTTAATAAAGATGCCTGCAGTTACATTTCGAATTGAGCTCCGTACTTACCAGTTGGCGCCAGCCGTTCCAGGTTATGCCGTACAGGATCCATTGTACGAAGCGGGATTCGGGCTCACGTTCTGGTTGCACATTGTCAGCTCGTCTGTAGTGACTATTAGGTCGCACAAAAATACGTGCCATTTAAGACATACATTTGTAACTGCCATCGCGTTGCATTGACTTGACCCGGGTGTAACTCCGAGGACTCTAGAACGTATCGGCCCTAGCATCATAAGGACGGGTAATTGAAAATCTGGGCTTTAGATTGTGTATATCGATTTTTGTCACTGTTGGGCAGACGGCTATGCCTGGAGAAGATTTCTTTTACCGACGGTACCGCAAGTTGCAAGGAGCAATGATATAATTGTTGCCAGCCGCAAAAAGAGCTACAACTGGCAACTTAAAGGCACTCCAGTCAACGGCGGCTTTGCACACGCGGCGTTCCGTCTCTTGGGCTTTACAGTTTGCTTCGTCGTTTGCCCATCAACAACGCAAGCATGGCAAAGCGGAGCGCGGAAATTTTCGCTAACCACGAGTCTGTACCGGCCGGCGCGCTTCCGTTCTTTGTGCCCAGCACGAAGCGCATTCGCAGCGAGGGATGCGGCGCGCCACCGTCGCCGTCTGACCCGCTCAACTACCATTATCAGACACTATCATCATCTTCAGACGAAATGAATGACGCAAATGCAGCAGATCAGGCCGAAGCTGTTTCCGCGCATCACTTGGCTGCTGCGCCGTGCTGTAGCTATGTGCCCTGGCACGCGGGAGCCGGCTTCCAGGGCATTGGGTCAATGGAATATCTGACTACCTTGGGCATCAAGACTCCGCCAGATTGCCTGGACGCACGCCGTTTTCTGGAGCAGCTGGCGGGTTGCCTGCTGGGCTGCCAGCTTGCAAGCTCGGACCGAGCCTCTAACACCGGCGTCGTTGGCGCAAGCTTGGGAACTGCACTGTGGTAAGCTGATTAACGGTCATACCAAGGTCTTGATCTAATGTTTGATGTTAACCGCATTTTGCATCCGGAGATATAGTTTGTCGGATCATGCCGGCCGGTTTGCGTACCTAGTAGGAATCCTTAAGCCGGCGAGGTCAAGGCGCCGCAAGCCAGATCCTGGATCCCAATGCGTTGGGGCCGTACGGTCGTTGTAATTTTATTAAGCACACGCTATGAGGTTACGTGGCAGCACTCTAGCCTAGACTCCTGCCAGACTCGCGGTCATGGAATTGCGTTCCAGTGTGTGTGTGTGTGTGTGTGTGTGTGTGTGTGTGTGTGTTACATGGTCGTGGGGGTGTGCACCCCATACCTGCAAACCGCCCAATGCGAGCCGAGGGCTCAAGGGCTGTCAGATCGCCTATAAGCACCATCCTACCTCGCACTTCGGATAGAGCAAGTGATAAAGGAGACTAACGACCAACGGAAACGATAAAGAGATGCTGTGGGACCGCATTCATTCCAGCATCTTCGTTCATGTTCCCACTTCATAGCGTCCTTCCCATGCTCAACACGAGGAAAATCCATATCAGATCTGGTTTCACCGTACACCAGGGACAGTCCAGCAAGACATGCTTCTCGTCTTCAATATGGCCTCAGTGCCGCAGGGGGGGCATACCCGCTCCTCCCTAGGTACATAAAAACGACGACGTCCTTTGCGCGCTCTGTTCGCCGCCAAGCCCCAACAGCACAGCCTAAACTACACAAGCTTGCAATTCGCTCAACGCGGGATAAATGTTCCATTGCAATACGCTAAAAATTTACCTTGTGCACACACCAACGTTTTCCTACTGTTAAGCGGATGTTTAGGCAGCTGAGGAGGCGCCTCATGCCCCTCAATCCCAACCTTCCTAGGTCAACCTACCCTACATCTTCTCCGATGGGGTTCTCACAGGTGTTGTGTGATCCCGCAGGCACTCATTCGCCGAGCTCAATGTGCTGCTGGCAAGGCAATTCTCGGAGCTTCCCACTTCTATGCTGCGTGGCTACCACAGCTTTACCCGTGCCCCCCGCGCGCAGCTGTGGTTTCGCTTCGCGGCGTCACAGGGAGGCGAGGTGCGCTCAATAAACCTACAGCGCGCTTAACTCGCAGCACTTGCTGTTTGCGTGCTATGTGCGTTTGGATGCTTAAGCGGAGCTCTCACACTTTGGGCAGGCGTTGGGTTTATTAGTTCTGATTGGAGCATAGGCTCCGTTTCCGTTGCATAGTTTCGTCCAAAGTTTAGGAGCCAAAGTGCATGTATCATCGAATGTTATGCATAGCATCAGGAATATCGCGCACACAGGAACGTGGATTAGGAATACGTGAATTGAAGCTGCCCTTTACAATTGACCCACATGCCAGTAAGCAACATTACAAATTTCTGACGAGGGGTTTCCCTCAATGCCCATGCAAAATGCGAATGCCTGCCAAAGCAGATGTGCGAGGAGATGCAGGCCGGTATGCCGGGCTGGTTGGTGCTGATGCGGTTCTTGTTAGAGCACATCCTGGCACCCTATCCCACCGCGTCGTGTGTTATGTACACAATTGAGGTGCCGCCGTGGCTGCGAACTTGGTGCGCTCGCTGGGGCCAAGGAAGTAACACGCCGTTGCGGATCCTTGCATTGTTTGCCTATGAGGCGGCCGGCACACCGTCGCCACGGACACTTTATGTACCGTGCATCGAGACCGCTGGTTTCTGAGGGGCGGCCGAGCACGTTGTAACTTGGGTTAGTATACGCGGTGCGCGTGCAGGTATGTGCGTGATTCCCAGCATGACCGCCGTGCCCCTTAGGCTTGCGACTTACCCAAGACACCGTCCTAAGTCCGATTTCATGCATTAAAACGAAGTTGGCCTTTTCATTTCGAATTTTGGAGCAGCTTGAATACCCTCTTGACGAAATTTCGAGAAGATGATGCATATGCGTTTCGCTTTCAAGATTCATCTGTCGGTGCAGGACGCGAAGAACACATGCGGCGGATGTTTTCCCTGGGACAGGAGTTCGTAGTGTGCATGTACGGCAGTTCTTGGTTGCTGTAATTTTCTCGACGGGCTATGTTGGGCTGCAGTGTATGGTTACTGGACGTGGACCAGCGACCACAGCGGCAGCAACCATGTCGTTGTTCACCACCTGCGTGCGCGCGATCATGCTGTGCCCTACCTAGTGCGTGAAGCCTTGGAGATTTAAGTTGACGCGATTGACTGGGGATGTGTGGAGGGGGTGAAGCATTTGGTCTATTGTTGTTGCGTGCAATGCAATTACACCACCGCGCTGGAGGTCTGCCGTCGTGTAGAAGGAATCCCGAGTTGTGTTTCTCTGCTGTATGTTTTGATGGTGTTATCGCTGAAACGAGGGAGCTGTGCTTGTCATCGCTCAGCGTGGCAACTATTAGAAAATGTTACGATACGGCAGGCTAAAAAGGATCCCCTTGAAATCAACAGACCAGCCCGGTATGGTCATGTCATCGGGCAGAACAACAGAAACGCATTACAGACGCTAGCCAATTTAAGTGGATTTTACAGCTCTGTACCCTGGCTGCACCTTCGGTAACAAACCCATCGCTGCCCATAGTTAAGGTGTTGATAACCAGTTCTCCAAAAACGGGCGGCTGTCCAGAAGGCGTGAACGTACCACGCTAGTCATTAGAAGCCAACGTAGCTTGCTTTCGGTTTTGGGAGTTGAATTCACAACACTTTTTGCCATACACCGTGAACGTCACTGGCTTAGTGCTGCGGGTAACCGTCATGAAACCCACACCCCCTTAAAGCCCTTTTTTCATGATAAGATGTGGATTTCCCCTAACGAGCGGGTATTGAAGATACATGTTGCAAGAGCAACCGGTTCGCATCTTACCCCACTCACCTTGGAGCAGCTGGCAATAGACAACAAGGAGCTGAATAAATTTACTGAACAGCTTTTTCTTTGTGCTACATGAACAAAATGGAACGAGAGGATCAGGGACCATAGCCGCCAATGTGTTACACGCCAACGTTCCAAGACGACATTACGCGCCGGTTGCGCGCGTGTACACCAGCTGCGAGTGGTGGTGCACAATAGGCTTGATGAGCCCCTTGTTGAGCAGCTCCCTAATGGCAGCACGAGCCAGGCTGCCATTGATGCGAAGGCGGTCCGCCAGCACGGAGGGCGAGATCATCTTATACTTCGGCACCTCATTCAGCAGCTTCTCATAAACTGCCTTGTCGAAGAGGATTGCGTTGTTGACCTTCTCCTTCATCTTGCCCTTGCTCCACTTCTTCCGCTTGCCCTTGCTGCTGTTGGCCGCAGCCAAGGCCTTGGCCTCCTTTGACTTTTGCTCCTTCGGGGCCATTTTTTTGAAAGGGAAGGAAGAGGTCGTAGCCAAACACAAAAGTATACTTTGTGTAGCGTCCGGGCACAAGGCTCCAGGAGGGCGCTCCGACGGTTTGCCGGCTACAAGTTGGACCGCTTCGTACCTGGGTAGTATTTACAAGGTTACTTTATTTGTAGTGACCACACATGGTCTTTGGGGACGCCCTTGGCGACAAACTTTAGTAAGCAATGTCCCTAGTTGCAACAAAGTAGTATTGTTCAAATTGTTCACTCGTTTCGAACACACATCCACAACTAAGCGTGACATGCTGAGGTGGACGCATCAAACAGACCCGTCCTATATGCCTCGCCATGACGCGTTTGGCGTTGCAGGCTGTCTCCTTTCCGCACAAGCATGGCTGGCGGCAATCTTCATTATTCCGAAAGTTCAATTCGGGCACAAGACTTGCACGCAGCCGCAGCATAGTTGGATTTGGGGCAGAGGCTGGGGACATTGGTTCGAGCAATCGGGGCGTTGGGTTGGGCGCTGCTCGGTTGGACAGGCTAAGTTTCGTCCGCTTGGGCTGGGTTTAGCCAGGCCTGATCGATTGGCGAGGAGAGGTGCGCATGCAGACATGGCTTCCGTTGTGGTAATGACGCTTCCCCAAGGCATTAGTTCAGTTGGTTAGATGTCGATGCTTTACGACGCGCTCCATTACGCGTGCTGGGCTGCGCTATGCACAAGCCAAGGCGCCATGGCGCGCGTTGTTGCATTATCGTACTTCACGGAATGAGTGCCGGGCAGTTACCTTGGCGCATAGCTTACATTCCGGCAGCATCTCTGCCAGCTGACGCGAAGAATGAGACCCTGCAAGACAGTTGTATGGCATGCACGTATGCATGGGCTGCTGACAGCTCAGGCCGTCTGAGTAACATACGGGTGCAGTAACACGCGACAGGGGTGCATCAGCTGCATGCAGGAAAACCTTTGAAAACTTTGGAGCAGTAAAAAACAAGTTGTTCAGGACGCTGTGGTGGCGCTGCTGTGCTTACTGTGCTGAACGACACCTTGAACCAAGTCTTGTGTCGCGACCCAAATGGATGCATGGTGGCGAGTTTAAGCTGCTGCCGTAGGGAACGGTACACGAAGGGGTTTAGCAGATAATGTGGCTTGGGGAATGGAGGGGGACTGTGCCCGATTGCGAAATTCGTTGGGCTATCAGAAGCTGATCAGAAGCCTATCATGTTATGCTAAATTCAGGAAAAGCAGCCATTACCGATGGGAGTTACACGGCTTCGCCTCTCCTGCATCTCGGGGAAGGGAAGGAGCAGGAAAGCGGGTTTGAGATCCACCTCAGCACGTCCGTTCCCTTCCATAGAAAAAAAAGGGATTTGCTCTGGTTTTGGTGCCCTTGCCTAAACCACGCAATATCGCCTTGGCAAGCGATCAAGTGGCTAGTTTGTGAAGTGGGTTAGGCACCGGGCACCGGGATGAAGCTTTTGGACATTCTGCCCGGAAGCCCTGATTGTACGGCGGCATCCGTACATGGACCGTCATCCAAAGAAACCTGTCGCTACTGCTCTTCTGTTTTGTTTATGGGGTCAGACCAGGGTTCTAGTACGCAGCAATGGCTTCTGCAACCTTTATCTGAATGTCCCACAAGAGCCCTAGTTTCCGCTGAAAGAGCTATGTTTCAATTGCTTGGCATCCTTTCCAAATTAACTTCTTGTAACTGCGACTGAATAGAATTTGTCTTGGGCCAAAGCGTCATAGGGGGAGCGCGCCCTCATACCGGCGGAGCCTTGTCTCTGGCAGAGTGCGACTATGAACGGGCACACAGAGGACATGGACGGAGTTGGGGGCCAGCATTCTGTGCAGGAGCGATTGGGACCTCGAAAGCTTATCAATCGCACCGAGTTCGTGCGCCTTCTTGAGCAGGCACTCCATCGCCTTGGCTATGCTGAAGTTGCAAGCCTTTTAGAACATCAAGCGGTGCGTATATTGTAGCATTTGTACTTCCTCCACATGTGGGCGTCTTTAGGTGCAGAGGGAGGGCTCGTTGCCGAATTTCGTCGAAATCGTGGTTGGGTTTTTCTTTGCGTATGTAGTCTGAAGACACTTTCATTTCAGTTTTCTTAGCATTTCACGTCACTGCAAGCGTGTGGGGTTCGGATTACTGCTTTTGGGTGACTAGCTGGTCCATGGGCCACGGTGGGCTTGCGCACAGCCCAGTGTAGCGCCAAATGCAGGTTGCTTTTGAGACGCGAATTTTACGAATCGAAAGCAGGATCTTTGCAAAAATTTACGTCCGGGAGCCCTGAACAATACCATTCCGGGTCTGACTGCATTGCACCAACGTTAGGTAACAGCTGCCTGACGCCCGTGCTTGGGCAACAGCATGTCTCCCTGAGCAAGGGTGAGCCTCGTTTTAAACAAATTGTCACATATGATGTGGCCACAGCAATGTGCTGTGCCGCCTGTGGCATACATACCCTTTTAAGGGTTTGGCACCACTGGTAAGGCGCGACCATTGCCCCCGGGAGATCCCGGGATCGATACCCGTTAGGGTCAAAAGTCCTTCCGATGGTGGAAGGCATTGCGCCCCTAGTTGATGGACGGTGGTGACCTGGGATAAAGTTAACCTGCGAGCCGACCAGGAACGGAGTTGGGCCGCTGTCGACCCGGCAGATTCCGTTGGATGCTGGTGGTGGGTGCGGAACCTGAACGATCCACTGAGAAGTTGACTAGGGTGACTGGATGAGGGTGCCCCGACATACCGGGGAAGGCAGGGTTTCGCAGGGTAGCTGCCACGGGCGAAGATACACCCCCCTGTTTCACACATCATACCCTCATACATCCCTCTCCATACTCTCTCACCTCCCCCTCACGTCTGCGCATCTCCTTTTTTCGCTTTTCTACCATGACCTGTATTGTTATCCGTTTCCTTGTCCAGATCCCCGCTTTCTATTCCGCTTGCGATCGCATCTGTGTTTTAAAAAACTGCCCTCGCTGTGCCGAGTACAGGGCGTCCAAATGCAACCAGCCCACGTCACCGAATTCCAGACCGCGGTGATGGCCGGGCAATGGGACGCGGCCATAGCGCTGTTGCCTCAGCTGACAACGCAGGAGGACGTGATCAAGGACGCCAAGTGAGATTCGGAAGCTCTGGAGGGTGCAGCAGGGCCGCGTGCAGAGATTTACGATCTGGGTCAGGCTCAAAATGTTGTCAATGTGGAGATACGGAATGGGATTCCGTTTTGGGCTCGTAAGTCCTGCCAAAGTTGTGCCAAGGCATGCCGAACGCCGGGGTCGTACTATGGATGCATGTTGAAAGCTTCTTTCGAAGATCTTCCCGGTGTTGTGTTCATTGGTGAATTGCACGAAAAACTGGGCGGCTGAGGAAGGAGGAAGTGCTGCTGCTGCTGCTGCGCTCTCTCTCTCTCGCTCGCTTTCTCTCTCCTTTCCGCTCTCTCTCTCTCCCCACCCGCGTATCGGGTCCTTCTCCCGGCCCCCACTACGATGGAGCTCCTGAGCGCTGCAGCAGCTAAAATCTTCTTCGTTGGCCCTTGACGGAGAAAGTGTGAGAGCAATTAGGTATGTAGCTGTGGGTGAGTCCTCGCTCCGCCTCCGTGTTCCAGGTTTCTAATCCTACAGCAGAAGTATCTGGAGGCGCTGGAGCGACAAGACCTGGGATCAGCTTTGACCTGCCTTCGCCTGGAGATGGCGCCGCTGGGGGTGCATGACCAGCAGCTGCATCACCTTGCAGGTAGGGATGTGTGAAAGGAGGGGCCATGCGCGCGGGGCGCGTGTGTATGCGTGTGTGTGGGGGGGGGCGCGGTAAGGTCCCCGTGTGGAGCTACGGGCGGGACCTCCGGAGGCGGGAGGGGGGAGCTGCTGACCTTGTGCCGGTGGGTGTGCGGGTGTGAGACACGGAGCTAGACACGGAGCTAGAGAACCGCCAGTGTGGGGAAACGGACAGGTCACTCTTTTTTAAAGAGACCTCATTCACCCTATCAAGAGGCCCAATTCATTCCCTGTATGTTACGTTCTGTTAGGAAAGGGGTGCCAAATGACGTGCGGCTAAGGACGGGCCCTAATGAGGGGCAGACGGTAAAGAAAGGCTGTGGCGGGCGGGGGGGGTAAGCGAGCAAGTGGGGGGAGGAGGGGTGCCAAGGGGGATTTAGATGCTGGTTTCGGAACGGCGGGATGGATCGGCGACGGACAGGACGAGCTCCCCGGGCGGATGCCGACTCAGGCGTCGTTTGCGTGTTTACTTGTTGTTATACGAACGGTGCCTCCTCCGTCATTCCTGCGTGTTTACATGTATGTATGACCCTTACCCTGCCGCAGCGCTGCTGTTGTGTCCTTCCGCTGGCGACCCCGCGGTCCGGACGTCCTGGCTGGGGGGCGGGGCGGCTCACCGCGACCACCTGATGTCACTGCTGCAGGTGGGGATGGGGGATGAACCCATGCCGAGTGGGGCGGGGTGGGGTGGGGTGGGGTGGGAAGACGAACCACGAGCGAGTGAAGCTGATGCCATGGCTGATGCGGCAGAGGTGGGGTGGGGTGTGGCGCCAGAGGTGGGGTGGGGCGAGGGGCCGGGACAGTGCAGTAATGACAGCGCAATTGCTAACAACCGTGCCTGTGTTTGCGTTTGTCTGTCGGGGGCGTAATCACGCGCGCGTGTTTGCGCGCGTGTGTGTGTTTTTGTCTGTGTGTGCATCTCCCGGGTCGAGTGGTAATCATGTTTCGTGTCGCCCGCATTCCGTACACTCAGACAGACACGCACACTCCTCGGCCAATGCTGTGGAGTCTGTTCCGCAGCTGCTGCTGCTGCTGTGCATTTTGTTACTCCTGTTCATCCACCCCGCTGCTACCTGTCACTGCCGCTGCTACCTGTCACTGCCGCTGCTACCTGTCGCTGTGCAGTCCAAGCTGCCTCCTAATCTGATGATTCCGGAGGGCCGCCTGGAGGTACTGGTGGAGCAAGCTCTGGAGGCGCAGGTGGGGGGAACACGGCCCCGGGGGGGGGGGGACACGGCCCCGGGGGGGGGGGAAACACGGCCCCGGGGGGGGGGGAAACACGGCCCGGGCGGGGGGGAACACGGCCCCGGGGGGGGGAACACGGCTCCAGTATTGTTTATGTGTAATACTAGTTTACTAAAATGACACATAAACAATAGAGAGGAGGGGTGTTGGGGCTCATGCCGTGTCGGTCGGTGTGTCGGTCGGTCGGTCGGTCGGTGCGCGAGAACTGGGCCACGAGTAGGCATATTGTATCTATGTGTGGCATTTGAATGCGTCTTTTGCGTGCATGTCTGTGTTTCGTGGCGGCGATTCCCAGCCCACCCCGGCTCACCTCCCCCACCGCCACCGCAACAACAAGGACAAAAAAATCTTTTTCCAACCGATCTCTTTACCTTTTTTTACTTCTGTGCCCCCCTCCTGAAGTCTCTGGTATCTGCTTCATTTGCCAGTGGGTCATCTAACCCCCCCTCAACTGCCCGTGTTTTTCTCCTCCACATCTCCGCGTTACGACGTTACGACGTCGTCTCGTTTCAGATGTCCCGCTGTCCCTTCCACAACGCGGCTGAATCCCGGCTGTCTCTGTTCACCGACTACCACGCGGGGTTGGAGTGCCTGCCCACAAACACGGTGCAGGTGGGGTTTGGCGGGGTTTGGGGGGGTGTAAGAGGGGGATGGGGGGGGGAAATCTACTGCCTGCGGGTTTTGTCAACTGGTACGGTAGTACGGTGGTACGGTGCAGGTGGATAGTGAGGGTAGGTTTTATGGGTGATGGGTGGTGTGAAACTGCCCTAAGGTGTGTTTCATCACCCCTCCGGGGAGTCTTATCCCCGTATTTCCTACGCCGCTGGGGGGTTTGAATCCTAAAAGTTTCTTGCATATGATCCCCTCCCCCCCCCACCGGTTGTAGTACAATTCCTCTCGCCTCGCGTCCTACAGAACTAACTCATCAGCATCGGTGTGGTTGCTGTGTGGGCGTCACAGCCCCTCCCCCGTTCTTTTGTATCCCCACCTTTTTCTCCCGTCGTTCCCCGCCTCCCTCCCATCTCTCCCCTCCCTCGACCTCATGGCGGATTGCGTGTGTAAATTGTCCCTCGTCCCTCCCCCCCTGGGGCCCCCTTCCTCTCGTCCGCCATCTTACCCCGCGCCCTCCCCCGCCCTCCCCCGCCCTCCCCCGCCCTCCCCCGCCCTCCCCCGCCCTCCCCCGCCCTCCCCCGCCCTCCCCCGCCCTCCCCCGCCCTCCCCCGCCCTCCCCCGCCCTCCCCCGCCCTCCCCCGCCCTCCCCCGCCCTCCCCCTATGGGCCCCCTTTCAGGTTCTAGACCAGCACACCGACGAGGTGTGGCATGTGGCTTTCTCTCATGACGGTACCATGCTGGCGACAGGATCCAAGGTACGACTAACAGCGTGTATGGTATGTATGTATGTGTGTATGTATCTAACCTGGGAGACTATGGGGGCGGGGGGGTTCGGGGTTATTAAGCGACGTCAAGGTGGCGGGCCCTGACGAAACACACACACGCACACGTGTATGACGGGGGTGTGGGCGTTATGGGTGAACCAGCCTGGGTCGTGATGATGGCGGCGGTGGTACTGGTGGTGGTGATGATGGCGGTGGTGGTGGTGGCGGTGGCGGCACGGGGTTACATGGTAGAAATGGTAGGTACACTGCCGACCGAACACCCGAACGTATCATCCAGGACGAAGGGCGTTATTGGGCGTGGGTCCGTAGGGAAGGGGGGAGAGGGTTTTGATGACACGTTGCGTGTTTTTGTTCTGGAGGGCTACTGACGGGATGTCCGCCCAAGAAGTCCGTCAGCCTGTGTTTTTTCCTTCCATTTCTTCGTCTTGTGTCGGCCCTGGAGGGCCCGGCCCTCCCCTCCCCTGCCCTCCCCTGCCCTGCCCTGCCCTCCCCTGCCCTGCCCTGCCCTGCCCTGCTGGCCTCCCAATTAGCAACTTAGCATGTCTGCAGATACTCGCCTTGGCTTGGCATGTTATAAATCCCCCCCTCCCCCCCCTCCCCCTCCTCCCCCTCCTTCTCCTCCCCCCCCTCCTCCCCCCCTCGTTGTTTTCCACAGGACCGCACCGCCATTCTCTGGTCCGTCCACCAGCGCTCCCGACTGGAGCTCATGCACGTCCTAGGTGGCCACTCGCAACCCGTGGCGCTGTTGTGTTGGAGTCCGGATGACCGCAAGATCATTACGTGCAGGTGCGGGGAGGGGGGGGGGAGGCAAATCACGTGAACCAGTGAAGCTGATGCTAAGGATAGACTGGTACGCCGGATATGCGGGAGGGGGAAGGGAGGAAGGGGGGAGGGAGGAAGGGTGTAGTAGCTGGCCGCTGAAAAGGCCTCTCGAGATGCTGGCGGTCGCGCTAAGCGCGGATTTGTAGAGGTTATGTGTGCCGTACTGTGTACCAGCTACTACAAAGGGGGAAGGGGGGAGGATCTTGAGGTGGTGCTACCCGTTGTCGAGGGGGTACCTCTGCTGTTGCTTGCTGCGGCTGTTGTTGTTTGATTACATTATGTATTGTGCTGCTTTTGTGTTTATGGTGACAGGAAGTGGAGGGACCGAGCCGTGGAAGTGATGGCGGCATCGTCGGCAGTTGGTCCGTACTCTCTCTTTTTGCTTTTGACTCCCTTTCCACACGCACACCAACGCAGTTAACTTAGGCAGTTTTGATTCAGGCAGCGTTAATTCCTTGTTTCCTTGCACATGTGTTACCTTCCTAACCCAAATCGTCATCGGTCAGTTAATATATCTGATGCGGTAATGGTAATTGTCTTCCCCTGGACTACTTTCCGTCTTTCTGTGGTATGTTTGCTTCAATCGTCAGTGGTTCATCTTACCCTCCCGCCCCGCCTTGATCCCTACCCACCCGCCCGCCATTTGCTCGCTCGGGTTTGCTTTGTCCACGTCATCTCACTGTTCTCAGCGGAGAGACTCTTCGCGTGTGGGACGTGGCCACTGGGCAGCTGCTGCAGAGCTGCAGGTGAGGTGTTGATAAGGGGGGGAAGGGGGTGGGAGGGGAAATGGGGGTGCGGGTTTGGGGGAATGTATGCAAGTCCACGGAACTAGCTGCCGATATAGTTGCGATTGGTATTGCTGCTGCTGCTGCTGCTGCTGCTGCTGCTGTTGCTACTGCTGTTATTGATGATGATGCTCCAATCTCCACCACCACTTCTAATGATGCAGCACGCCACCCTCAACCCACATCCACGCCTTCCTCCCCCTTTTCCCCCTTCCCTTCCCCCCCTGCTCTCTCTCTCCTTTTCTCTCTCTCTTTCTTTCTCTTTATCTCAACACCTCTTTCCCTGGCCACCCTGATCCGTCGCCGCCCTCCACCCCCCTCCACCTCTTCCCCACTCCACCTCTTCCCCACTCCACCTCTTCCCCACTCCACCTCTTCCCCCTTTCACTTCTTCCACCCCTTCCCCCCCCCTTCACCTCCTTCCCCTTTCCCCCCTTTTCACCTTCATCTCTCCCCCCCCCCCCTTTCACCTCTTTCCCCCGGGGGCCCCTTCAGCCATCACCGTGAGACGGTGAGCTCGTGTGCCTGGCTGCCCGACAGCCGCCGCTTCGTGAGCGGCTCCGCGGACAGGTCCCTGATCCTCGTGGACAGCACCAGCGGGCGGGAGCTACAACGGTGGAAGAGGACGTACAGAGTGCAGGTGGGGGGGGGTCGAAAAGGGGGAGAAGAGATCTTGTCTGCTAAATTGCTTGGGCCCTACCCAATTGCTACTTTGGGTGGTTTTCATGCGAACAGCACCGTTACTGCTGTGGTGGGTTTGGGGGTATACGGGAAGGGGAAGGGGAAGGGGAAACGGTGTTTTTGGATTGTTTTGCAGGCGCTCTTTACCTTTAAAGCCCCCTCCTGCATTGCCCATTGATGTCGTCTTCGGGCGGCCATTGAGGAGCTAAGGGGCTCTTTCCTTTCCCAACTGCCGCCTCGTTGGTTTAACGTCATCTGGCCAGTGAATCCTTTGCATCACATGATTCCCTTACCCCCTCCTCCTCAACCCCTCCTCTATCCGTCTATATCTCTGGCATCAGCTTCACTCGCTCGTGGTAACTAATTAGTCTTTCCCCCCTTTTCCCCCCCTTTAGGACATGGCCATCACGCGTGGCGGCGGTATGCTGGTACTGGCATCGACGGAGCGACGTGTGTTCCTTTTGCGACTTAGCGATATGCGGGAGGTCTCTCTACCGGTGAGAGCAGCAGCGAACACGTGTGTGCATGTTTGTGTTTTTTTGTGTTGTTTGTGTGTGCGTGTTTTTTGTGTGGATTTGTGTGTGTGTGTGTGTGTGAGATTCGATGCGAATGGCGATGTCTGTGGGTTGGGGGGGCGGGCTGTCTAGGTGCCCAGTTTTGGATGAGGGTAGGATGGCGTGTAGACGGCGGTTGTATACATACGTGCGGTTGCCGCATCCTCTTTCACCTCTCGAGAGGTTCCTTTGCGGCGTGTCGGCACAGGTGATGATGATGATGGTGATGATGATAGTGCTGGTGCAAAAAGTAAATACAGAGCCTTGTAAGTATCATCACTATTCATCATCATCATCATCATCATCATCATCATTATCATCATTACCATCATCATCGTCATCTTAGTCAGCTATTTTTCCCCCGGTGAATCCCCTCCCTCCTTCGCCGCCTTCAAGAACGCCATTTGGTCAGTTCTACTTCTGGTACACTCTTTCCTTGGCAGCAGCTTCACTCGTTCGTGGTTCGTCTTTCCCCCCACCTCCCCCTCCCTTCCCCCCGATCACTCCCCGACATCCTTTGACCCCTCCCCCTGCCCCTGCCCCTCCCCCTGCCCCTCCCCCTGCCCCTCCCCCTGCCCCTCCCCCTGCCCCTCCCCCTGCCCCTCCCCCTGCCCCTCCCCCTGCCCCTCCCCCTGCCCCTCCCCCTGCCCCTCCCCCTGCCCCTCCCCCTGCCCCTCCCCCTGCCCCTCCCCCTGCTCCTCCCCCTGCTCCTCCCCCTGCCCCTCGCCCTGCCCCTCCCCCTGCCCCTC
>NW_003307576.1:1073504-1133315 GCF_000143455.1 Volvox carteri f. nagariensis
GTCCATGTCGGCGGGTGTGTGTCGGGGTGGTCGGATCTTCTTCTACTTCTATAATCAAATCACCATCATCAATTTATCACCATCATCCTCATCCTCATCATCACCATCATCACCATCATCACCACCATCACCACCATCACCACCATCACCACCATCACCACCATCGTCACCACCATCATCACCATCATCACCATCATCACAACCATCACCACCAGCATCACCACCAGCATCACCATCACACCACCATCATCACCACCACCATCACCACCACCATCACACCACCAGCATCACCACCATCACACCACCAGCATCACCACCAGCATCACCACCACCATCACACCACCACCATCACCACCAGCATCACCACCAGCATCATCATCACCAGCATCACCAGCATCACCACCATCGTACAGTGTCCCCACCTCTCCTCCCCCCCCGTTCTGTTGCGCAGCCCCAGACCCCCTCGACTCGTTACCCATAGCCCCCGCGGCCGTGTACCGGTTCTCCAACGGCGAGCCAGTACGGTTCGTATTGCGATGCGGTTTCGGAGGCAGTGACAATACGTTTGTCGTACACGGGGGCGAGGACGGCCTGGTGAGAGTGCTCTCTGTCTGTCTGTCTGTCTGTCTCTTGAGGGTTGGCCCTCCAGTCGCTGGGTGGGTTCCTGGGGGAGGGAGAGGGTCACAGGCGGTGTGTGGGTGGGGTGGGGTGGAGGGGTATTTTAAACCCTACCTCACCCTCTCTCCACATCCACATGACCTGCCTGTCCACGTCCCATTTATTCTTCACGGCCCTACCCTCGACCCTTTTTACACACACACACACACATACACACACGCACCGGCTCCCCTCTGGTACATGGCCCCAACAAACACAAACGCAGCTCTATCTCTGGCACCGAGACACGGGGGAGCAGCTGCTCAAGCTCAGCGGCCACAACGGCACTGTCAACGCGGTTTCCTGGAACCCCACTAACCCGTACATGCTGGCCTCCGCCTCCGACGACAAGACCGTACGGATTTGGCTGGCGCAGGAGGCACGACAACGAGCAGGCGGCGCGGCAGCGGCGGCGGCGGCGGCGAAGAGAAAGGCGCTGCCGCTGCTGCAGGCCAACCTGCCGGGGTGGCCGGCGGCGGCGGCGGCAGCGACGGCGTCTACGCCTTCAGCGGATGCCGCCGCCGCCGCCGCCGCAGCCGCAGCCATGGAGCATCTAGCGGCACCGGCGGGTCCGTCAGGTCCTACAGAGGCAGGAGACGCGGCCGCCGGCGGAGGCGGCGCAGGCGGCGTCCCCGCTGCTGCCGTTACAGTGGCACTGGTAGAGGAGGACTAAGACGCGGGTGTGTTTTCCTTCATGTCTGCGGAAGGCTGGATAGAATAGGAAAGGAAAGGAGACGAAAATAGATCTCTCCTCGAAAATTGATCCTGCCGCCACGCGCACTCGACATAAGACACCACATACATAGCCACTCTCAACGCCTTTGCGCCTGTTTGCGCCTGTCTTGCGTTTAGATGTTAGTGGCGGTTAGTAGGAGCCGTAGGAAGGGGCCATTGCTCTGTCGCTGGATGACGCAAGCAGGAAGGCTCTGTCTTACGTGCAATCTGTCTTACATGTGCTTTACGGGACGCGAAGGTGTGTGTCTGTGTGTGTGGTGGTGATGGTGGAGGTTCTTTTCTTCTGTTTACAGATGGGACGTCCCCCGCCTCCCCCTTCCCCCCGTCTTCCTCTCCTCTCTTGTTGTTTTCCCGATGGGCGCTTGCGGAGTCGGCCACGCCATTTTTTATTAGGACTTAGGGCAGTTTTCCTTTCATTTGGGAGGAGGAGGGAGACCGAGGGGAAGACGTCCAGTTCGCAAGTTCACGCAGGACGTAGGATGTCTCTTGCAATGCGCTCGACGCCTCGACGCCTCGACGTAGGGTGTCTCGTCGCCATGAGCGAAGGGGCTCACGATGGGTGGGTGGGTAGAGGTGTGTGTGTGTGTGTGGAAAGGGGAGGGAAGGCACGGAGGATGTGGTAGAGGGGTTTGCAGTGGTGTGGTGGGGGCAAATGAACCGGCGTGGAAAGATTTCAGTTGAGGTTGAGACAAGCAGGGATTGAAGGAGGGGTTGTAGGTGATGAATGAAAGGTGCGCTATCGGTGTGTTTTGGTTGGTGGCCTTTTACGAGGGGCGTGTACACGTCACGCCGCCTACGGAGCGTTGCGAGCTTGGTTCATGGTTTTGTACATGGTTTTGTAACGAAGGAAGTCAAGGGAGCTGAACCCTCGCGAGGAGAACGAGCTGCTATTAGCAGGTTCGTCGAGTCGTAATCCTTTTGCAAAGTCGCCATCGCCAACACGGGGCGTTGCCAGGAACACCGCTGCCGGGAACAGCAAAAGCCAACTAAACAGGTAGCTGCTCTTGGTTGTCAGTTGTCGATTTGTCATCAATTCAGGTTGATTACTTAGCTGTAGCTATTTTTTTAAATAAATGAAAATGCTGCAACCACCACGAACACTTTACCTGCCGGCGCGTCTCTCCTAATCCCCCTTGTCAGTTGAGTCACAAAAAAAGTCCTTCCCTTTCCTCAGATCTGGCCAGCGGGATGTACGCGGGTACGTTATAGTAACGATGATGAAAGGGGATTTTCCGTTTTTCTCCGTTTCTTCAAACTTAATATCTCCTTTTCTGGTTACCACGGCCCTGGCGCTGCCAGGGCGTTATTCAATTTCGGTTGCTTTCGTTTATGGCCGTGCTTTCCCTCTTTCCGGCACCCCCAAAACCTGTCTAGCTTTCGCCCTCTCAGCTATGGACACACGCATACTTACATACATAAATACACATGCATGCGGCTGTTGTTTCGCTCAACACGAGGGCTTCCTTAGGGCGGTTTTTACCTCGGCTAAAGACGGGGGAAACGGAGCGACAGTTGATGCGGCACGGTACGGCACGCGGTCGATTCCTCGCTGGGCTGTGTCATGTGTGTTTTTTGGTTCGGCCGGGGGGACGAAGCCGACAACACATTTTGGTCTTTGTAGTAGTCGTGAGGCACTGGAAGGTGTTGGCCGTGAGAGGCAGAGGTTAGATACTGTGGTCGTGGTAATGGTTGTGGTGGTTGTGGTTGTGGTGGCGGCGTTACTGGGGTATTCGTACGTGGATGTGCCATTGTAAAGCAGCGTTGAGATGACGATCTGTATGTCTGTCTGTGTATGTCGCGAGTTGGCTGGGTATAGGCTGTTGGGGTTTGGAGTTCTAGGTTCCTCCTGTTGTTTAAGAGGGAACTTCGCGGCACTTGGAAGACAGTAGGCTGCCCTCCCACGTCACCGTTGATGTTGATGCGCTAGCGGTCGGGCACTTGATGGGCCCCCGGACGTACTGCCGTCGTGCCTATCAATTCGAAGAAAAGCTGCAGCAACTGTTCAATTTGAGCGTTTCAAGTGTTGTGTTTTCGCGTCTGTTGCCAAAGCTGCCATTTCCTAAATACAATTGTAGCCCTCCTTTTCTCTCAAACATGACATAGGACAAGGAAAAGGACTTGCAAGCAACATGCTTGAGTTCATGAGTAGTAACTACTACCACTGCCCTTGGGAAGAAGACTCTCCGGAACGTGTCTGGTGCATGGTGCAGGCCTACCTGAGAAGTTTGAAGGAGATACCGCCGGATGGCATAGCAGCAGCGCTTCTGCAGGATCATATAGAATGGTCCGTAATTTGCTCCATCTTTTTCTCCAATCAGATTGAGGGGGCGGGGCTCGGCTTGTCAAACACTGCCTCTCTCGTCCGCAAAATCCTCCAAGGGCAGCCGCTGGACCCATGTTTGCTTTACAGTAGCAGCGGCAGCAGCGGGAAGTCAACTTGTGAGGTGGTGCAGCATGCAGCTGCCTTCATCTTCCTCAAGCAGCACGTGGTGGTGGAGAAGAAGCCGCTCACTCCCGACATCGTTCTGGCGGCGCACAAAATCCTGATGGACGGCATGGTCTGCGAAGACGGCAAGCCTGTCAACGCTGGGTCATACCGTGACAGCCTCGCGCACGCGGGGTTTCACCGTTTCCTGCACCCTGAACTCGTCCAGCCTTCGCTGGTCCGCCTGCTGGCTAACTACAATGCCCGAGCAGCTTCCGAAACGGAGGACCCGTTCGCGCTGGCTGCATGGCTAAGCTACGAGTTCGTCACCATTCACCCTTTCGAAGACGGCAACGGGAGGATGTGCCGCCTTCTGCTCAACATGGTGCTCCTGTCGCATGGTGTGCCTTTCTGCTCGGCGCTGGGCTTCTCGTCAGGCCACCGGCGTGCCAAGCAGCAATACATGAATTGCATCCACAAAGCGCAGCAGCACGGCGGGCTGCCCAAGCGGCTGGCGTTCGTCGTGCTGTGCAGCATCCGCTCCAGCCTGGCGGCCTTCTTTGAGACTGTGCGCATCTCAGCGAGCGAGGAGTACCCCAAGGACCTCGCTATGCTGCTCGTGGCGTGAACGTGGCCCCGGGTTAGTTTGGCGGTTTACTAGCTGCTTCCATGAAGCCGGTTGTGTCGCCGGTATCTGTAAGGGCGGGATTCCCCCTGCGGACTGATGCTTATGGCCGCAGTGTGCGACGGGGTGGCTCTTGCTCCCGGCGGACTGCGGCTGCGACGTGCGGATAACTTGGCACCATGTCTTGCATCGTGAGGTACGCCTTGCTAGGATTCCGCACGAAAAAAGCATGGCAAAAAGGTTACTGGCGCAACAGTACATATTGAAGGTGGATGGGGGGACGGATGTGCACCAACCTCGCATGTGTGCGGTTGGTACGGTTAGCAGGTGCGGCACCATGCCAATGCCACGGATTTGCTATCACGTCGACGTAAAATATACAACAAAAGTTGCTCATTTGCACACCGAGCTATCGCACTCATTGTGGGATACGATGTCGAGCTCTCAGAAAGCAATTACAAGGCGGCGACTGCGTGGAATAATTCTGGTGATGGACGAGACAAGGAGGAGTCGTGTTGGGTCCAGAGCTTTAGCTTGGCTGTTGCAAAAGGCGACGACTATTTGTCGGTGTCGTTGCGGGGCCGTGCGACAACAGTTACAAGTGCTTATTCAGAATACCCGCATGATGGTTGTTGGCGCACCACAGAACTCCGTCCGTGCATCAAGTGCACCCGAGGTCAACATCACGCTCGGCATCAACCGGTTGACTCGGCGGATGCAATTTGGCGACAGCAATGCCGTGAGCGAAATGGGAAGCTTGATTGAATACTGCCGCACAATCTCCAATGTTGTATCCACTGCTGTGCGTGCCTGTGACATCGGACAATTACAAAGCAAAGACTCCGCCAAAAACGAAAACTTATTTGCCACGACAGTCTCCCCTGCCGCTGTTGTCTACGACGATGCAGTGTACACAGCAGGTTCTGGTTGCTGTCATAACCTTCAATTTTGCCCTTCTGTCTCCTCCCTTCACGCAGATTAGAGCCCCCGTGCACGGTGGGAGGCATTTTTGGATTGGCAGCAGCACCTTGTTTAGTGAGACACGGAACTGGGTCCGGGGCTGGGTCTGACTTCCCTTCTCTAGCGAGGATGAAAATGTTTTTGTGACTAGAGACACACACACAGGGTCTGGGGTCATGCCCGGGCTGTACAGCCCTGCACGAGCCTGCCCTAGGGCAGGCAGACAAGGCATGTGTTGTGGGGGCAATTGTGCACTAACAAGTGTTCGTGGACATTTGGAAGTGAGTTGGTCGACGCGATTGGTGCCGTAAGGATGGAAAGACACGCAAAGACAATGCATGGTCCACGATATGTCTAAATCGTGGACAAAAAAATGGCGTTTTGCTGCGTTGGGGTTCGGTTCTGAACCTCATACGTTGCTCGTCGTCCCGCTTGTACCGTACCGGGAAAGTGTTTTCTTATACGGCGCTGTACTCGACCCGTTCGGGGTCCACTGTAACAATCGCATCTCTGATACGGCGGTGACACGAGGTGGTATCGAAATCGGCTCGGTAGGTAAACCAAATATGACTAGGCGATGAACAAACAGTAAAAACTCATGTTGCTTAGCCGTGGCAGTAATGTCATGGGTGAAAATTTGATGGTCCCCCGCCGCCATGACCACCATCACGAAGATGTTAGGCAGACACAGCTCATGACCATGAATGCATGTTACATGCCTTATATGAAAGGCTGATATGACGGCTCTGCACCGGCCGGATGTAAAAAGTGCGTTCGTTGATACCATCACGGCATTGTAAGGAAGGAAACAGACGCATAGGCAGGGCACGGAGCGGTACGTAGGAATCATGTACGGGGAGGTTTAACCATCTGAACGGTGATTTCTGTCTTGGCGTTCGATTCTGAACCTCACACGTTCCTGGTTCCGCTCGTACAGGAAAAATGTATTCCGATGCGGCGGGGTTAGAACGTAGTCTCTAAGTGAGCTTGTAGACAAACCTATTACGAGTAGGGGATCAAAGCACAGTTACATCGCATAGTTCTTAGCCGTGGCAAGCGGCAAGCTCCTGGGTGAAAAGTTGTTGGCTGACCGCCGGGACGACAAAGTCAGGCAAACACAGGGGATGACAATGAATGCCTGTTATGTTGCTATGACGGCTCTGGACCGGACGAATGTCCGTTCGTCTCCGCTATCATGGCATCGTAAGAAAGGAAACAGACGCATAGGCAGCGCTGCGGTGCATGAAACGCTATGCCTTTGCGCTCGGTTCTGAAACTCTGACATCGCGCGCTCACCCAGGTCGTACAGGGAAGATACTTGATTCTGACTATCAATGCCTTTTAAGTTTGGGGTGTTGTGGTAGTCTGCTACAACGGCTCTGACCCAGTTGACGTGGCATGTGCATCATGTGTCAACGCGTTGAAATTTTGAACAAGATGCGTATTGGAAAACCGCTGCACCGCTACATTTCGCCTGACTTAATCCCTTACCTTATAAAATGTTAAATTTCTATGAAAGGCGGTTTCATGCCGAAAGCATAAGAAAGGATGACAGAGGCCTCATTATGTCACGTCATGAATTTTGTTGGAGCTTAACAGCGGCATGTATCCGCAACATATTTGCGTAAAATAAGAACGTCAAAAAGCCAGCCTGTTGTTCATCCATGGCTGGGCTTCCCGCTACTCCGCCCGCCCCCCGCCTAGCTACACAACAAAAATGAGCGAACATTCCTTATTCTCAGGTAGGCGGCCCTGGTGCTGCGAAAGTTGTAATATATTCAAATTTAAAAGAATAACATACGGACGTGTTGTGGGACTGCTATTGGTGAAAGCATGAAACCACTGGATCTTGATCGATCTCCCGATGTGCAAATACGGATACTGACACGATACCACAGCGTTTGTCTCAATATAAACTTGTAAAAATCCGCCATTGGTTAGCTGTTGAAATTGTCTCATCGCTTCGCTCCTTACAACTTTTCACTCGTACCACATCAGCCACCGCCGCCGCGATGGAGCCAGCAGCGTCATTGTTATAAACACTTGTTTACGGCCGTGCTGATAGCCATTATGAACTGGATACAGAAAAGAAATTTGGTGAAGATGCGCATCCTCTGCTTCCTTGCCTCCCTGCCTTCACATCCACTGGTTTGAAGAGCACTACATGCTGGCGCCAATCCACACGTCCCCAACGAGCGTTTATGACACGCAATTCACAGATGACAAGGGAAAGTAAGGACGGTGCTCGTCTTTTTTATGTTCTGGAGCCCTGGTGTGAAGCGCCAACGCCATTTGAAATGTTGGCTTCAGGCTATCGCGCTGGGGCACCTGTTAACGATCACGGCGATACGGACCGAGGGAAGTTTAACAGGCTTCTGCATGAAGGCAAGAGATTTTTCATCTTCGACGAGCTCAGCAGGTTGAAAGGAAGCTGTGATTGAGGAAGCCTGGAAGCGTGCAGAGCATCAGGTCCTCCCAAGGATATGATCATCATTCGAAAAGTTCAAGGCTTGCAGTATGGCGTGCTGAAGCCCCCACGGCCTTAATACATTTACCATTGGCCACAGAGCAGCCTGGACCTGATTTGCTACTGAGAAGCAGAAGGTGAGGAAATATATTTACCAACCCTGATGCACCATTTGAAAGGAGGCACATTTTAACTGCCTGATTGTGAGATGGATCGGCTCCTGTAGCATCAACTCTTTGCCTGGTGCGTATTGCTAGGAGGTAGGATCTCCCCGGATTGGGTCCGGTTACGAACATAGTGCATGCCAGCCATATACTACTTGGCCCAAGGCGGATACCCGAGTGGGCAGTAAGTCTACCAGCCGCAGCTGAGTAAAAAAATAAGCAGACCTTCATCTCGGACGGGGAAGAAATGTCTTTAAGCATAATCCTACGCGATATCGAAATTACAATGCTATGGGATATGTCCGCCGCCTGAGGGTTCACTCTAGTGGGGGAGGAATGTGAGAAGCGATTGGCTCCCTGAACCTTCTGGATAACGACCAACATGCCAGGTAGATTCTTCTTAATCACTCATCATGTAGCACTAGCCGACATGAGGCTAGGTGTTGTTTTAGCTGCGAGTACTGCGCAGACTGTTTGCATGGTCTGTATCCCTGGACTTACCTGCACCCTGCTTACCACGTGAAAACATGTGGATAGATTTGCGGGAACCATTGGCTGTTGTGCAGAGGAAACAAGAGAGTCCTGGAGTCCTGGTACATCTAGTAGTGCACCATTGGCTTTGAGCCACAGTCCATGCCTATAATTAGTTAAAATTCAGGGAGAAGATTAGGGATGACTCTCTACATCAGGCCTACATCAGGCCGGTTCCGGCCCAGTTGCCACCCTACAGGCCCAGTTACCGAGATCACCATGCCTCGGTTACTGGGCCGGTAGGATTACCGGATGGACCGTTAGCCAGTAACCGTCCTCGGTTCCAGTAACCATCATGGGTAACCACCGGGCATGGTCACATAACTGCCATAAATTGCCAATAAGGTTGAAATGACATGATGATGTCGTATAGGTGTACATGTGCTCTATGGCATACTGAAGTATCCTCCTGGGTATCACGGGATCTGTCATCCGCCAATCGGTTCTTTTTCTGCAAAAGACGTGATACAACACATACCAGTGATACACATACCGGTGCCTTCACCGGTTGTTGCACGGTGCTTAGACTCTGCCCCGGTGCTGAAGGACCACGTGCTACGTGAGCGGAGGTTGTAGTGATGTGCCACATGAGTATTCCTTCCATTTGAACCCTCGAAGTTGAGAAGTTCGGGAGCAGCGAGTAGATATCGAACTGGAACATCGACCTGTTGAGAGAATAGGTACCTGTTTCATAGACAGCAATTATAATAGGCAGTTAATATTCAATTGGTTCGAGCTATGAACCAATGCCCACCTCCCGCCTTTGGGCGCGGTGGGGAGGCCAAATATGAGTATATTCCGCTAAGGTGGGACGCACTTCCGCTACCCACTGACAAATATACCACCAAAGATTATCAAGAATTGAAATTGTGTTCTCTGGTTCCGTGTACGCAAGCAATAGGATAAAATTTCCCGTTCGAAGAACTACACAATGACTATGCCCAATTAAGAGGAAGCTGAGCATGCAACGAGTACCGATCTCAATGTATTTGGAACTAAACGCAAGCGTGCTAGGCTTGTGGTGTACGCAGAAGTGCTACTGCTGCAAACCGCGACCCGCAAATGCCGGCCCCAAAGGCAGCACGACCAACCTACCACTGCAGAGCCTACCGTTGCAGAAGAAAACATTTATCCAGAAGATGCGTCGCTGGGTGGGCTTGAAGGCATGGTAGGAGGCGACCACTGGGTCAGCCGAACTACGGATCTCGACGTGCTCTTCTGCATACGGGCTTTTATTATTGGAGCTACTCCGTATGCAAAACAGCTGGTTATAAACGCGTACTTGGTCCGGATGCTAGGTTCTCTGTGTGCGGGACTGGGTGCTTGGTAGGAGGCGACCCATGGGTCAGTCGAAAATCACACGGGTCCCATGAGGTTGCTGTATCCGGCAGGCAGTCGACAGCCGTTGGCCGAATGGTGAAAGGTGCACGGCAGTGCATGCAGATCAGTTGGGGAAGGCTGATAGCCATGGGTTTCCCAGCAGACGACCGTGATGGGGATAGGAGAAAGGCCATCACAATATCCTGAGGAACCACAGCGGGGACAGGCGGCCTCATCGCTGCACCGCTCCACGGCGCTCTGCAGTGCAGAATGCGTTGCCGCCAGCAGAGCTGCACGGGTTGCACTCACATCGGGAAGATGATGGAAGTACAGACTAGCGAGTTGGGGATCGAACGTGAGTCCGTAAGAGGTGCCCGCTCCGCCAGCGCCATCTAATTCGTCAGCATCATCGCTGTCCTCGTTGTAATCGTCTGAATCACATGCCCCATGATCAGCCGCAGCTGTCATTCAAACAATGTCAGCCTGTCCCACATGCGGGTGATCATCCGGTATCCAGCCTAAGTCCGTTGGCGCATCTTCTTGATAAATGTCTTCTTCTGCAATGGTAGGTTCTACAGTGGTAGGTTGGTCGTGCTGCCTTTGGGGGCGGCGCGGCACTTGGGGGTTGCGGTTTGCAGCGGTGGTACTTCTGCGTACACCGTGCTCCCTAATAAGCCTAGCACGCTTGCGTTTGGTTCCGAATATATTGACATTGGTACTCATTGCATGCTCAGCTTCCTCTCAATTGGGCATAATCATTATGCAATTATTGAAACGGGAAAATATTTCAGGATCATGCTGAATACAGTGTAAAGGCGTTGTTTATTTACCCCAGGCCCAGTGTGTGTATAAACTCGCTGATTACACCAACAAATATTTCTCAAGGAAATCAGACCCGGCCCCCAGATCCAGTTCCGTATGATCTGATGTACGGTTCCATACACATGTCTCAATAAACGAGTTGCTGACTCCAATATTTGATTAATCCGAGGTCTCCACCACGGGGACTCTAGAGTCCAGACCTGCTTTGCATGCAAGGAAACGGGATGGCAAAATTGAAGGTTATGTGTAATAACTGTCATATGACAGAAACCGAGAGGATAACTATAGGTGGCAACAGATATATCAGGGTTTTAACATTAGCTAGTGCCCAACTCTGAACAAAACCCTTAAGCCGAACCAAAACCCTGAGAGCACAACTCACTTCACTCACTGCCTATCCGTGGATCAACTGACCCTCAACAGCGGCAGCTGGTCCTTGCCTGCTCTGCACAAGCCTCAGTTGGGGGCGGTTCCTTTCGCTTGCTACAGCCAGCTGGATGTCGGCTTCCTGCCACGGGGCTTCTTTCGTTCCACCTCCTCTCCCTCCTCCGTGGTGGGGTTCTCACCCATCTCTGCAGCTGTCCCGTCACCCTCATCACTGGTCGGCGGGTTGGCGGGGTTCTGCTGCTCTTGCTGTCGTGGAACTTGGACAGGGGCTACCTCTTCGGCACCAGCTGGTGCTTCGGCGGCAGCTGCATCGCCGCCCTGCTCTGTGTCTGCAAATCATGATCACATTGTAGGGATCAAAATCTTGCTTACAAGAGTGTAAAACCGCTGTGAGTGTCCTGCACACTATTGAGTCTTTCCATCCATCCAGTCAATCCTCCTCCAAGCCCATCCCAGAAACCCACCATTCTTCTTCTTGTCCACGAAACCCGCCTTCTGCTTGATGCGCCCCAAGATTGCCAAGGCCTTCTCCCTGGCTTCCTGGTCGGCCTTCTGCCGCATGTCATCTGTCGGTTCCTCCCAGGTGCCCTGCTCCTTAAGCTGTATCACCTCCCGTGTTGAACATGCCCTCATAGCCCTTTGGCTTGAGCCCTGAACCAGAACACGTACACACACATTCAGCCATCGTACATGTCGGGAACTGACACTGCAAGTGGGGGGAAATTGAAAAGTGCGCTATTGTTGGGGGTGTCCCTTTTCCGATGGATGATTTAGTACCCCCAGGTGTACATTCCCCCAATTTGCAAACTTACCGCCTTGGTAATTCTGCATGCACGTTTTCATGCTTTTAAGGAGAGCTGCTTCGACCTCCTTCCGTGCCGTGCTGTTCCTCTTTAGGGATAGGAGGTTGCCCTTGCCAATGGTCTTGATATGGCACAGTACAGTCATCCAGTGCGTTATGATGGTCTTGATATGAATCGGTGTCGTAGCAGGGGTGTCGTTCCGGGGTGCCAGGCCCTCGCTGATGTCGGTCCAAAGAATGCCCGCCTTGATAACCCTGAATGCGAGGGCAGAAGTACGGCCGTCATGGGGAGAAAAGCAGGGAAGGGAAGAGCTGCAGGCCTGCCCTAGGGCACACGTCGGGAATGTGACATGCCTAGGCCTGCCCTCACTTAGATTTGCCTACTGCAACAACGCTCCATGTCAACTCACTTGGTTGCCACGAGGACATTGAACTTACTGGCATCACTCTGTGAGTTCATTGGCTTGAAGACGTCGGCGAAGGCCTCAGGAACGCAGGCCGGCACCTTCACGGCCGAAGACTCCGTTGTATCACTGCATGCATCATTAGGAACGGATGTGTAAGTTATGTGATGTAATGATGGTTCTAGTCACTCAGTAGGCCTACCTAGGTGTGAATTCAATGCAATATTAATGGTCAATCGAAAGGCATTGTGCCGGGCTGCTTACCTAATGCGCGACTTCGACTTATTGCTCTTGTTGCTGGTATTAGATGGTGTTGCCGACAACAGGCTGTCAAGCACGCGCTTGCAGTCGATGGGCGGCAATTTAAGCTCGGCCAGTAGCTGAAGTGCCCCCTCGCGACCTGCTATGTCCAGCTCCGAGCGGATCACATCTGAAATATTCTCCACAATGTCCTCATCTTCAATGCACGCTCTCCTAAGAGCGTCAAGAGTCTTCAGCGGGAGCTCCGGATGTTTAACCCCAAACGCGGTCACAGCCGGTGAAGCGTAAGGCGCCCTTCCAGGCAGATTCTCGGGTGTCACTGGATGTCTTGCAGGATTAGGAGCACCATAAGCTCGGGCCTGTGCTGCAGGAAGACGGTCAACGGTGTTCTGGTGGTGGTCGACCCGCGCTACCACGCCAGCATTTTCGCCACCATATGCACCACTATTCCATGGGGAATTTTAAATGTGCATTGTGTGCGTAGTTTATGTGAACAATGGTGGCAGTGAATACGATCGACCGAGTTGTCGATATTGGTAGTCACTTAGTTTAGCTTGTCCGTCTTATTAATAAACCAGAGAAGGGTGTGTAGTATATGAATATAGCTAACAGTAAATTTGAATGTACCTAGCCATTGTGAAATAGTAGTTCTCATTGTGAAAACATTGGGCAATGAGTCCTGTGGTCGGCAGACAAATTACCAGGTGCACCCGACAACGTGGTCGTACACAGGCTGCTTTGCCTCCATGGATACTCCTAATAGGTACATTCAAATTAATCATAACTACATTCATATACTACACCCCCTTGGCTGGTTTATTAATAAGACGGACAAGCTAAACTAAGCGACTACCAATATCGACAACTCGGTCGATCGTATTCACTGCCACCATTGTTCACATAAATTACGCACACAATGCTCATTTACAATTCCCCATGGAATAGTGGTGCATATGGCGGCGAAAATGCTGGCGTGGTAGCGCGGGTCGACCACCACAACACCGTGTTGACCTTCCTGCAGCACAGGCCCGAGCTTATGGTGCACCTAATCCTGCAAGACTTCCAGTGACACCCGAGAATCTGCCTGGAAGGGCGCCTTACGCTTCACCGGCTGTGACCGTGTTTGGGGTCAAACATCTGGAGCTCCTTGACCCTTGACACTCTTAGGAGAGCGTGCACTGAAAATGAGGAGACCGTGGAGAGTATTACAGATGTGATCCGCTCGGAGCTGGACATAGCAGGTCGCGAGGGGGCACTTCAGCTACTGGCCGAGCTTAAATTGCCGCCCATCGACTGCAAGCGCGTGCTTGACAGCCTGTTATTGGCAACACCATCCATTAACAGCAACAAGAGCAATAAGTCGAAGTTGTGCATTAGGTAAGCAGCCCGGCACAATTCGATTGACCATTAATATTGCATTGAATTCACACCTAGGTAGGCCTACTGGGTGTCTAGGGCCATCATAACATTACCTAACTTCCACATCCGTTCCTAATGATGCATGCCGTGATACAACGGAGTCTTGGCCTTGGCCGTGAAGGTGCCCGCCTGCGTTCCTGAGGCTTTCTCCGACATCTTCAAACCCATGAACCCACAGAGTGATGCCAGCAAGTTCAATGTCCTCGCAGCAACCGTGTGCGTCAGATATCGGAGTCAGCAACTTGTTTAGTGAGACATGTGTATGGAGCTGTACATCAGATCATATGGAACTGGATCTGGGGGCTGGGTCCGATTTCCTTTCTCTTGATATTATGAGAAATATTTGTTGGTGTAATTAGCGAGTTTATACACACACCGAGCCTGGGGCCATGGGCGGGCTCTACAGCCCTGCAAGGCTTGTGTTGGTGAGGCAATCTTTACAATTGTACACTCAAAAGTGTTTGGTGAACATGTATGTTTGTACGTGTAGACATGTGAGCTCGATACAGGCATATGCATGGATGGAAGTGTAGAGAGGCATGCACATATGTATGCACACATAGACAGGCGAAATAGGCATACGTGCTCACATAGATGGATGAGACAGCTGTGATAGCATGTGTAGGCAGGTTGGACAGGGACATCCTACAATCCATTGACACCAGCATATGGCCCGGCATACGGACAAGGAACACTTGTAAACACGGGTTACCCTGTCTGTTACCCCTCAGTACAATATTACCCTGACCCCTTTGTTACCCCTTGGTAAGGGGTTACCCCTACCCCGGGGTTAGGTTACCCACCTCCCTTCGTACATAGCCACATGGGTAACCACTTACCCCTAACCCTAACCCCTGGGTTATGCTTAAGGAGGGGTTACCCCTCGTTTTATGCCATAGGGCCTCATCTAGCCAACTTCTCAGTGGATTGTTCAGGTTCAGCACCACCGGCACCACAGGCGCCACCAGCATCCATCAGAATCTGCCAGATCACTGGTCAGCTTGCAGGTCAACTTCATCCCAGGTCACCACCGTCCATCGGCTACAGGCGCTTAAGCGTTGTATATACAAGCTTGTATCTTCCAATGTTGGAAGGATTTTATTGTTTTGGGATGTTTGTTTGGCAAGGGCAGTGGACTGTTGTACATCATTGGTGTGATCCTGGTTTATACATATTGAATTGAATTGTAACAGAGTGGGAGGCTTCTAGGCCATTTGAACACATTGTCTTTTCTACGATTTATCATACCATACAGCACCATCCACCATTACCACACTGTACTACACCATACGAACTGGAAGTCCAAGGCGGTTGATCCTGCCTACTAGGATCACTCCTCATCCATTCACCTGAACATCCGCAAAGACAGAGGGTTCTGCAATCGCCACCAATCCAGCGTGCGGATCTCAATCCATCAACTGTAATCTCAACTCCACATCTCAGCACATAGCCATAACCTCACTCTCCCGACAACGTTGGGGGTCTCCCCAGGAATTGAATCCAGGATCTTAAATTGTATAAGGCAGTAGTGTCGCCCAGACCAGACAGATGTGCATATGACTGGTGCAAGTTACCCTTAGTTATGGCCCAGTAGCTGCATGTCCAGGGTAATGGACTGTCGTACCTTTAGCCCAACCACCTGATGCCACTGCTTAACCCTGTGACATTGCCTTGCCCCTGCAATGAGCCCATTGATCATGTAATGTCGTACATTCACCACTGCTTCTTGTATCTATTTAGTCTTGTATGTATGTCTCATTCGTGCATTATGATCAACGAAGCAAACGTGGTAACAAGGGATGGAAAATGCCTTACGTTTACAGCTGGCATAACTGACCTACCATAGAAGCATGCTACTGTCAGCCAACATTTAGTGGGGTGGAACACCACTTCTCTTACCCTAACTCATGACGCTAGCTGGCTAATGGAACTGAATCTCCGTGAAGAACGGTGACCTTGCGAAACTAGTTTCTGTGGCTTCGGAGGAGGGGTCTAGATCTTGGGGCACCGGTAAGCCGGAAACTAGTTCCAGCCCTTTACGGCTAGCACCATACGGTACCAGTACCTATTTCGTATTTTCAAAGCTTGTGCGCGGTTTTGAAGTCTGTGAAACGGTTTCACTGAAATCTTTCATAATTTTCATTTTTCCTTGGCTTGGAATGTCTGCCATAGTTTCCGGTCATCGTAAAGGGCCAGTATTAGCGGCGCAAATAGCGCTAAAAGGGCACATGAGATCGGAGGGAATACAGCTCTATACCTAAGGCCGATTGCTACCGGCCTTAGCAATCGAGCTACCGGCCGGTAGCAATCGAGCGTTCAGGGGTCGCCCGAGAGCGCTCTGCGTTAGGGCCTCCATGCGGATCACAATGCAACCTTAGCATTACATACAGGACAGCACAGCTGCAGTGTGCTGTCTTGTTTTGCAGGAGTCTTGGTTATGAAATATGACTGCGTTTGTACATATGGGCCGGCGGCGAACGGAGAGCGGCGAAGGAGCCGTGTACCTAATAAGGTGTGCGTCGCTCCCTGGCAGGCAACTGTGGGTCTCGACTCCTACATGGGGACAGGTGAAGTCAACGACAGGACATACGACATGCCGGAAAAAGAAGCGAACCGAGCCAGAGAGGCGCATCCGTGCCGACAGGCGAGGCAATGGTCCGTCTGGAAGGGTTAAATGATAAGCCTGAGGCCGTTGGAAGGAAAGAAGGACGACTACTTTTGGGGACTACTTGTCAAGGTCTAGAAATAGGGACAAGAATAGGGACAAGAATAGGGACAGGCTGCTTTTTTGTCAGAGTACAGGGAACGGTAACGAGCCAACGTTGTGGGAGATTGCCTAATCCGCTATTCTTCGTCCCTCCTTCAGATTATTCTCCGCCTCCTTCGAGTGCAACGTGGCAGCACCGGTGGCTGTCAAGTGTCGGTCAAGGCACCTTCCTGCCCTTGTCTTGGACCCTAGGGCCCACTTCGTCCGTCTTACTAATCATGAATCATGCGATCCCTTGTCTGCTTGCCAGCTTAAAAATGAAATAAGCAAAGTCCAACAAAGTCCAAGAAGTTCCGGAAACTCTTTGACCCGTTTTGGATTTGAGCTGGTATGAACAGGGCCAACCCCGCAAAAAGATATAGATACGGTGTTAGGAAAGTCCACCCAGGCGCCCTGCCGTTAACAGATCTTCCTTAACAGAGGAAAAACTCACTTGTCTCGTGACGGGGATAATGAGGTACGACGGGGTGCGGCAACAACTTTCGTCGGTTGGTGTGATTCGGTAAATCACAAAGGAAGGAGTTCATGGAAATTGAGATCGGGACTCCCTTAAGGCAGGACAGCCACGCTCGTTGAGGTTTCCGTCGACAGAACAAGAAGCAGCTTTACCGTCGAGTACTTGCACATCACCTCCTCCTTTTCGGCTACTTCATCACCTCCGTCGTCATCTGTTTTCCCCAAGAGAAGGCTTCTGCATACGGCTGACGCCAAAAATGCGGCGCCAAGCGAAGGAAGACGCCGTTCACAAGCTCTACGGCCCGGGGCTTTCATACCAAGTGAGATTGCATTATCTTCCTGGGGAACTGGCAAATTTATTCTGTATTGGAGCCGGGAGTATTTTACAACATAGCTGGAGCTGTGAAAAATCTCGTGCAGTATAAATGCTGGTGTGGTGCGGAAATTTATTTGTGACCTGCTTCCGGAACGTCCGAACCGGCCCCCGGGTCTGTTGCCGTCACATGAACGCGCGTCCGTGTCTGATCCAACATAACTAGTAAATTTCGGTTTACCTGCTCTCTGTTTTAGGATTGCCGACGGCAATTTCCATCAGCCACGTCTAACGGTGCAGCATGATGCAGAACGACTGCTCGCGGCTAAGCCTTGCTCAAGTTGCTGCGTTGCTTACAAAAGCAACGCAGCGCGCGCACAGAACAAGATACCCCATGTACCTCAGAGACCACCGATCTATAACAAACTCTTGGAATGCTTTTTTCAAAGGGCTTGCGGCTTCTCGACGCAAGTACAACCTTGATGTTAAACTAGTTCTAATTGCGAATTAAAGGCTATCGTCCACCTTTTTTTAATTATCAGCTGTTGTCCGGATAGCGTCGCGTAGCATTATGTGTTTTCTGACCCTCGTACCCTCCTCCTGTTGGCGGCAGCTGTGAACTGTCCCTTGCTCTGTTGCACGGCAAAACCGCGCAGGACCTGTCCTGGGATGAGCGCCGCCGGCTGATGGAGGTCATGCGCAGCAGCGGCGGTGCCGCTGGCGGCGGCGGCGGCGGCAGCGGCGGCGCCGGCGGCGCCAAGACCCATGTCGCCGGTGGTGTCGGTGGGCACGGCAAAGCCGGCAGCGGCGGCAGCAGCAGCGGCGGCTCGCCGTCCAAGACTCGCCGTCAGAGGACGCCGCCGACGTTGTACAACACTACCCGTGCCGCAATAAGACAGACCCCGATCCGAGTACAGCTGCCGATGCGCCCCAAGCATCCCCAGTACGGCCACCCCCTAAAGGGCCGCGGGGACGACGCGGCTCAGGTCCCCCGCCACATCCGGTACGGTGCACACGTCCCGGCGGCGCGGGCGGCGGCGACAGGCACTCTCGCCACGGCGGCGGCGGCAGCACCGCCACCTCCCCCAGCCGGCAGGCCTGAGGTCCCCCAGGGCGGCTACGGCGACGTCGTTAGAGACTCCCCTGGACCGACAGAAGGAGCTCCGGAGACCTGTCTCTTGTTACGACAGGCGAGGCAGCCATGTGGTGGCGATGGTGGTGAAGGTGGCAGCGATGCAGCGGATCGGGCGCCGCTGGCGGCGGCGACGGCAGCGGCGGTTGAGGAGGCAGCCGAGGCAGCGGACCTGGAGGAGGGTAACGCTGAGGTGTTGGCTGCGGTGAAGCGACTGGCTCTGGCGGCGATTTGCGGGGAGGAGAGCGGAAGCGGTGGAGGCGGCGGAGGCGGTGGACGGCTGCTGACGGCCGCGGCGGCTCCCGCTTCCGCTCAGGAAACGGCGGCGGCTGCTGCTGCAGTGGCGGCGGGGGATGTGCCCTGAAGCGGCAGACGTGTGAGAGGCCGGCCGCATTCATGTACGGCCATGTACGACAATGGTGTTCACTACAGTGTTGTACGGTGGTTGCGGCACATGACAACCGGATTTCAGCATTCGTGTTTAGATAAAGTATCCGTTGCCCCCTTGCGATGTTTCCGAACGAAAAGGCTATATGGAGGACCATGTATTGGAATCCGCGCTTTAGGCCACAAGAGGCTGCAGGAAGAGTTCTGGACGGAGAGCCTCATCGTTAGCGACCGAATTGCGCCACCCGTTGCTTTATTGCTGTTGTGTCATGCGTTGTAAGATGTGTGTCTCTCTATTTGCTGAGGCGTTACAGACATATATTTGTTTGCTCCTTCGGTATGTTGCTGTCAGAAAATGTTTTTTCCGACAGCTGCGGCGCTCTCACGGGTTGCTTGCCATTACGTTTGCGCCCCCTCCCCGCTGGAGGGTCCCGCGGGGCCGGATACAAGGTATCGTAACGAGGATGGCCGCAATGATGGCCGCAACGATGGCCGCAATGCTAAGTTGAAAAACTGTTTTGAGGGCCTTTTGTCTGACCTGTGCATGTACGGATTTCCCTGCTTGTGTTGGTTAGTGTACGGCAGGTACGGCATTTGTTCGGGTGGAGCTCTACATATAGGGGGAAGCGGTAATAAGAAGCTGTAAAAAGAGGGAAAGCGCATTCGCTTTGTGTTGCTATCAGGCTCCAAGACGACCCAGCCGACATCGGAAATCTATATGTATAGTTCATGTGTGTGTTAATACACCTTTTGGAGCTCTGCGTTACCTGCCCCCCAAGGGCCCCGGGGGGCAGGTAACGCAGAGCTGTCCAAAACGCGAAACAGCTTTTGGCAACGCGTCCAAAACCATCTGCGATTAGTTCTGGAGGACCTCCTGACGGGGGAGTTGCTTAGGCAAGTAGGAACCCCGGCTGGATAAGTTATCTAACATGCAGCTCCATGCACCATATATGATTAATCAGACAGCTTTCGAGAAAAGAAGACATTTCGCAGAATGTATAACGGTCACGGCGCTTGGCGGTTCGTGATGACACTGCTTGGCGTCAAGTCCCCAGTTTTACCTCTCACGGGTATTACAGGAGAAGACGGAACAAAGTTATACTTCAAGGCACAGCTTATTACGCTGAATGGACTATAGCTTACGACATCGGAGAAGTTTAAACCTTCTACGTTTAAAATCCGGAAATCCACTTTCGACGACGACCTTTTACTTCATAGGACTGGCTACATATGACCACGCCTCAGCAGGCCGTGCCAGCAGTCGCGCTTTATCTGGCTGCGTTGACAGCCACACAGCCCCAGGCAAGCTGCTATAGCACAATCGCTGCGAGCACAATCTAAGCCGTAGTATGTATGATTGTAAAACTCATCTGCTCATCTTCCAAAATCCAGCACATAGCCCGCACAGAGCACAGAGCAGTGGCAGCTGAAATGTCGTACATGTCCGCAGTGTCGTTCGCGGTCAGCCCACTCAAAGCCACCTATACAGGTACCAGGCTAAAAGATAAACCGCCAACATCCCGTCACGTTCAGCCAATTTCATCATTTACTTAAGCCTCCAAAATATGCTAACGACGAAGTGACGACCAACACAAACATCTGAAACGTGTTTTCAAAACCAAAAGTTTAACCTGCTGCTACGTGCCACCAAAAGCGCACGAGCGCCTCCACCTAGCATTAGCTGACGTTAAACCAAAAGCCGGAAGCGTCACCAAAAGTAACCAAAAAACTCATGCAACAAACAACTCCGCAGTCGAAAAGCGTCGTGTTACTTAAAACCAGAGTAAAGCCAGACTTACCAGCGCGCGGACGTCCTCATCGTTCATACTCCTTCCCCGGATGCTATGTGGCAGTTTGTAAATAATAAGCAGAGTTCTAGCAGTAAAACAAGCAGAGCGCACAGAAGTTGCGTCCTCGGAAGAAGCGGCGCAGAGGGGAAGTATACTCCCCTTTTGCGACCGAATATAGTACCGAAGGCAACCCAGAGCAGATAAGAAATCATAAAGAAAAAGTTCATCATAAGAAAGCTCGTTGCTAAACGCAGGATAAGAACTGCATAAACGAAAGCACGCACGCCAGGATGAGCGCCGCGTCGCCCGCTGTTTTGCGTGGGCTGTGATGTGCCCATAAGCCAAGTATGATCGATGAAAGAGACACACCGGCGGCAGCAAAGCCATAAGCCCTACAACAGGGAAAACGGGGCCTGCCGCCGCCAGGTCGTCAAGACTCACACTTGGGCCGCGGCCTCGCTTGCTCGCGCCGCAATGCCATTTCCATTTCCTTGATCATTTTCCCTCGGCTCTCCCCCATACACACACATACGTACATACATACTTCTTGTAGTTCTTACCCCCGCCCCCCAAGTTATTCCCACGCCGCACTCCGTTACCCCGGCTTCTGGCAGGACCTGACTTAGGCCAGGCCTCCCTCGGTCTTCTGGGGGCTCTCAGCACGATGCCGCCCCACACCCCTCGCAGTTGACTTTCTCATACCTTGTACCGCCGCGTGACGTACATACTGATACGTATACTCCTGCCGTTCCATCTCCGTCTCCCTTGTGTACGACAGGTTCCCACAGGCTTCACTCAGGAGAACCACAGGCGGGGCTTTGAAACCCCATTCAGATGAGCTGTCCTCCAAAACATGAAAAAAAAATCAACGGTTTTTGAGAGTTTCAACATTTTTTTGAGCTTCAATCTCAATATCAACATCGACACCAATGCCGCCGTAACATATCATCTGCGTTTTTTCATAACCCCCTCCGCCATTGCTCCCACCATCAATGCCCTTTCATCGTCATCACCATCCTCTCACCATCACGCCCACTGTTGCACGTACCACCATCACCATCATTATGATCATCATCGACATTATCATCATCATTACTGGCACCTTCACAAGGACGTTATGTGCGCCCTAGGACACATTCATACGTACATACAAAACATACAGCACGTACATACCAGGAGGTACGGCAAGTACTGCCGTACCCCACGAAAATGGACACGGTCGCAAGATTAAAACCCGCGCTTCACATCGCAACAAATCCCCCTTTTTTTTAACATACATATACGACCACTTCTGGTAAACGCAGCGTAAGGCACCTTGTACGAACTTGTACGGCTCTGGGACAACACACCGCACCTCCTCCCGCACCTCACCTCTTCCGCTTAAACTCCCTTTCCAAGCTTTTTCTAAACGGCGAACAAAGCCCCGTCTTGGGTTGCCTTGGCCATGGCCACGGGATACCCACTTTTCGCCTTGGTGCCTTACACCTTACACACGACATGGAAAACCTGCTGCTGCCGGCTGACACTTCGCAGATGCGCGAAAGCAGGTTCGCCTGTGTGACAGAACTCCTGGAAATTCCAACATACATTCCTAGCACACAGCTGATAGAAGTGGAGAAGGCGAACGGAAAGAAAAACAAAATGAAAAGCAAAAGATGACGACAGGAAAAAGAAGAAAAAGGCTCCAGGAAAAACCAACAAATGTAGTTAAGGGAAAGCCGCGGAACGTTTCTGAGCCGCGAACCGGGAGCTTCTTTTCAGCGCCCAAAGAGGCGGCGGAGGTGACTCTTGCGTGTCCCGGCCGGGAAATCTCCAGATGCTTCCCGTGGGGAGGGTACGAACCCCCCCGGGCATCCGACACGGCGGTACCGGATCCCGATTACGCCCAGAGACAGATCCGCCAGCTGCCGTACACATACGGCAACAACGGAGGTTGCGATGGCGCGGGTTGACATACATGATTTATGCATCAGGAGGAAGTGTCAGGGACGGAAAAAAAGGAAAGAGTGGAATGTACGTACGAATGAATGTACAAAAGTGGGAGCACACAGGACTGAATCGAGGCTGAATCTAGTTCGAGGCAGAAACGGAAATCCAGGAGAGTGCTGTGTATGTCGTACGTGTCGTACGTGTCGTACGTGTCGTACGTGTCGTACGTGTCGTACGTGTCGTAGGAGTTTTAGTGATGTGTTCCATCTATTGCAAGGCGGGTACCGACAGCCCACCCGACAACAATACATGCGTTACATGTGCCATGGGGAATCAAAGGCCTTCGGCTCCCTCGATAGATACCCCCACACACCCCGCCTCATCCCCCTAAAACTCCAACCACGTCCACGGCCCCCCAAGAAAACCCAAATCATTTGCAGCCTCCGGTCAGTGAACTCGACGAAAACGTGCACAACCGCTTTGCTCCTGGGCGGCAGATGGCGTGAGCGTTACGTTACGTTTCGCAACCAAAGCCGTACACCCGTACACATGACGCATCCTCTCACCTTGCCGAAAGCCAGGTCGCTTAGGTCCTTGGATTTAACGTGATGCGATGCGGGGGACATTGATGCCAAAATGCGGGGGGAAAGGGGGGAGGAAAGTATGATGGGAGGGGAAGGGAGGGGGGACTTGAGAAGAGTCCGGGAGTCCGGGAGCCCGTACCGGGACGGTGGGGGCCCCTCAGGGTAACGTTGGAAGTTGGAAGTTGGAAGTTGGAAGTTTGAAAGTTTTTAATGTACTGCAGTTTGGGAGGTTTTCATGTACTGTTTTGCGGCGTCACCCGTCGGCGCCCTTCCTGGAGCGATGGCACGTCAGCCGTATATCGTACGACAGGCCTATTAATGTCCTAGGTGTCTCTTTGTCTGTCTGTCTGTCCGTCCGTCCTTCGGCCTGATTCTCGTAAAACTAAAGCTAAAACCACCTTTCGTCGTACTCACCATGTGGTACATGTCGCCACAGCACCAGCGGCGGTTGGAGTAAGCATTGGCCGGGTAATCGCAAGGGCTGTGAATGAAGAGCGGTGGCGGGGGTTGGGGGGGAGTAGGAGTGTAGAAAGGGTGGAGGGAGAAGGGGGCGCAGCGCAGTGGGGGCCAGGTGAGGGAGGGAAGACGATTTACTGCATGCGAAGGGCAAAAGGACAAAAGTGCGCCATATCTATTACTTAGCTAGGTGTCCGCGAGGACTTAGGGTTCTTTTGTTTTGGACAACGACTTCTAACGGTTTCCTATTTCTCTCCTTTTCTGTGGTTTGAATCAACACGATCACAACGATTGAGGTGGCTGCTTTCCGAACCGGCTGGTTCTCACCATGAGTCGGTTACGGTGACGATGACGGACTTAGAAGGGTCCAGACAGCCGTCCTTGCGGTCAATGTGTTCGCCGTATCCGTCAGTGAAGGTGGTTGGTTTACAGGCAACCTCGTAACAGCGACTGTGGCAGGGTACGGCAGGGTACGGCATCGTGCGTTGGGGTCCTGGGGAATCTTCTGGGGAAAGAGAGATTCAGACGTACACCGTACACCTCATCAGGCACATAGCCGTCCTCCTAAAAAAAACGGTTTGGCGACTGCTATTATTAACTACTACTACTATTGCTACTTCTATTGCTAGTTCTACTACTGCCACCAGTAGTTATCAGCCTCTGAAGCCCTTCGGGACGTGACTCGAATTTCCCCTAGGACTGTCTGCCAACTGCCAACTGCCAACTGCCAACTGCCAACTCTGCAAGAAGCAGAAAGCACAGCAGTGCCCCGGTGGTCGGCCAAGCAGCCACTCGCCCAAGCAGCTCACCCACCCGCATGAGCCAGCGAAGTCGTTGTTTTGGTCGCTCAAGGCCTGATGTACCGCGCGGGGGGGGGGGGAGGGGGAGGGCCAAGACGACCTCAACAGTGGGGGCGATGGAGGCGCTAAAAGCGGCGAGAAAAACAGAAAGTAATAAGCAGCGAACCTTTTAGCACCATCACGACAATGATGGCGAAATAACAATTAAGGCCAAATGATTTACTTTCGCCTTATGGTCTTTTGAGATGAGCCCAGCTGGAGGGCTAGTCCCTGTTCAACACAGCTGCACGCACACGTGACGTCAGCAAACGGGTGCGCATGGGACGTCACCGAGCGACCTGCGCTACTCACAACAATGAAGGCTCCAGTGCTGACTAGACTGTTGGGCAGCGCGCCGTACATGCAGGAGCCTTCGTTAATGTTGCCACCTACATACATACATACATGCTCGGGGCGGGGAGGGAGGGAGAGCAGGCGGGAGTGAAACGATTGCAACTACGCCCCGCAAACAATTGCCGCCTGGCCTCTTCCAGCGGCAAAAATGCGCACAGGTGACTTACGGACTAAAGCTGATTCCTGGTTCAGAGAGTCCTGCACAGGTCCTGCCCAGCAAAACATCTATCTATCCATCTATCTACCATCCATCGATCTATCCATCTATCTTCTACCTATCCGTCTATCTAATGTATCTATCCATCTACATGCCTATCTATGTACATGCCTATCTACCTACCTAATCTATAAGTCTACAACCTGAGCACTAACCCTGCTATGCGCGTTCAACCTGGTGTGCTCTAACTGCTCTAAACCTCTTGCACGACAACCAACCTTCTTGACGGTCTTGTCGCCACACACTGCCCCCTTCATTTCCACTTTGCATTCATAAAATCCCTTTCCATTGGCTTTTCCTCTTTCTCCTTAACAACTCCCCAAAACAAGATTATCTCCGCTTCCCTACTCTCTCTCGCATCATGCCCTCATCTTCAATGCCCTCATTCGCACCTGCAATAGATCCGTACCACGTGGCCCGACCGTCGTACCAATCCCCGTCGTCGGCTGCCGCTCTTGAAGTAAGGCAGCCTAACCATATAATGACCAGCGCGGCCAACGACACCGCGGCGGCAGAAGAGGTGCTGATTGTGGTGGGGATAGTGGCGGTGGTGGTGGTGGCGACGGAAGCCGCGGCGGTGCGGGAGAGCCGTGAAAAGCGGCGCATCTGCGGCCGCGACGGCGGCACGCCGGTACCCGGTCCTGCAGCCCTGCCATCGCCACCATCGTGACCCGACGCGCGCCCAGTGCCCGGTCGCACCGTACCGTTTTCGTACGAAGGAGGTTGCTGGGAATAACGTAACGCAGAACGCGCGAGGAATGATGTCAGCGAGAACCGCGACATGGACAGAGACAGAGACGGCGCTGCTGGTGGGGCCGACATTTTTATTATAAACTTGGGCTGCCAGATAGAGCCCCGAGCCGCTTTGATTTGGTGAGAAAGCGACGAAACTTCCTAGAGAAGCACTAGAGGAAGGTGGTTACCGTGATGGGGTACTTAGGTGGCTGCCAAGATGCTTACATACGCGCTTAGAGGTCGCGAAATGCACGCACGCACACACACACGCACGCACGCACGCGCGAACACCAGCCTGTCCCTGTCCCGTATTTGCCTTTCAGTTCCTGTCTGCAGCCGGATGGCTTGCGCCTTGCGTGCTGCGCTGCCTTTGGCTTGACGGCGAAGGTAGCGGGATAGCTGGGAATGATAAAGGATGGTATTTTGACGAGAATGAAAGGAAAGGAAATGATAATCAGCGAGATTCCAATCGGCTGACGGAACTTTTATTTAAAGAGACTGCCGCTGAGCTGGCACGAGTTAGAAAATATACCGAAAAGCACAGACGCAATGGATTGGCAAGGCGGCTGTTTCTCAAGTAAGCCTGGCTGCTGGCTGCTGGCGGAAAGCTGCTAGGCTGAACCGCGTCTTTCAGGGCGCGCCCTCGCAAGCTAGCTGACGATTGGGTGTTTCGACGAACGACCTGCACGTTCCCAAAACAATGTTCGAATGGGCGACAATGCGGTAGAATGGGGCTGCGCCAAGGCGGCGGCGGCGGCGGCGGCCCAGAATAAGCCATTTAAGAATGGCAAAGCGTCGCGCACTTCTCTCCTGAGCCAATAAAGAGCTAGCACGGTGCCGCCTCACCTTCAGAAGCCCTGTCGATGGTGCGGTCTATTGACGTTATTAAAAACGCCGTGAATCTGGGTGCGCCAGTACAGCAGGTGAGAGCGGCTTGGATGTTCAATCCAGCGGCTTCGGCGCAGGCGACGTCACGGTCTGCTCCCGGGATGTTTGAGGCCGGAACAAACAACGTGCAAAGAGAGCCACTTTTAAAAGGACGTTGTGACCGACTGTATTGTGCATTTTTGGATGTCACAGGAGCTTATGACTTGGACGGCGGATGGCTGCGTGGAAATGTACGACATCGCGCGCGGGTCCTTTGTTGTTGATTGCTGCATTTGAGGTTAGCTGCACTTGCATCAATTGCGAATGGAGCGGTAACTGAAGAAGTAATAGCAGTGCCCACATTGGCCTTGGAATGGGCAAGACAGACCATAATCTACGAAATGGGCGCGCGCGCGCGGAAAAGCGATCTGTCTTTGGTATTTTAAGAAACGATGTAAGGTTTTTCAGAGGAATGTACCGAAAAGACATGTTCACGCTGTTTCGCGCATCACAGAGGGAGACAGATGTATACGAATTTCGCAAATTTGGAAGTTGCGCAACGGCAACCGCGCCGCGCCGCGCCGCACCGCACAAGCCGCCAACGTCCGTTCCCGTCCCAGTCAACGCATGCAACGCACGCAGTACTCCAAGCCATGAACAGCATTTACCAATAACAACTTGTAGGATTTCCTGGTGCGGCTGGCCCTCTATTGTTAAAGCGACCTGCTGAGCAAGCAGCAAGGTAGTCAACTTTTGCGATTTACTTTTCCAACCTTATCGGAGCTCAGCACCTTTAGCTCTCCTAAGGAAAGGAAAGAGACGCCGCATGACCGTCTATGCGATTCAAAAGCTCTGTTCCTCTGTGGGTCCTACCGAACTTAGCACGGCTTTAGACCGCGGCTAAGAACTGCATAAAAGAGAAAATTTTTTAGGTACAGCAGGAGAGGTAGGCTGTGGCTGTGGAAGGGCGCCACCGGCTTTCCCACATGCAAGTAGCTGCTGTGACTGCTGTGCTGATTTCACATCCCGCGGGCTGTCGGGCATGGCACCACAAGCGACTGATCCGCCAGCGCTGCGCCCTATTTTCCACTGGGCCCTGATTTATGCCCTGTCATGCATAACCCCGCTGTGGTGCGTGCGTTGCATACATATGGGCAGCTTTACAGCTTTCTACGGTGCTCAGCTTTGCCACGTTACGAAGTCATCATCAGGGCATTGCGCCGTTGTCCCGTCCTTGATGGAGGGGCTTGGCCATATATGGTACCGATGAGCTCTAATGTCAACACGGCATACAGTGATACAGCTGGCCGAGGTTGACTATGTACTTGTGTGTGTGTCTGTCTGTCTGTCTGTCATGGTTGGGGATGCGTGACCCCATACCTGTAAAACTACTCATACAAGCCGAAGGCCCAAGGGCAACAATATCTATACGGCACGGAGAACAGGAAACACTGCACATCAGCCCAGACTAGCGTCCAAAGGGGATAACGAGTTTCGGTGAGCCCACATACGTTTCAACATCCTCGTCGACGTCGTTTCATGGCCTCCAACATGCTCTGTTGATGATCGAATCCCTCTTCAGCACGAATATCATTATAGGCTGGGCATTCCAATAACACGTGTTTTCCATCCTCGATTCGGCTATTGGTACCAGAACAGCGGCAAAACCGCTGCTCCCTGGGGACATGGTACTTGCCCTTTCGTGCTCTGTTTGCCTCCAAAGCCCAGCAACATAAACGAAACTGCATACGCTTACGATGTGCTAAACGGGGAATGAAAACCTTAGCATGTCTTGGCCACACGACGGCTGCGGCTCCCGAAATATACTTGTTGTAGATGTAGTTGTAACTACATCCACAAGAAGAACAACTTGTAGTCGTAGTTGGAGGCCGACCGGCTCGTATGTGTGCAACGCCCTAAACGAGCGCTACCGCGCACATCAACACAGTATGGACCTGAAAAGCCGCCTTTGGGAGCGTGAACGACTTTCCGCTGTCTTTAGGCAGTGTAGGTGTTAAGTTGTTTGTTGAGTTGCCTGACTCAAAAGAGTTTGAAACCTGTACACATCGTACCATTACAAAATGCTCCCCTTCGCAATATGAAACTTGAAAGGGTACTTCCTTGACCACCCTGTGACCAGTGCCATGATTGCAGCACTGGCACAGCATCATGCAACACACGAAACCAAGCCGAGGTAAAGATATGTACATTAGCAGCCCACATCGACCTACTTTTCGACCCGGCCTAATAACGCAAAAGCCAATTGTTTTCTAACCCTAGGCAAAAACTTCCAACATGCAACATGCTAAAAGGCCGCTGAAAGACCGCTGGGCGATGAAGCTAATAGCTCAGGGCGATTGTATGTTCGCCCCGCAGGAACTAGACATGTGGGCAGGAGTCGTAGTCAAGGAAAGGAAAACAGCAACCCTCCGCGCGACAAGGACTCCCCCTCTACTTTTTTCTGAATGCTCCACTTCTCCACTAGTAGTACATGGCATGAGTACTTATTATGCTACGTACGAAAGCGTTTTTGAATGAATGCTCAATCCTGCCTCATCATACATGCAGCAGGTCCTGCTCTGAAGTACCCTTTCAGACAAAGTTCCCTTTTCTATTATGCCGCACTGTTGCTTATTTATCGTATGGTTGCGTTTTGTAGTTCTACTGTACGACAACCCAGCTATACAAATTGCGGCCGCCGTCTTTTAGGGCATCCCCCTTGAGGACTCATACAACCGTGTCCACATCTCCCTCGCGCGCCCTTCTCCCCACGCCGCGCTGCACACATTCCCCCAAAACGGCCGCCCCGGCCACTGAAACAGCATCAGCAGCAGCAACAACAACAACATCATCATGCATATCCACTTCATAGCAGCTGTGGACCGTCAGCGCTATAAACTGCATTCGCCTCACATCCTTTGGTGTTTTGCAAACGTCACTGCCCCGTGCCCGCCAGGTAGTCCGACGTGGCCTTCCTGGGTGATGGCACGAAGCCGCCGGGGCAGTTCACCTGGCGGTAGCGGATGCCCATCACCCCCTGACCGATGTCGGCGAGCTGGGAGAAGGCGTCCTGGCTCAGGTCCTGACGAGTCGGGAGGGGGAGGGCGCGGAGGGAAATCGCTGGATGGGAGAGACAGAACCAGGAAATTGGTGCCAATCATAGAGCCAGAGCATTGAGTTGGGACATAAAGGTTTTGTCATGTCATGGGCTCCTGGCGCTTCCCCTGCTAGCCTTCCCCCCCTTGTCCATTGTCGTACTCACCATGTGGTACATGTCGCCACAGCACCAGCGGCGGTTGGAGTACTGGTTACCCGGGTAGTTGCAGGGGCTGTGGAGAGGAGGGGGGCAGGGGGACGGTTGGGTTTTGAGAGGTCGGACGAAGGAGTGACACATGAAAATACATCATGTATCCGTACAGCAGGAGGAAGATCCAACCGATACGCAACCGCGTTGATCTTTTCCTTAACCACGAAGGGTCCGATAAAGCGAGGCAGCAATTTGCGCACACCTTTAATACTCATGTGTTTCGTACTCAGGAGTACACAATCACCAACAGAAAGTCCTCGTTCCGAGCGACCTTTGTCAGCCCAGCTGCCCGGCCCGCCCGCCCGCCCGGCCCTCACCGCGACAGCGGTCCACCTACCAGGAGTCGGTGATGGTGACAATGACGGTCTTGGAATCGTCGTAGCATCCGGAGTTGCGGTCGATGTAGTTGCCGTAGCCGTCGGAGAAGGCGGCCGGGTTGCAAGCGACCTCGTAGCAGCGACTGAGGCAAGGCAATGAAGCAGCGGCCGCAACAGCGGCAGGATGGACCAGGGTCAGGAGGGAGAGGCATTCACTGACATTCGCCACGCATACAAATGCAAACCACCCAATCACATCCACCGGGCCCCCTGCCCGCCACTCTTCTCACCCGCAGCTCCCCCCGAAGTCGTAATCCTGATCTGAGAGGGCGGCGATGTTCTTTCCCGTGCTGACCATGCTGTTGGGAAGGGGGCCGTACATGCAAGAACCCTGGTCGATGCTGGCGCCTGAGGAGAAGGGAGGGAGGAGGGAAGAGGGAGGAGGAGGGGGAAAAGACGAACCACAAACGAGTGAAGCTGCTGCCAGGGCAAGAGTGTACCAGAACTAGAACTGACCAAAAGGCGTGAGGGGGGAGGAGGTAATGCGGAATCGCTTATGGGTACGGGAAGGATACGGGAGGGTAGGGAGGGAAGCAGGTAGGTATCGTTATGCATAGGCACACACGAACAGCGAGGGAACAGCCCTAGGGTAATCCAGATTAAATCGACCCATATCCGAATTATCGGCCAAGGTGATGTTGGCTAGGTGGGAGGAGCCACATTGAACCACATCAAATCGACACCGCTCAAATTTGATAGCCCTCGTCTTATTCTGCAGCTGCATGTTCACGTCCACGCACCTCCATCGTAGCCGTAGTATGTGGCTCGACCCGTGTGCCAGTCGTCGGCGCGCACAGAGAAGGGTAACAGGGCGGAGAGCAGCATCAGCGCGGACAGCTGCCTCGAGCTGGTGGTGGTAGTAGACACGAAGGGGCGATTAATATTACTGCTAATGTTGTTGATGCTTCTGCTGCTGCAGCGGCTGCAGCTTGAGGAGGAGGTGGAGGTGGGGCAGCAGCGCTGGGTGGGGGCGATGTCGTCATCATCACGGCGGCAGCTGGAGGTGGTGCGGACAGCGGATGTGGTGGCGGCATTTTGAGAATCCATTTTAAAAAGCCTTGGACAAAAAGAATTACAGGTGAAAAAGGCGCTGCCCAGAGTACAGAAGGCTGGAGCTGATGGACGAAAATGGAGACGCACGCGGTAATGTCTTTCGCGTCGACAAGAAAGCGATGCGAGGTCGGCAGGGACACCGAGATCTGAAAGGATGAAAGGAAAAAGCGCATAGATAATTGTTTTAATAACCCTCGCATCAAGCGAATAAGTCAAAGTGTCAAGCTGCGACTGCTTGCAAAAACAGTGTACTCGCGAATCGCGATAGCCAACAATAACCAAAAAAACAGCTAGGCCGCTTCCTCACCTTAAAACCACGTAAGATCTTGCTGAGATAAGAATGTATTTTAGAAAAACGTAAATATCGGAGCAAACGCTAATAACATCAAGACGGGTGGCGAGAATAAACCAATACAATACCGGTACGCTCACTGCCACCGCAGATCACGATGCCCGAAGGCGACGGAGGTTGCTCTTCGCGGTATCTAAGAGATGCGAAGCCGTCACGAATTGTTCTGTACAGAATAGATGCGTTTTGTATTCGACCTGGCCGCGCCGCTTCGTAGACTGCCGTGCAGTCGTACCAAAAATCATGCATGGCGGTCGCTGTGTACAACCGCTTTTTACGAATGGAGAGATGTTCAGTTGCACTGATTTGCAGGCAGCAGCCCTGCTGCCGCTCTCAGATCTGCGCTTGCGCGCTGTTTGTTGCGAACCGGGATCGGGCCGAATCGAGCACGATCGAGCGCATCTCATGCTAAAAAAAGCACTTCGTTCAAACGTAGGCCAGGACTTGGTCGAGTCATTAAAAGAATGACTGAGGTTACAGCGGGTTCAAGAGGGTCCGAACAGATCATCACCGATTTGCTGCTGAGTCAACTCAACTCAAACACTGTTATGGTCGCTAACGAAAGGCCTTAGGACGTGTTCACATGTGGGCGAATCAGGGTTGATTCATGCGAATTGGACTCTGAATTGGACCTGATTGGACCCGAATCGGAATTGGGGTCCGGGGGGGCCTCTTCGGGTATGATTCGACGTGATTCACAGTTTTCTTTCTCAAAACAAAGTTGTTTAACAAACCGTTTCTCATAATTACCATTACAATACTATATGAACATTTTCCAATTGTTAATTCACGCAAAGCGCACCGAGCATTTTTCACGAACTCCTGCAGCTATGTATGTACAAGCCTGGTGATAATTTTCGCCATAGAAACGATACTTATACTGTTCTGTTCCTAGATAATGCTGGCTTGCCTTGGGTGATGGGGCGTAGCCGCGGAGCTTCAGCTGGGCGCGGTGGCACCTCGCGCGGTGGCCGCAATCGTATGTGAACACAATTCAGAAAGCCGCCCCGAATCGGACTCCCAATCAGACTCTCAATTGGACTACATGTGAACACACCCTTAAGTGTTACGAACAAAGGCGAGCCCGTTATGTACCACACTGCACCAGGCCCAGTCTATCTCCTGTCCTGCACCTAAATTTATTGAACAGTGGAAATGTGCAAGTCGCCGACAGCACGCCATGAAAATATGATGACTCCCAAAGGTTATCCGTGTATATGGACCGCGAGAGGAGCCGGAAGGACGACACAGCTAGGCTGCGCATGCTGATCGACAGCAGCGGACCAATACATCAAACGACGTTGTTCGACGATCTAAAGACGGTCCCTCCAGCACCTCGCTAACGAAGCTACAGGATGCGTTGGAATCTCGCCAAGAAGACGACATGTTATCATGATATCTACCTAGCACGTCGACACAGACATGTGTCCAAAACGTTGTCGCCAATGCTCACAACAGTTTGCGATTGGGTCGAGTGCAGCCCTAGTGCAGCGTTCCAAGGAAGGCCTCCGCACGTCACAGCAGCAGCTAGGAGTCATGATGGTCGCTGAAGGACTGCTAATTTGGACTGCTAATGCACTCAGCATATTAGCATTTGCAAATTGACTGACCGCGGATATAGCACATGGCTCGACTGTGTTAACATCTCAGCCGTCATTACCGGAGGTGAGGAAACATAATTCATCGACAGCCCTCTACTTTAAATTAGGTAGGTAGGTAGCTGGATAGGTAGGAAGGCAGGTAGAGAGGTAGGTGGATAGATAGGTAGGCAAGTAAGTAGGGAGGCACGTAGGTTGGTAGGTAGTTTAAAATGAAACTGAGTGCAAGCTTGTTGCACCGCGCGCACATGCAAAACGAATCACGTGTACGAGAAGCTTCTGGATTCTCCTTACAGTACAAGGATCAGGATGAGTGCATGCGAGCATATGCCAAACACCGCACTCCCAACACCACCGCCATGCTTCATACGTTGTCCCATGACAATGCAGAGCCTTTGCAGCGCTCAAAAAAACATGTCCCGAAAATCCACGTGTGATGTCCACGGGCTGAAAACTAGGATAGCAGCTATGCTCAGTTCCCGCCGCTGCCGTCTTTTCATTGGAAACATGAACTGAACAATCATCTCTCAAAAGGCAGCAACGTGAAACCCTCGTCCCCCAACATGCAATTCAAAACATTATTCAGCGTATTTTAAAAGCTAAACCGCCCATCTCTCCCTCCCTCCCCACCCTACCACCTCTCTCCCTCCCTCCCTCCCTCTCTCCCTCCCTCCCTCCCCCTCGTCATCACTGCCCCGTGCCCGCCAGGTAGTCCGACGTGGCCTTCCTGGGTGATGGCACGAAGCCGCCGGGGCAGTTCACCTGGCGGTAGCGGATGCCCATCACCCCCTGACCGATATCTGGAGCCCAATACACCGTAATGACAAATTAAAAAGTTTTCTTAATGAGAACATTAATATTTAAAAATCCTAATAGGTATCACTGATACCGTATCAGGAGGGTTACAGTTGCATTAATGGCAAGGCAAGACCGGCTCGGCCCACACTGACCCTTTTGAGAAACTAAGCAGCGAATACAGAGCGATCACCTCGATATACGTTACATAGGTCTGGGATTAGAGCGGAGATCAAAAGGCAAGACCCTGCCATAAATACAAAGTAAATCTCGGAAGTCGGCTCCAGAACCAGTACAGGACCCGCCAAACTACGATATGCAGGAGTTCTGGACGAGATATCAACACTCCCCCGCGGACAGAACTCTGGCACACCCCAGAAGAAAACGCAACGAACTCCCATGCACTCTCGGAATTTCGAAAACTTGGCCAGAGCCAACGGCTACGTTAGCACATCTGCAACCATATCGTGAGAAGGGCAATACTGGAATGACACACTACCCGAACTCTCCTTTTCTCGAACAAAGTGGTGGATCACGTCTATGTGCTTTGACCGCTCCGACGTGATGGGGTTGCGGATCAGGGCAATAGCACCTTGACTATCGTCCTTGATCTCAATGGCCTGTACCTCGTAGCCCAAATCCCTCATCAACTCACGCAACCAAACCGCCTCCCGCGTTGCTGACGAAGCAGCCATGTACCGACGATGCAGCGACAGTAGGTTGTAGTCTGCTCTTCCAACTTATGGCGCCCCCATTCAGAATCAAGACGTAGCCAGTGGTGGACCGCCGACTATCTGGGTCACTGGCCCAGTCCGAATCCGCATACTCCACCAAAGAATCCGCATATCCCACCAAAGACTGCGAACCGCAATAAACAATACCATACGCTAATGTGCTCTTAACGTACCGGAAGACGGACTTGGCAGCCTCCCAATGTGAAGTGGCAGGTTTTGACATAAAACGTACGAGCAGAGGGTTGCAGAGATGGGGGATTGGGGGCAGGTACTGGTCAGGCGGGATGGGGAATAGGGTTGACGACGTCAGGATGGGATGTGGGGCCCAGGGCGAGGATTAGGGATTAGGCGTGCTACACTACTTTTGGGATGGGGATTGCTGTCGGGGGTGAGGATGGGGATGGGATCCCTGTCTGAGGGATGGGGATTGCAACCTTGACCAAGGAGGGGATTGGGAGCCCTGGCCAGGGATGGGGATGGGACCCTGGTCGACAGGACGGGGATTGCAGGCTTTCGCAAGTTTAGGATTAGGTCTCTGCCATAGGATTGGGAACACAGTTGGAGGATTAGAATTGGGTGTTCTGCTGTAAAATGAGGCTGCAGGTGCAGAACTTGGAAACTGACAGGACTGCAAAACAGGATGGTTTAGTTGTCCATAGTTGCTTACATGGAAACTCAAACAAACACAAGGAGGTTCTGCTTGCAAGTCGCGTCCCATAGCAAACCAAACTCAAACACAAGGAAGTTCTGCTTGCAAGTTGCGTCCCATAGCAAACCAAACTCAAACACAAGGAAGTCCTGCATATAAGTCGCGTCCCATTGCTAACCAAACTCAAACACAAGGAAGTTCTGCTTGCAAGTCGCGTCCCATAGCAAACCAAACTCAAACACAAGGAAGTTCTGCTTGCAAGTCGCGTCCCATAGCTAACCAAACTCAAACACAAGGAAGTTCTGCTTATAAGTCGCGTCCCATAGCAAACCAAACTCAAACACAAGGAAGTTCTGCTTGCAAGTCGCGTCCCATAGCTAACCAAACTCAAACACAAGGAAGTTCTGCTTGCAAGTCGCTTCCCATAGCTAACCAAACTCAAACACAAGGAAGTCCTGCTTGCAAGTCGCGTCCCATTGCTAACCAAACTCAAACACAAGGAAGTTCTGCTTATAAGTCGCGTCCCATAGCTAACCAAACTCAAACACAAGGAAGTCATGCTCCGGCATCGGCCGACTGCCCGATGGGGTCCATCCCAAGCGTTTCCACGATGACTTCGGCCATGTCCCTGGCGAAGCCCAACCCCGTCAATTTTGCCAGCTTTTGACGCTTCTGCAGAAGGTTAACACCATTGGGAATAGAACAGGCATGGAACGCGACTTGGTGTAAATGTGAGAAACGTGCACCATTGGTGCCAGTTCTTCAGTCAGACGCAGTCCAAGCCCGTTCTTACCTTGTCCGGCCCATGCACATCCACACCCAGGGCACCATCGGATGCCATTCTGGAAGAGATAACAAACGGTCGTCGGGCTGTTAATAGCTTGCGCTTAAGAAGGTGGGCGTCTTCCAAGACGAAGTTCGGGACACTTTGAATAAGACCCGAACGTAATCTGTATGCAATCTGCAGAACCTACTGGGGGACAAGTCCGCATAAAGCGTATCAACATGCAAGACGTTATCAACAGCAAGCCGGTTTGGGGGTCCAAGTACAGCCTGTCACGCTGACTAGTTGGACAAGGCTGTATGCTCTTCTGCGTGAAGGCATAATGACTTCACCAGGAGAGCAGCAAGAATGAAGTCGCCACTGCGACCCAGTTGTACGACAGCACCACAGAACCAGCCTTAGACGATCCGGTCGCTTCGCTCCGTCGCATCTAAGCCAACAAAACGTTATCAACAGCAAGCCGCTTTGGGGGTCCTGGCTCAAAGTGAGGCCCACCCTGGAGTTAGTTGTTAAGCTTTCATGTTACTTCCTCATACAGACTGCTTCTCTAGTACTGTGATGTTTTATTGGTTATATTCATGCAAACTGAGCTGAAGTTGCAAGGCGCGAAGATGCTGGCCGCATCATGCCGCACCGCATTCCCAAGCCAGTATGCACAACTCTGAGAAAGTTTGCAGTCTTTATTGTTTTGTTGTGGCACACCTCCACGTAACTCTGCACATTATAGTGCATAGGAGCAATTCTTGCGCAGAAGTCCAAGTCGACTCAAAAGCATTCCAATTGGACTGTCTGGCTTGATGTAATGTTATCAGGTTGTTTATCGTAGCGCTTTGGCGCCCCCAACGTGGAATGTTGGCGCCGGAATGTGCAGCTGAACTCCTGCGCTATGAACCTGAACCAATGGTGCACGTTCCCAGCCATGGACATTTTGACAGAACACCCTTGTACGTTCTGCCATTCTAACCACAGCATTATAATTTGTTGCTGTGGCCGTCCTTCGAACATAACAGTCCTTCCCCCCTTAGGACGCGCGATTTGCAATAGCAGCCAGTGTGCAATTAGATACGTAGACCTCTGTGATGCGAGTTCTTCCTCAGTCGAGATCCGCTTCAACGAGCGTTTGTCGCTTCAGTCTGCTTCGAACGAACACAGCCGGGCGGAATTTGACGCTAGAGGAAATAAGCCATAGAGCAAGAGAAAAATATCTCGCGGAAATAGAAAATAACCCTGGTCATTCCCCTGATTTACGCCTTAAGAGAAAGCCGATATTACAGCACCTGTGTAAACGTAAGGAGTAGGTTTGTAGCTGGCAAGGGATGGGGATGGGACCCTGGCTGACAGCTTTCGGATCTGAACACAGCTGCAGGATGGGGATGGCCCTGGTCGAAGGGATTGGGAAGGGACCCTGGCTGGCAGGATGAGGATTGGGGGAACACAGCTGCAGGATGGGATTGGAAACCCTGGCCATAGGATTGGGGATGGGACCCAGGCTGGCAGGATGGGAAACCTGTCTCAAAGGATGGGATTAGCACCGGGCCCCTAAGATGGGAGATGGGAGTCGGTCACCCCAGCCAGGATGGGGGGATGGCTGACCACTACCACCCCCCGGGATTGGGGGATTAGACCGTTTTTGCAACCCTCTGAGTGGCGCTGGTGGCATGCCGAGTCCGCGTGTGCTGTAAGCATTGGTACGAGTTTATAGACAGACTGCGCAATATCAGGCCTTGTACAGACTGCAAGGTATATTAAACCACCAACCACAGATCGAAATTTACTGGCGTCTGGCAACAGTTCTTCATCAACAGGCTCCCCCCGCAATACTGACGACGGCTGCATAGGAATAGCCGCGGACTTAGCATCGGTCATATCAAACCTTGCAACCAACTCCGCTGCATACTTTTTTTGCGATATTTTAAGGGACCCGACGGTTTTATCACGCATAACCTCCATTCCCAGAAAGAACGAGACCTCGCCTAAATCACGCAAATCGAAATCCTTCGCCAGTTCTTTCTTTGACTGGGCTATTAGATCCTTAGAGTCACTCCCAATCAACAGATCGTCAACATGGATAAGCAGCTCAACAACGTCAGTGCCTTGGTACTTGATAAACAAGCTGGGGTCCGTGTTGGAGACCGTGTAGCCCATTTCCCGTAGCTTATTTACTAATTTAACATACCAGGCCCGGCTGGCTTGCCGCAAGCCGTACAACGCCTTCAAGAACCGACACTTTAGACCACGCTCACCAGTCAGAAAACCTTCAGGCTGATCAACGTAAACCACCTCATCCAAATCGCCATGCAAAAATGCTGTGCGGACGTCGAGATGGTGGACCTCAAATCCTTTGGCTGCAGCTTTGGAGAGGAAGGCGCGTACGGTAGCATGATTGCTTGTTGGAGCAAATAGGGGGGTCCTTGTGAAGCAGCTGCCTGCGTTTCCAAAGCCCGTATGGTGTTGGATTGTAAGGTGCCCAAGTACGTTTGCGAGGAAGAGAATGTGGCCAGGCTGGAGAGGAAAGTGCAGTGGCATATTGGAATGTGAGATTAGCGTAAGCGAGTTACAGGGCGTTTTATTGCACGGGCGAATTTACGTGCAAATCTTTCACCGTAGCATCAGTCCTCAGTTCACTTCTTGGAACGAACATCAGCATAGGTCCATTCGCTTGGAGGGATATGCAAACAAACATCCTGATAGGGGTAAACTCGCACGCTACCGAGCATTCAACCGAGCACATGCATGCTTAGTTGAATGGTGAGATGCGACCCCCCCTTCATTTCGTGCTCGGCAAGCCTGCCACCGCGTACCGGATATGTTGGCGATGTTACAGAACGCTGCACCTTGGTTTCTGTGCGCATTGCGTACGTTGCTCGACCCCGCCGACCAAAACTACACGTGCCCAACTGAAGACATTCCCGGTGGTTGTGCAGCAGCTCTTGAGGCTGTTGCTGGCTGAAATCCATCCTGAGCTGTTGCAACACGGCTAACGCGGGCACGTCCCTATGCACAGCAAATAGCTGTTCCAAGCCAACAGCGGCGTCCATGTCACCGACAAGGCTCTAAACGTCTTATCTGTTCTTATGTTTAATTAAGTTTATGCATGTTATACTTTGCGCAACTTTGTAATTTGACTTTACTCTGAACAAGGTGCTGCATACAACTGCCTCTTCGCCAGCGCTTCATCTTCCGCGGCAGTTTCACGAGCCCAGAGTTGCAAGCTACGACGTTGGCTTTCGGTGCTTTTAGTTACTGCAAAGCATCCACGCAATAGTCCAGCCTGCATGCCGCGTGCGGCTATGGCCAACATGCCCACTTGCGCAACGCGCTGGCGCACGTGGTCCTCATCCGCCAAGAAAATTTATATACACTTGTACAGGCGCATTTTGAGAATCGCAAGCGCGCATCCGCGCGGCAAAATTCGCTCCTGGCTTTTGGGACGATGTACGGATGTTTTATTCGGCACAGTACGACCGGACACATTTCTGCGAGGGGCTGCTTAAAAACTTCATCATAGTCCATGCCCTCTACTCTAAAACGCGCTTTATAACGTTCTACCTCGCCATTGGCACCACTCTTTACTTTATAGACCCACCAGCCTGGTACAAGTTGGCGCCCAGGGGCGGGTGCTCTAAACGCCAAGTGCCTAGCCGGTGCAGTTATGCGATTTCCTCCTCCATTGCCTCCCACCACATATCGGCCTGCGGTGACTTGATGGTTTCTTGAAATGACGTGGGATTGGGTGAAAGGATTGCAGCCGCTGCAATCAGTCGCTCGGGAGCCTTAGGGTCCCTAGTACTCCTCGGGAGGCCTGATGTTGATGCAACTGGAGGGTTTGATGTCTCCCCCGCAGGTGCATCGGCATCGGCCTCCTGCTCCCCCCCATCCTCAGCACTCTCATCCCACGCATCTTCTGCAGTCTCATCCCCCGCATCATCAGCCAGACCTACTGCATCATCATCCTGGTCGACATCCTCTGAGTGCTTTCTGGTATCGGAAACAGAAGAAGCTGACACGGATTGGCCATCATCCTTTGCATGCACATTCACCACACTACCACCCTTTGACTCATCAAATTTTACGTTGCACGACACAACAACCTTGCCGTCTTCAAGTAGGTGAATGCAGTAATTGTCCATGCTGTCATAGCCAACGAAAATTCCCTTCCGACTTACTGGATCCAACTTGATGCGGTGTTGCCTTTCTTCATACACCCATGCCGTGCAGCCAAAAACGCAAAACCGATACGTCCGGTTTGTAGCCAAAAAGTAGCTCATGAGGCGTAGCGTTCTTGTTGCTGACCGGAGAGCAGTTGCGTACAGCGTTGGCCGTACGGAAAGCCTCAGCCCAGAACTCATTGCCTAAACCGGATTCCTGCAACATGGCACGGACCTTTTCCAAAAGGGTACGGTTCAAACGTTCCGCACGACCATTCTGCTCCGGCGTATACGGAGCTGAAGTATTGTGCCTAATCCCTCTTTCGGCGAAGAAAGCGCGTAACTTTAAGTTGACGTATTCGCGACCACGGTCAGATACAATTTCGCGCACACGCCTACCAGTTTGATTTTCTAAAAGCAATAACGCATCCTTAACAACTTGTGCAATTTGGTCCTTCGAGTTTCAGTGTGGTGCGGAAAGTATGATTTGAAAGTGGAACGGGTGGCGAGAATAAACCAATACAGTACAGAATAAGCTCACTGCCAACGCAGATCAGGTTGCTCTTCGCGGTTCCGTAAGAGGCGCAAAATCGCTCTGCTTTGTTGTGGACAGAATAGACGAGCTTATGTAGTTGGTCTGGCCGCGCCGTTTCGTAGACTGCCATACCGCCGTACCAAAATCGATGCATGCATGGCGGCAGCATGGCGGATCAACGCGGATTGTTGTGTCGCAAATTAACCTTTTTCATGAATATTGGGCCCAGAACTGCAACCCGCCCTTACTCCAATACAAAGCCATTATCGCAAAAACAGAAAAGTCGCTGAAAAAACGAGAAAACAGGAACATCGCTACTAAATACGAACAGACAACAACATCAACAACACAAAGAAAAATTTTGCAAATGCAGGGCCCTGCAAAATGCCGCAATGCAAAAAAGCCGCGCGCGATACTCTTAAAAAGATAGAGTTCCAGAGTCGTTCACCCGCGCGGAAAGATCCACAGCTCCCCTCGCCGACGCATTGGAATCTCACCTCTCTCCCTCCACCTCTCCGCCTCCCTCCACTCACCCACTCCAACACCAACGGCCCTTCCCTCAGGCCACTTCAGGCCGCCTCCGGCCGCTTCCTACAACAACAATAGCACGCGTGATGCAGCTCTCAAAACCTCCCCTCTCCTCCTCTCACTCTTATCTCTCCGCTTCGCGACCCTCGGTGGTTATCTCGGTGGTTATCTCGGTGGTTATCTCGTCCCAACTCCTTCCTCGTCAGAGCCCACCTAGCCGGCACCCCCACCTCTCCCCCCAGTCGTGCGTCCTCCACAGCTCTCCGGACTGCAGTGGCAGTTGGTGCCCGTTGTCACCCGGGTGTGTGTCGGTACGGCTGGTCGTTAGGGACTCCTGCTGACCTGCGTCATCATCATCATCATCATCATCATCATCATCATCATCATCATCATCATCATCATCATTATCAACAACAGAAGGATCACATCATCACCATCACCACCATCAGCAGCAGCAGCACCGTCGTCATCGTCATCATCATCTAGCAGCAGCCCGCGATTCTTCCCACCTAACTGAGCACTTTCCCTAACCTAACACCACCCCACCAAACCGGCCAGGATGAGCAGGGACTCCTTTAAGCCGGGGTAACCACAGCGGGTTTGACCTTGTCGACGCACATCCGCTCCAAAGCCGCCCAAAGCTCGTCCACATGCTGCTTGCCGTACTGTGTGCCCGCCATGCGCAGGTGCTTGGTCTGTGGCGCGCGGTCCAAGTAGAAGCCGCCTGGCTGCAGCGCCGAAGCGTCCTGCAACAATTTTACCAGCGGTTACAACGGCAACCGTTCATCATCTCGATCGTGAAGACGTGAAGCCAGCGCAGAGCGCCTTGGCGACCCTACTTAACCGAAATAGGCACGCACGGCTCCCCACACACGATGCACCCTGCACGCCTGACTGCCTATCCCAGCCAACTACCAACTACCACTTCACCCGTACTTAATCAAAAGATAATTTACTCCTTGAGTCGCTCCCAAAGCCCCCCCCCCAACCGGGGGATGGCTGGCCATTCACAATCGCAATCGCATTCGCGGTCGGGTTCGAAAATCCTATCTGGGTCTTTAATGAAATCATTATTTTTCATTTTTCCCTCTCAGCCCCCCTACCCACCCCACCCATTCCCACCCACGTCCTGCAATGTTACCTGCAAGGCCAGCCACACAATGGTATCAGCTCCTTGGGCCACATCTCTAAACGAGTCCCGGTAGAAATTGTAGAATCCGGGGATGGACTTCTTGACGCCCTCCGTCGTGGCCCAGCCGGGGTGCATGGAATACACACCCACACCTGCCGGGGTGGTGGTGACCGGGTCCGGGTCCGGGTCCGGGTCCGCATCAAGGGGGGGAGGTGTATAAGATGGAGTGGTCGAGTGGTGGAGTGGAGCATCTATCCTCTTTTGCCAGGTTTCGAATCTTCACAACTTGTTACACTTTCCCCGCCCGACATTTGGTAACCCTCAAACCTTATAATCCCCTCGTCGGACTCCCTCCCCTCCCCTCCTCCCCCCCCCACACACAAACCCACCCTCGGGGCCCCACAGCTCCGCAAACCGCTCCGCCAGCGCCACCTGCCGCCGCTTATCCCGGGAGTACGCCACCATACCGTCGTACTTGCCTGTCCTGAGATCTTCATTACTCACATGCCGTACCTGTGTACGACGCATGGTACGGCACTATGATCAATGCGTGTTGCGAGTCACGTGTGATCTACACGGAAGGACGCTGTTCAGCGCAGGAAAAGACCTCAGAGCGCGTGCGTGCGTGTATATGTGTGTGTGTGCGCGTGTATATGTGTGTGTCTGTGTCTGTGTGTGTGTCTGTGTGTGTGCGTGTGTCTGTGTGTGTGTCTGTGTGTGTGCGTGTGCGTGTGTCTGTGTGTGTGTCTGTGTGTGTCTGTGTGTGTCTGTGTGTGTCTGTGTGTGTGCGTGTGTGTCTGTGTGTGTGCGTGTGTGCCTGTATGTGTGTATGTGTGAGTGTGTGTGTGTGCCTGTATGTGTGTGTGCGTGTGTGTATGTGTGTGTGCATGTGTGTGCACATGTGTATGTATGTGTGTGTGTGTCCAGTACGGGTGCGCCAAGCCCAGATACCCACCACGCCACCCATCACACCAGCCAACTGCCCGATCGTCCCCACCCACCCGCCACCCGCCCCCCACCCACCTCCAACGGTGATGTGTACATTCCCCCACTGGACACGAACACCACCCGGGCGGGGGGCCCACTGCGCCGCAGCAGGGGCCCCAGGCCCCGGGTCAGTGCGAAGGGCCCCAGGGTACTGGTGGCGAAACAGCTTTCGTAGCCGTCGGCACTGGGCTGGAACTCGTGCACCTTGCAGGTAGGGGAGGGCGGTAGGGGAGGGCGGTAGGGGACGGTGCGTTAGGGCTCGATTTGATTAGGTGTATACGACCAGCCGTACAGTTGGGTGGATGGATGGATAGGAATATGCGATTACATGCAAACAGGCAAGAAACAGACAGATAGACAGACAGTGAGACAGACTTAACAACGTACCAGTATGCCCGCGTTGTTGATGAGGACGTGTAGAGGTCGGTTGGCGGCCTCCCACTCCCGAATCAGCGAGTCTATGGAGGCCAGGCTGGACACATCACACACCTGCGTGTGTGTGTATGTATGTATGCGTGTGAGTCTCAAGAGGAGCACCGCTTGCGACAAAACACACACAACTTTTTAACTAAGCGTTGTTCCGTATTTTAATCCGTACAACGATTGTACGGTACCTTTTCAAGAGCTCGTCTTTTCCTTCATCGAGTGTCGACACTCTGTAACTCCTTCGGGTCTCCTCCCCCCCCCTCTCCCCCCCCCCACACACACATACAGACACACACACATGGGTAGGCTGGTGGCCTTCAAAACGGTGTATGGGGCGGTTATAGCCCGCCTGCTCTTGGTGAACGCGAACTACACAGACGCACAGACACACACATACAGGCACACACACAAACATTCAGACACACACACACAAACATACAGACGCACGCACAAACATACCGACACACACACAAACATACAGACACACACACAAACATACCGACACACGCACAAACATACCGACACACACAAACATACAGACACACACACGGTTCTACAGATGCCTTACATGATGCCCCTCACCTGTAAATGCACATCCTGATTCCCGGAGGCCTGTCGTACTTTCTGCACCGCCTCTTCACCGCGTTGCGGGTTACGACATACCATGTAGAGAGTCGCGCCGCGGCGTGCGAGCTCCTAAGGGGAGGCGGGTGGGGGATGGGTTTGGGAAGGAGGGGAAATGACGTGGTGGGAAAGGGCCAGGTTTGGCGTGGTTGGAATCCTGTGCGGGTGGGATGGAAGAGTGGATAGAGGAGGGAAACCGATACCACTCAACAACACAATAAACACAGTGCAGCCCACGAGGCATGGGGACAACCCGGGCCCTCCAGGGCATCACGGCAGCAAAGGAAAGCCCAAGGCCCGAGTTACGACAGCTGGTGCCGGGACATATACGATTAGCTTTCCATGATCCTGTTCATGAGATCTTAAGCGCATTCAAGTTATTATCAGGGCCGTTGTTTATTCACGGAATTTCGCCCGCGTGGCGCCAAGGCAGGAAACGGGTTTCCGAATCCCCCTGGCTCTGACGTACCTGCGAGGTTTCGAAGCCCAGCCCCTGGTTAGCGCCTGTAACCATCACCACCTTGCCGTCGAGGCGTCTTTCCATGACGCTGCAATTTTAGGGATGTACCCACGGGAAAGAGTCATGGCTCATGCTGAGAAGCCTATCTGTTTGGTTGCCAAGTGATCTTCCCAGAGGTACTTTACGAAGTTCATGCAATCGTTGGTCTGCTTTCACACGCGCTTTGAATTGTGGCTCCCACGTGTCAAACGCCACACCTGTTGTCCCATGTCGCCGACGCTCGCGCGAAGCCTTTCTTGCCGAAGTTCTTTGATCCATAAAGGAGAAAGCTTATGTTACCGAGCACGCCCATTTCAGTTAGACAATTTGTTAGGATACAAAGAGCGACGGTCACTAGGCCTACGTCGTTCGTTCGTTTGCCACGTTCTTAAAGCCTGTCAAAATACACCAGTGCTATTTCCAAACGAAATTGCTACTTGTTTGCTATGTCCTGCTCTGCTCGGTTACAGGGAAGCACGACAGGAAGTGGCGTCAACCTATGACCTGGCGCCAAGCTTGCACGTTGGCAGAGATAACAAACACACTATAGCAGCATTCCACTCATCAGTGAAATCCCATCATCATAACGATTAACATGGCGAATTCCCGTTGACCAAAAGTGACTTCAGAACTAAGGTGGTTATACACCGTTAGAGCTAATCGGCATTCCGCAGGGCGCCGCAGCCTGCATCTCCGCGCGAGCGGGGCCCTGTACGATAACTGCTATGAAAATGCCGGCGAGTACCTCTTGAACGATAACATGGAAAGGATACACCGTCGATCGCGCGCAGGACTTCTGGGATCTACATAAATGCATCATTGCCAGCCCCAGCCGGTCAACAATGATTGGAAATGTTGAACAGCACCCCGCCAGAACCCGCCAGAACAAGCGCTGCTTAAAAAAGTGGCTTACCTACCTGGCGTACCATGACTGCAGCAACCTCACAGCAGCGAAGTGCAGGTCAGCAATACGCCGCCTCATTAAAGCAGTTTCGGCCACTAACACAACCCGTGGGGTCGCGCAAACGCGATCGACATCGCGTCCCCCCTTCTTGCCCGCCTGCCTGCCTCCTGCCCGACCCTAATCGCCGCCCTCATCTATCCAACGAGCGCCTCTGCCCTCTAAAACCTTAGCCTCTCCCTCCCGTCCCCAACCATGCCATGCAAACGCACCATCCCGCTGCGCGCGGCCCGCGGCCAGCTCCACAAATACAGCGCACAGCAAGGGCCCCCACAGCCACAGCCACCGCCGCGGCCATAACCCCCAACAACCGGATAGACTCCGCCGCAACCGCACACCGCAACAGCCGAACGTCGACAAATGTGACAATGTCGCAGCGTTCGGAACGAGCCTAGCCCCGCATCTGAAACATTACCGGCAGGAGCAGCAGCAGCGGTAGCTGCTCTCCAAGCGACTTGGTTCCGGTTTCGTAGGGCAATACGGAACCAAAGGGTCCCTGATACGGTGGAGACCCTGCGCGCGGACAAATCTCCATCCTCCGGTCATTGCATCCACAGCTTGCCCTCCCCCTCCCCATGCCCTGCCCCTCCCCCGTCCCCCTCCCTTGCTTCATGACCTTGAGCGAGGGGGGTGGGGAGAAATGCCGAAGGTGTCCGTGGATGGCACCGCTGCTGCTTCAGCCTTATGTCGTGTGTAACCTTCTCAGCTCACAACTCGAGGCGAAACTCCAACAACGACCTCGCAGCGGGCCAACCAGCCGTAGCAGCAGCCGCGGCTGTAGCAGCAGTCACAATCCGGGCTTCCCCAGGCCGCTGTCGAACGCACCCCACGCACGAGTCAAAAGCTGTAGCAGAGGACATCAGGACACCGGGGGCCGCGGCAGCTGCGGTTTGCCGCCAGCCCTGTCGGACTCCCCAGGGGCTGCTCTCGGTCCTAACGGGGGTAACCCCTCACTCACTCACTCATTCAGTCACTCACTCACTCCAGCAACTGCGGGAGGAGTCCAAAGTCATCGAAGTTCAACACCACAGGCGGCCTGCGACGACGTAGGAAAACAGCAGATAGGCAGCAGGTAGGTGGTTGGTAGGCAGGTGACAGAGGATTAAAACACAGGGAATTGGGCCAACCTTGAGCTGGAAAATTAGATTGTTGATACAAAAAATCTGTAAAAAACAACGTTCCAGATGCGATTTGATACGGGGACAGTAAGTGGACTTCATAATTTATACGTTATATTCCACTATCCGTCCCTGCTAGCAATATATCTCAGTGCGTGGGGTAAATACCGCTATGCGTCAAGTTCCGATTTCGGGGCCCCCGAAGAAAAAGGTTTCTCGCAGCGTGGCGATGGCGACCAACATTATCCCCTCCTCCAAGTCCAACCGTCATGTCGGGACCTCAATCCAAATCCAATCTTGGCTTGACTTCCACGCCCACGCCCAACCCAACACCTCGCCCTCATTCCTCCGCGCCCTCCCACCCCGACGCCCCAACGCCAACGCCACCCCAACGCCCGCCTCCCACCCCGAAGCCCCGTCGGGGGGTTTATTAGAGCTCCTCCTCCTCCCCGCCATGCCGTACAACTCACGAGGTGGTCTTGTCCGCCCGTACCGGGAGGAACCAGATGTGCCGACCAGCCGCCGAGCCCCGCACCTCCAACTGCACGAACACGCCGGCCTGCTGCTTGCTGCCGCACGCAGACGGCCAGGCCTTACGCGTCCACAACTGCACGGCACCATGACGCATGTGGACGGGCGGACAGAGGAGTGGATGGGCGGATGGGTAGGGGGATGTGTGGGTGATTTTCCCAGACGGAACGACGCGTGCACGGGTGAACGGGAGTAAGAGACCGGGCAGACAAAGAGCAAATGGCAGCTGTCATCGCCACATCCACTCCACTCCCCCCTCCCTGCCCCTGACTCACTCTGCCCCCCGGCGAGTTCAACTCTCCGAAGGCCTTGGAAGTCCCTCACCTCACCTTTTCTCCCCCCATCCCGTCCCACCCGTTGTTGAGCGCACTACCTGCGGAAAGGACACCGCAGCTTTTGGCACCACCGCCACCACCGCACTGGCCGCCAACCGCTTGGCCACCTCCCTCATGCCCACCACGAAGTCACCCAGCAACTCGGGGGAGTCGAACGCGTGGACGGCCTGGATGTGGGTTTCACGCTCCTCGTGGGGTTCTGCGGCTGAACCTGAGAAAGCACCACAAAGAGGCGACGCAGTACAGCGGTGAGAGGCAGGCGAAAAGAGGGAGGGGGAAAAAGGGGGATTATAAAGTTATGTATAAAACCCTAGATTCTAACCTGCCCCCTCCCCTACTCCCTGCCCCCCAACACACACACAGACAAACATACAGTACAGTGTATGGCCCCTGGTAATAAAAATTGGCCCTTCAGACCCATCCTCCACCACACCCATCCTCCACCCGCACCAGCACCCCACACAGGTCGGGATGCAGCCGCACGTGACCCACCCGGCAGGAAATGCAGCGAGGGCGGGAAGGCCGTCGCCGACTCCGCCACGTTATCCAGCGTCATGGCCGCCAGGTCCTGAGCAAACTCTGCAAGCCGCTGTTGCTGTTGTTGGACCGAGTCTGCTGCTGTCGAGGAGGTGGAGGCCGCAGTTGCTGCTGAAACCAGCAGCGACTCCAGCGTCTCCTACACATACACGCCCGCACGTTCGAGAAAAGGAAAGAGAGGGAGGCTCTTAAGGGGATGAAGTAAAGGAGACAGCCCTTTAGGGGACGTCTTTGGTTCCCCTTTAGTGTTCTTCTTCCGGAGAGAGGGAGAGACAGGGCCGGATTGAGACGCGGGCAGAGATAGGGCCATGCGGGGTTGGGGTTGGGGAAAGGAGCCGATGTGGGCGACAGGAACGCGGTCCCCCGGGGGGCCAGCAGGCAGGACACAGCACAGGCACATCACGCATAACCCCCCAACCCTAACACCCCATCTTATTCCATTCCCTCTTCCCAACCCCCAAGCGCGCCCCAAGCCTAAGCCCATAGAAAACTCCAACCCCATCCAAGCCAATTTTCCGGCCACTTCTCCGTCTCTCCCTCTTACGACCCGCCCCAACCCCAACCCCACCGCATCCCATCAGACTGCACTACCCGCAGGGAGCCCCCCCACGCCATCACACCTCCTTATGGGTTGAGGACTTGGCTTTGAGCAGTTTGGTCAGTGTACGGATCTTGTTCGACAGCTCCTTGTTGGAGGCGCCGGAGTCCCCGTTCAGCCGAGCAGCTGACTGGTACACGTCCAGAGCCTTGCCGGGAACGAAAATGAGCGGACAAGGACAGTCGAGCGGAAAATTTGAAAACTAGAACCTTGCAAAGAAACTAACACCATTATAAATCCAACGTTGGTCCACCGTTAATGCATCATGCACCTATCATATCAGCATGGACTTGACAGGTGGCAGCTTCGAAATCCCTTCCAAAACCCCTTTCGAAAGCCATGTACATCCCATGTATGGCAGATGGCATTCCATACGCCCATGTGCAATGCGCCTTGTAACCCTTGTGGACACATTCATTGTCCGGAACCACGGATTTGAACCATTCGCCGAGGCTGCACCGGGCAAACCCGAAGGCCCTGCCCGAAGGCTGTCTTCCAGGGCTCCCCAAGCCTTCCAGCCAAATCTCTTGGACGGGTAATTCATCCCCTGTTACGAACCCGTTTCGCCCTCACAAGCCCTGTCCAAGCCTACCTCGGTCATCTTGTCCTGCGCTTCGAGGACAGCTGCTTTCCGAAAATACCCCTTCTCCCAATCCGGCTTCAAGGTTATACATTTCTCTGCATCCTCCAGCGCTTTAGTGACTTTGTTAAGCTTCAACAACGCGGCAGAACGGTTGCTGCAGGGGCAATCGGATAGGCGCATTTCGTAACTAAGTGACGCATGCGCCGGGTATAAACGCAAGGACGTTGACGCCAGTCTGTTTGCAATAAGCAAGCTTTGCGTAACGGGACATGGATATTAATAGCCCACTGAGCAGCTCGTTGCCGCCAAAGACGGGGAAGACATCCCTCACGCGACACACACAAAGCGAGTTTCTGGGCGCCCATGTGGCAATGCGCAATGCACGAAGCTTAGTCTTTTCCAAGCCAATTCATGGTGAACTGCTAAGCAAACTGAGGGCCCCCCTCAAAAGTTGGCGCACTACACGCTCCCGTACCTGAAGAGAACAGCATTCTGCGGATCCTCCTTTATTGCTTGCGTGTAAAGGGCAGCTGCCTTCAGGTAGTTCTCCTTCTTAAACTCCTCGTTGCCCTGGTCCTTAAAGGATGCCATGGTTGCGGCACGGCGATCGGGCGCGCCTGGCAACCCTAAGGCTGTTGGAATTCTTTCGTTGTCGGAGCAAATGTGTTTGAGTTCAAAAAGACAATAGCTAAGTGGTGTTCACAGCTGCCCCAAGGTAGTCCGTCGACGAGTCAACAATCAGGACACCAGGCTGCCTCCGAAAGTGTTGACAGCCCAAAGCAAAATATGAAAAGAACGTGTCAACATCGGGGTCTGTCAGCGCTTGTGCCAACAGTAACGGGAAGCCGTACAATACGCGTTGTTCGGCCCATGGGGCAGTCTGTGGCCCACAAAATGGCCATCGTTGCGGCTAGGGACTGGAGATGTATTACTTTAGCGAGCAATTTGGCGTGGTGGTGCCTGCCACAAGAGGCGAAGTTCTGAGGTAGGGTGCGGTACCGCCACGCACGACGACGCACGACATTTCCTACCCAAGACGTGGGCATCGGGTGCAGCTCGATTGGCGGATTGCTGCCAATCCGCTGCTTTTTTTGTGTCTACTAAGAAAATCATGAATGCTGTGGCTCTTGATTCTTTTGACTTGATACTTAAAACTACTGCCCACTAAACAGACGCCCGGCACGATCGCCTTTTTCGTTCTCCGTTGACAAGGAACCCGTCCTGTCCTAAAGGTCAGGTGCGCGTATTCCAACATATGGTCATAAGGTTGTGCAAATTTTCTGTCTGCACCAAGCTTGTAACTTGGTAGGAGCTTCATGACATTGGTACTTGAGAAAAGTACACCTGGCCGACGTCCGTCGTAGCGTCAAATCACTGCTGCCGCTGCAGCTGTCCTGTTTAGAACTTTAGGTGCGATGGGGTTCAGATAGCGGGAACGGCAGCAGATGCTGTTGCCGCGGCGGTGCAAGCAACGACAGACATACATCTGCCAGCAGCATACTGGTGATGCTTCCGCTTACAGGAACCGCACCGTCGTCGTCGCCGAACCACGGCCGCGGCCGCGGCGTTTGGCGGCAAATCGATTACAATGGCCCTCTCACCAGGCTCTTACCCCTAGAGGCTGTGAGCATGCATGCGCGGCCGCTGTATATGCATGAATGTGTACGAGAATGCGTAAATACTCAGTCATTCGCCCCGCCGCCATCGCCATAAAAATCCATCAACCGCCTGCCGCTGCCGCCACCACGCAAAATGCGCTTCGATGCGAGAGAGAAAAAGCAATATAAGACCAACACCAAGCGACGCACATCCGTACATATACATGTAGGAAATGGCGGGAACCCGGCTCGTGGCTCTTGTGTGTGGCGTCCACACATGTTAAGAAGTTTGCAGTTTTTACCGAAAGCATTGATTGCGCTTCCCTTTTAGTTTGACGGTCATTAGGCGGTCATTGGTGGCAACGAACCATCAGCCAGTCAGAACATAATAATGCGACGTTTAGGCTTTTAGCACCCAGGGCTCTTCAGCCAAACCAGACTGAACCGATACCGTGTCACGACATTTTAGCGCCACGTTCAGTCGTATGACGCGACAACCGGACCACACCCACGGCCCCGTGGCTTCTACCGCACCGAGCCCATTTTGCACTGAGTCCAGCACCCTGCGATCCTACCGGCATATCATTATAGCTGTATACGGAATATACAGTGGACCCTACCGCGGCGGATTACTTCGACATTATTATTATTGGTTTTTACATAATATCCAAAACTATTATTAATTTAACGTCTTGCACTGGATCAGCATCAACCCGAAACGGGAATGCCATTCCGTCACAGCGTCCCTAGTTACTACTAATCCGGCGTGCAAGGCCCTTTTAACCCAGGTGCCGTACCGGTACGGCCCAAGCTACAACAGCGGCCGTACGGCAGCTGCCAGTGTACAGTATGTGTCGTCAGCAGCACGAGCTTTCTCACCTGTGAATATCGACTCCTGCTTTTTTAGAGGTTGTGCTCAACTAGAGGTTTGAAACCGCTCGATATGCACAGGGCCAAGCAGCGGCAATTGTGATGATTTATTCGTTATGCGCAACAGCAAAATGCGCGCGTTCTTGGGCTGCGAGGTGAAGAGTAATACAGAACTTCAAGAGAGTGGGACGTGGCATGCCCGTGGCATTAGAGCTGGCCAGCCCTGCCTGCGCACCCATACCGGCGCCCGACCAATGACACACAGACACACACACACACAGACACAGACACACACACAGACACACAGACACAGACACACACAGACACACACACAGACACACACACAGACACACACACAGACACACACAGAGACACACACAGAGACACACACAGAGAGACACACACACACACCCCAGCATCCAACGGCGCGCGCCTGCATCCTGCATCAATACATACATGCATACATATGTACGAACACATGCTCACAAAAGCTCTCGCCTAACATCATACATACAGATCTGCTGGGGTCAGACTCCAGAGATCCCCCCCCCAGCATGCCAAACAACTGCGAACCCAAGGCTGCGAATCCCGCTCCAAACACAGTACCCCCACAGCCCCCCGTGCAATTCTTAGCCCCGAGCCCGTGCTACCTGGGCGCATTTACGTGTGACCGGTTACTGCGGTGGGTATGCTGGTTCCGGAGCCCCCAGCAAAAAGGCTTTTGCTGATTTAATTGGAGGGTATCCTGATTTGGGACGGATGGTTAAGCAGCGGCTGCTGTGCTCCGCCGCCGCCGCCACCGCCGCCGCCGGCGGGCGAGCCAGCAGCTGACGGCCGCACTGACGGCAACTGCTGTTGGATGCCGGTCCCCCCGCTACTGCCGTTGCCGTTGACGGTGGCCAAGGGCCGCAGCACGGATGGTTGATGTGGCGGTGCGCCGGAGATGCCGCTGGAGGCGGAGGGTCGGACTATTGTGGGCAACGGCTGTTGCACGCTGCTGCCCCCGCCGCCGCCGCCCGTGGCGGAGGGCCGTACGGAGGGAGCGTGAGCTGGGTAGGAGCTGTTGGTGGATGACGCGGGGGCCAGCGTGCGCGGCGTGACAGAAGGGGGAGGAGAGCTGTCTGCGGGGCGGGAAGGGGGGGGGGAGATCAGGAGGACAACCATAAATGGACTGTTACAGACCATGTCTGGGTTATGCTGGGCCAGCATTAGCAGACGGGATTAAAAAACAGGATCCATCCATACCCTGTATGTGCATTAATATTATAATTCCTACTTTCATTCCTTCTCTCTTTCTTTTATGCATCTATACATACATACATGCATACATACATGCATACATACATGACTTAGATTACTTGTGGACTCGCTCTAGCGGGACCTGAGAGCCCTTCGTGGTGTATTCAATGCAGCGCCATCCCCGGATGGAGGGGCTGCGGAGTGGCTGCGTAGAGTGTTGGCAGTCTGAGTTGGTGTCGGGAGCACACAAGACTAACCGACTTGTGCTGTGTGCTCCCGACCCTTGCGCTGTGTTTCGGCTTCGGCCCCCGGCTCTCGCGGCCCACAGTGTAATCTAAGTCATACATCCCTACATACATCCCTACATACATGCATACATCCCTACATACATGCATACATCCCTACATACATACATACACATACGCTGCTACGGGCGCGTTTTCCTCCCGAAACGCACGCACCAAGTTCCGAGGGTCGCGGCTCTAACGTCCCCATCACTGCGCTGGTCGCCACCGCCAGCCAGCTCAACATGAAGTTGGCCCTGGTCGCCAACACATCACCCGGAAGAGACAGTCGCATAACCGCCTCGAATACCTGCACCGCACCAGCCTGAGAGACGGGCAAACACATACATACATACATACATACATACATACATACATACATACATACATACATACATACATACATACATACATACATACATACATACATACATACATACATACATACATACATACATACATACATAATACACAGGTGCAGAGGTTAAGTCCCGCGTATTCGTGTTTAAAAATAGGTCAAGTACAAGGGTGGTGGTGTGAATTGAATACAGCAGTGGGGTTGCGTGTGTGTGCACGTGGCTGAGGGTGTGCGAAGAAGGTTCCTCAAGCGAGGACCAGCGCCCAAGGTAACCCGCACAGCACACAGCACAGAGCACACCACATAGCACAGCGCAGCATAGCACACTACACACCACACTACACACCACACCACACAGCACACAATTCAGGCTTCCGCGCAAATACCGACCACGCATGCGTCCACTACCCGGAACAAGCACCTAGTGGTGATGTTCCGACCTCGTGGTGGTGTTTTGCGGTGCCTCCTTCAAACAAATCCACACCCTCCGCATCCCCCCCCCACACCCTCCACAAGCCCCAACCTCACGCCACCGCCCACTAGCGCCCCACGCTGCAGTTTGACGTTCAGCCAATGTACCCCTTTCCGAACAATTGCCCTTCCTCGCCCTCTCGGCTCGCATGGCTCGTTCTCAGGCGAACCCTTCTTTGAGGGGTGGTAAAACGAGGACGGCGTAACACATACACGTACACATACACACAAACACACGCACTTCGCCATCTCCTTCTCCCGGCTAAGACCACCATAACACACACACATACATACATACACACACACTACACACACTGTATATACCCTATATAACGTGTATATAGATATGCACTCACACGCCCGCCCGCCCTCACTCACCTCCACTAGCAGCTCCTGCACACTGATGACCCCGCCCAGGTTCATCAACGCCCCGGCGGCGTACACAGCCGCCTTGCAGTCACCCGGACTTCGAAGGTCCTGGGAGGGTCCAGAACCGCCGCCGCCGCCGCCGCCGCCGCCACCGCGCAGCGAGTCGGTGTTGCTGTTGCTTCCCTGCGTCCCGTTACCACCGCCGCCAAGGCCTCCGCTGCCTCCGGCGCCGCTGCCACCGCCGTTGGCGGCCGCGGGGTTGCATCTAGATGCGGCCTGTCGAACCAAACCCAGCAGCATCGGCACGCCGCGGCACTCAGCTATAGCCTCCTGTGTGATGGAGGGGCAGGTCGCGGGAGGGAGATAGATGCACCGGGACTTCGGCTCGTAACCAAGCGCCGGTGGCAAAGGATACACAACATGACGGCCGGTGTAATTCGCAAGACCGCATAATATGATCACGATTGTGGTTTGGTGCGATAATGTGTGGCCGGTGATGATACACGAAATGCGTTGTTGTTATTTGGGAGATGATGGAAACCGCATCCGATGATTTGGTGCTCTGGCAGCCATCTGGTAGTCATCCGGCATCACGGGGGTCGTCGCGACCCACATCCACACAGCCACAACACCCACACAACCACAACACACCCGCACCCACAACACCCACACAACCACAACACTCGCCTTGCACGTGTCGCACGCGCTGCAGTTCATGAGCGCCCAGGCTGCCGCCGCCGCCACCGGGCTCCGAGACCCCTCCGCCAGCAGCATCACCAGCGGCCGCAACCCGCCGGAGGAGCGAACCACGTCCCGGCCCTCCTGAACCATCGACACCGCCGCAATGGCGTTACACGACGCCAGCCTCACGTCCCTGCGCACACCATGCGACCCATGGCAGCGCATGGCAAACCATGTCTTCGAATCCGCGGTTGCATATAGGGGGAGGAGCTTCATGCAATGGGCAACGCGGGTACATATCGCCGATGCAGCAAGCGATGTACCCAGGGAGCAGTAGCCTACAGTGCAAAAAAGGCCCAAGAAATGCTAAGGATGGCCCGCCGATGCAGCAAGCGGTGTAGCAAGGGAGCAGTAGCCCACTGTGGGCAATGGATGGCAACAGGCAGCGACGGGAAGCAAAGCGTTTTACCCCATCGACAAGGGCGCCACAATACCCTGGGCGCCACAAGGGTTACACCCCTGACAATCTGACCGGCCATAAGGCCCCCTCAGGCTTTTACGGACGCAACCCACACTCGCCCCTGGCACTTGTGCGGCCCCTTCGTACAACCCCTTCGTACAACCCCCATGGCAGGGCACGGGGGCTCTGTTGGCGCCTAGTTAGGTGGTTTCTATCCCATAGTGGCTGTACAGGCGGCGGCGGCTGCGGCTGTGGCGCTGGTGCTTACGGTACGTCCGATTCCAGCAGGTCCACCAGCAGCACCACCCACTTGAGCGCGATGACCACGGGGTAGTTCTCTCTGGCCAGCTCTTGGACCTGGCGATCGAGGGGGGCGGCGGGGAATGGGGGGGGAGAGGAGGGAGGGAGGGTGAGGGAGGAGTTGATAAGCATGTGTTTGTGTGTGTGGGGGGGAAGGGCCGGGTGAGGATGGTGGGGGATTATGTGGTGTGTGTGTGGGGGGGGGGAAAGCGGCCCTGTGTATGTGTACACGTGTGTGTGTGTAATAATTGAGCCGCCGTGAGACGTAGTTGTTAGACTTTGTGGGTTAGCGGGTCGGGTTTTTATAGCGCCGCAGGTGAAGGCATGTGCCTTGCAAGAATGCACATGCCTTCGGTGGGGGTTTTGGTGGGCGGTGTGTCTGCGCGGGTGCGCCCAGCCAGCGTCCGATACATCCCGTAGAGTGATGGTATTTAAGGGACCGTAACGGATCAAGTGTGGCCGCGCACAGCCAGGCAGCCCTGGGCCCTGTAAGGCCGGTGGAAGCAGGGATTTCAGGCCATGCGATGGCCAAGCGACACCTGGCCAGTACCCGAACCGTCGGTGTCAAGACCGTCCATAGAGGCTTTGATCCTCTATACATAATCGAAACACCTGCCCCCGCGGAAAACTTACGCATACAATCGCCTGTGCTAAATTCGAGGTGTGCTGCGCATGGAGTAATTGGTCGACGGTCTTGCACATCGTTAGAACTTCATGGTTAACCCGTGATAACAACCGAGCTTTTTCGAGCCGCTCCTCCACTGTAAGGACGCTACCCGGGCCTGTCATTTCTATGTCGTTGCAGTTATTGTGTAATGAGACGCAGGTTCGAGTTCGACAGAATCACGTGTATATATCTTATGTTGAAGGACCTTTACACAAAAAATAACTATCTTTGCTCGACGAGCTTTGCTAAACAGCGGCATCGTACAAATTACTGTCAGACCCCGAAATAAAACCTTGAAGTTCCGCCAAGTATCCCTCGTGCAATTGACAAAGCTAACTGCTTGGAGCGTATCCGTGTAGGCAAGACCGTCGACTCGTCCTTCCTTGTTCCTTCCGTGACAGCCTGCTACGAACCCTAGGCCGAAAGTTGCCCTTTGTAACAATTCAAGGAATTCAACGCGAGACAATTATACAGACTCATGGGTATTGCAAGTCGCACCGCTGTCGACAGGTGCGCTGTCCAATGCTATCGCCTGGAAAGCTAAATTTCAAACTGCAGCTTGCCGCGGGGTATCTGTTACTTTAACTACTATTGGCCAGTATCGTGGGCGGTATTACATCCTCACTTTGAAAAAGGTTACACCTGTTGTTAACAGATCGAACATGCAGAGCTTCGCACCTTTAAAATTCACAAATATCGCAGGATGTGGAGGTCGATGCACAAGGCTGGGGCAGCGCAGCGAAACTGCTCCGTCCGGGTGAGGTTAGGATAGGAACAGTCTGCGGAGTATATGTCGAAACTGTCCCCATCTGCGTGCAGGTGCACGTCGCTGCTCCGACTGCGAACTCCGCATGCGAAACAGAAAAACATTGTATTCATAATCATAATGTCTCAGTTTTGCGCTGGCTTGATGTGCAGGTCGTGGCGTTCAACGAAGGCCGAAGGCCGCTGTCGGGCGCACCCCGGACGCAGATTGCGAAGACCAGCGCAGGCACAGGCGCTGGAGCTCGGCCCTCCCCCACGGTGCTGCTAAGCGCTGACCACGTGAACACGCTCTCGCCGGCAGCGCTGGCAGCTTCGCTTGTTGAATACGCGCAGAAGGTTGCCATCCACGGCTCCGACAACAATGGCAGCGCGGCTGCGGTGCCTGCCGGAGACCCGCGTATGTTTAACGCCGTCGCCCAACGTCTGGCTCAGAGCGTTGACGATTTTGACGCAATCTCGCTCGTAGATGTCCTCCACGCTTACAGCCGTGCAGGTCATGGCCGCAACAATAGGGACGTGCTGGCGATTTGCTGCATCGCCCTTTCCGGCAAGGTGCGAGGGCAGCTGGCTGGTCGGCTAGCTATCTATAAGCTCTCCTACCTATAAGGCGGCTGGTTTTGGGCCGTCACTTTCGTTCCTTCCAGCCGCCCTGCACAAGACGCCATTTTTGTGTATCGGAGCACCGGGGTCGTAAACACAGCTCGTTGTAATAGTACGTATGTGCGTTTGACGCTTGCGTCGCCCATGGCATGGCGCATACCCTGCGAAGATGAGATGCTGCATACAACCGTGCCCCTATCGTGTCCTGTCGCGCCCCTCAAGCGACCTGCGTGAAACGTGTTGGCCGTTGTAACTGTAAGGAGGCCACTGCTTTCCCGGCCCCCCCATCCTCGGTGGCTCGTCTTTCCCCCTCGGGTACATCTGCCGCCGCAGCGCTCTTTCCTTGGCAGCAGCTCGCTCGCTCGCTCGTGGTTCGTCTTTCCCCCTTCCAAGCCCCTGCTCTACCTCCCTGCTGCCTGGTATCAACCCTGCAGCCGCCGGCCTCACCGCACTTGCTGCATCTGTTCCTGGCGTCGCCCATGCTGCCCCCTCACCCTTCCTTCCCGCCGCTCGCGTGCGATGATTTCATCTTACGCTCAGGTGGACGAACTTCCGCCTGCGAGTCTGGTCCGCCTGGCCGCAGCGTGTGCGGCTCTGGATCTGCAGGCCACTGACCTGCTCGCGGCGTTATGCGCACGGGTAGGTGGGGGGGCCTAGGTCGGTCGGTAGGGATGACCCGGATCCGAAAAGGCTTGTCGCAGCACCCCGCTCTTAAGTGCTTTTTCCCGTCCTCGATGGCCAACCCTGGCGTCTCACCCGTTCTTGCCATCGAAGCTCTATTAAACTTCCAAGCTTTCGTTCCCATTTTTTCAACGTCCTCTGACCTTTCCCATGGCGTCGTGCGTGATGGCTCCCCGTATGCGGCCTGCTTCCCTTGCGGCTGAACAGGCGGACGTGCCGGAGGTGCTGTCGCAGCTCAGCGCGGCAGACCTTGCTGCGTTGCTGGTGGCCTTGTCGCAGCTGCAGCACCGCTCCCGCTCACTCTATGTGGATGCTGCCGAGGTGCTGGCGGCGGAGCTGCAGGCGGCGGTAGCGGCGCGGCGGGGGGCTGCGGGCCGGCAGGCGGCAGGAGCCGCGAGTCCGGGGTTGGCTGTGTCGGCGGTGTGGGCGCTGGCGGCTGCGGACATCTACCACCGGCCACTCTTTGACGCGGCGG
>NW_003307576.1:1133365-1134837 GCF_000143455.1 Volvox carteri f. nagariensis
GGGGGGAGGGAGGGGCGGGAGGGAGGGAGGGGCAGGCAGAAAAGAGATGTCCTAGCTCAATACATGGCGTTTGGAAGTGCTGTTCCCATCCCTGCGCCCCTTTCACCTCGTTCCTCGGGGTTACCACATACTGACATCTTGACAGACTGTGACATCGCATGCTCCGTCGTACACTTGTCGGTTACTACGCTTGGGAATAGCGTCCGGGAAGGTTACCTTTACCTGTGTGGTGCCGGGCCGGGATTGTTCCGTGGTTGGTTTCACTTTGTCGTCTTAGCACTTGGGTCTCAGCAGCTGATGAAGTTTTTTGCATTATTCTCGTCGTTCTCAACATGAAAATGAGGATGATGCACCCGCTTCCTCCTACCGTCGACCGTCCTCCGTTTCATCCCTGTGTTTTTTTGTACAATTTTATGATTGTCCTCGCGCCGCCCTCTCCTCTCCCTCCCCTCCCGTTCCTCGCGGGCCATGCAGGCGTGTTACTGATGGACCGACTGGGGGATCTGGATGGCAATGCGCTGGCCAAGATCGCCTGGTCGTACGCCACCGTACGTCCTGGAGGGCGGGCGGGCGGGAGGGAGGGAGGGAACAGGAGGGAGGGAGAGAGCGAGGGAGGGCGGGCGGGAGGGAATGCTTTTGAAATACGATCTTGGAAATAGTGCTATTCAGTTTTAGCGTTGTCGCTTCTGCGCCTGCTGCTGCTGCTGTTGCTGGTGGTGGTGATGCTCTTGCTAGAGGACTTACCCCTTGAGCTCCTGGAAACTAGGTCATCAGGATCCCAAACAGGGATGGGCTGATGCATGCAATTAAGGGGACGCAAAATTAAGGGTGGAGAGACATACAGGCGAACGCACAGACATGCACCGGTGGGGGGGGAGTGAACAGCACAAGACGGTGCTTGCGTGAACAGCACAAGACGGTGCTTGCGTGTGTGGGGGGGCGTGACACGCGTGACGACATTATGTAGTTGCTGTCGTGTCGCCCCAACTCCGCACCTGGTTTGCATGCCGCCCTCCCACCCCCTCCACTCCCCCCGGTGTCAGTTCTGCGTCTGGTACACTCTTGCCCTGGCAGCAGCTTCACTCGTGTGTGGTTCGTCTTTCCCCCCCTCCCCTCTCCTCCTGTGTTCCCCCACCCTCTCCCCTCCTGTGTTCCCCCACCCTCTCCCCTCCTGTGTTCCCCCACCCTCTCCCCTCCTGTGTTCCCCCACCCTCTCCCCTCCTGTGTTCCCGCACCCTCTCCCCTCCTGTGTTCCCGCACCCTCTCCCCTCCTGTGTTCCCCCACCCTCTCCCCTCCTGTGTTCCCCCACCCTCTCCCCTCCTGTGTTCCCCCACCCTCTCCCCTCCTGTGTTCCCCCACCCTCTCCCCTCCTGTGTTCCCCCACCCTCTCCCCTCCTGTGTTCCCGCACCCTCTCCCCTCCTGTGTTGCCTCACCAGATTCGACCCGCGGACGAGGGTCACCGAGGGCTGT
>NW_003307576.1:1135032-1135741 GCF_000143455.1 Volvox carteri f. nagariensis
GGGGTGAGCACATTCAATGGACCTTATTAGGCGCACTAAGCCTGGGCGCACACACAAGCGCTTGTGAATGAGGCGCGCCCGCGCGCGCGCCCGTGTGGGGATTAACTAACTGTCCAGTCGCCAAGCGTGCCGCTCTTGAGTATTTCCTACTGCTGGCTTCTGCCAGGACCAGGACTTGTTGACCAACTTACAACTTACAAAAACAAACCCGCTTGTACGTGAAAGCTCCGCGATACAAAAAACCCTATAACTTCAAGCCTATATAACCTGAAAGGGCGGAGGGAAGGAGAGAGGGGACGGGGGAGAGGTACCCACGAGAAATCCACCGGGTTCTCGTGATCCCCCAAACCCCAGGAGAGGTGGGGAATGGGGTTCATTCCGGAGGTCGCGTGAAACCCCATTTCCAAACCCCATTCCCCACCGCTCTCACGGGGAGCCGCAGTCGTACCTCTTCCCCCCGAGTATAACATTATCTCTGGTATCTGCTTCAATCGTCAGTGGCGTTCCCCTTACCCCCTTCCCGACTCTGTCCATTCACTCCTTTAGACTCACTTTGGATTCCATTAAGCAAGCGGTTTGGGCACTCCGGGCGTCTTTGGCAATCGACTCGTTGGGCTGTTGAATCCAATTTCCCCTCTTCTCCCTACACAGCCCCCTCCTCTCATCTCACCGCCATTCAACCCTCCCCTTGCCGACAACTCTCCCCCCA
>NW_003307576.1:1135983-1169996 GCF_000143455.1 Volvox carteri f. nagariensis
GCTGGGGGAGGCGGCGCTGGCGGCGGTGGACAGGCTGGATGGCGAGGATCTGACCACCATTGCGTTGGCGTTTCCCGCCGCGAAGGCCTACAGCGATGCGTTTTTCAAGTAGGGTCATTCAGTAGGAGCGGGGAGCAAGCCCCTCTCAAGGGCGGCGCCAGCGGGAAAGACGGGGAACAAGGGGGAAGGAAGGGGGGGAGAGGGCAACCTGATGTGCTGTCCGGTCCTGCCTTGCGCTAGGCTGCGCTGGCCTGCCACCTACTGGCTGCTATCTACTGGCTTCCGCATACATACATACATACATGGTTACATACATATATACATGTACATATATACATACGTGATGCCTGGGACCCCGCGACAGGTACCTGGTTTCGGAGGCTCAGTCTCGACCGCAGTTCTTCGGTCAGGTGGCCCTCCTGGACATCATCCGCCTCATCTCCCGGGTGCAGCACCGGGACCCCGAGTACTACGGCCCCGCTCTTCAGGTGAGGGTGAGGGGGGGCAGCTGTGTGTGTCTGGGGGGGGGGAGAGAGAGGGACGTGAGAACAACGGGACCCTTCTTAAAGAGTGTGCGTGTGTGTATGTGTATGTGTGCGTGTGTGGCTGGGGTGGGTTTAGGGGTTCCCCGAGGTGAATTAAGATAAATTTTGAAAAAAATTAAGATGGTTTTTATGGGCCACGGTTTTTATGGGTGGACAAGACATCGCTGGTGCTCCCCCCTAAAGTTGAAATCTCCGTTGTACTTTGGCAGTTGGTTGATCGTGATGTCATCGGCAGCCGGCAGCATACTTGTTATGGAATGTGCTTTGCGGCGTGTAACTCCCCCCTCCCCCTTGAACGCCGGCAGTTCACTTTCCCACTTTCTCGGATATGTTTCTCCACACGCCATTCCAACCCCACCCCACCCCAAACCCACCCCACACACGCCGCGCACGCGTGTGTGGTCCGGTTTCCTCTCCCGACTGGTAACCCCGTGCCCCATTTTGTGTTGCGCCTATTGGCTAGGTGCTGTTGGAGCACGTGCATAAGGCCTTTCTGGACGCGCCTTTGGAGAAGTCGGGCTGCATGAACCCCTTCCGCTTCGGCTGAGCCGCCAGCTGAAGGGGCTCGCGGCTGGCTGAACGACTGGGCCTGCGGGTCACGACTGGCGGTGGTTGGATGGATGGATGGATGGATGGATGGATGGATGGTGGGTACAACCGCCAGTGAGACAGGGCTGTGGTAAAGGAGACAGGAGATACTACATTTCCGCGCGCGGAAGCGCAAGGCTAAGCAACCGAATCAAAAGGTAACCCGAATCAAAAGATTGGATTCGGTTCCGGATTCGGTTTTGGATTTGGTTTAGGAACTCCGAACATGAGGCTTACCAGTGTTGGGAGGAGCTTGGAGTACATGGTGCACTTCCACGCCCCACTCACCCTTGGTACACTCTTGCCCTGGCAGCAGCTTCACTCGTTCGTGGTTCGTCCTTCCCCACTCACCCACCCAACACACACATACATACATACATATACACACATGAATGGTGCGATCCTCAGACCACGGCTCAGTCAATTTATAACTCACACACACACACACACACACACACCATGGGTGGTTCGAAGGGCCCCGTTCGAATGGCGCCTCCGAAGGGGACCTCTGTCCGGGGATCTCAACGCGCTCTCAACCACAGGGCATATGATATTGACGGTCCTAAATAGGAGTCCTTCTGCAGTCCTTCGTATATATGTTGACTGAGGCCAGCTACAGAGCTATACCCGGGAAGTGGGCTCCGTAGCTCGCTGCAGGGCCCGGGGGCCCAGGTGCTGGAAGCTCTCGAGTGATGGGCGTTGGCTTGTGGGTGCTCCGAAGCCCTGCAAGCTCATCACCACCCTGGGTGATTTCCAATGGGGGAAGGCCCCCTAGGTCCCCTAGGGGCCCGGCACGGGCGAGATAGATGTTGGAGGTCGCAATGGAGGGGGTGAAATTGTCGTGGGTCACACATAGGAGGAGGTCATGCGTGGGGGGCAGGCGGGGCCAGTGGGCGGAGGTCGCGATCCTGCGTGGAGGGGCGCTCTTGAACTCTCTATGGGGGGGGGTTGTATAGTCCACACGTCCACGTGTGCGCCTGGCCTGGCCGGTCTGCGTGGGCCGTCGAAGAGGCTCAGGACCCGCGGCTCTTACGTACTCGGCGGGGTCGGGGGACTGTATAGTTGAGTTGATGTTGAATAGGTTCCGCAAGCTTGGCTTCGGCCATGTCACCCCTTCTGATGTGTTGTGATGTGAAACGAGGGCTTGCCCGCTGCGAATTAGGACACGGGACCCCGGCAAGACGGAGAATGGCGTTAAGAGTGACACGCACGCGCGGCATTCCAGGCCCTGTTTATGTTATATATATCATTACGTGTATGTTTGCAAGCCCAGGGGAGGGGGGGGGAAGGCGCGGCGGCTCTCTCTTGATATACATGGCGCTGTCGCTGCTGTTGTGTACACAGCTCCCACCTCCCCATGTTGTACATTACATGTCACTTGACCACGGCCCCCGCCACCGCGCATCTTTAAAAATCCTAACGCTGCATCAATAGGCAGAAAGACGCGTGCGTGTATGTGTGTTGTGTTGTGTTGTGCGTTATACCTTCTGGAGTTGCGTTACTTAGGCGTCCTTGAGGCGCGTAACGGCAGCCCGTACGAGCCATGAGGAGTCCAAGGCCAGCCAGCATAAAATTGCATAGAGAGGTAACGTCGTAACAATAATGATAGTAATAATAATCAAGAAGTGAATGAAGAAGTGTGAAGATGTGCATGTTCAGCGATGCTGCTCGTTGCTGATCCCAAGAGGCCCAGGCGGGTGGCGTGGCGGCGTAAGGGGGGTTTCGTGGTCGTGTAAATAAGGAGATCGCAGCGGAAGGGCGGCGGCAAGGGAAGGGAGCCGGCGGTACCCGGTAGTTAATCCTGCCTATGCCGGGTACTGTTGCGGCTTTTCGTCCGCTGGAGGCCTGTGCTGGAGGAAAACCACAGGTTGGCGTTGCCCCTCGAGCCCCACGAGGATGTTGGGTGCGGTAGTTCTTCAGGCAATCTGGTATATGTTGTAGGAGACTGAGCTCGCAAGAAGAGAGACTGACAAATCTATAGCCGTGCTTCTTGTGTCGTAGGTTGTCGTCGTAGGTAATTCGTACGGCACAATGTTCGGTTTGTCAGAAGCCCTCGTCATGGCTTCTGACCTGAGTCTTTTAGCTATTATACCCTTCAGGGGAGGTGTGTAGGGGAGTATCGTTTATAGGAGGACAGAAGTACGAAGATGACGTTACTTTGGTAGGTTTCCTTTGCTGAAATTCGGCGTGCGGCGGCAACAGGAGCGGCGGCGGCAAAGGTGGCGGCGGCAAAGGTGGCGGCGGCAAAGGTGGCAGAGACGTTGCCTACCAACCACGTGCTGTATAATAATAGTTCGTTGTTGGGCTTACATGTTTTGTTAGTTTGCAGTTGAAGTTGGTTTATCGGCGTTGCGTTGTCGGGGAGGGGGCCGTGTGTGGAGCGGTCTCCGCGGGCCTATGTTTGCCAGTAGGTGGAGACGGTCGCCTTGTTTTGGGGTCTCCGTAACGATTCGAAGTCAGCTTCGTCGGAGGCTTTGCCGTGGTGTGTTTTGCCCGAGCGGACCGTGCCCTCCGCCCTCGGTGCTGGGGACCGCCTTGTTGGAAGGAAGCATATCGCGTAAAATCACCATCGCCTGCGCGTCGTTGACCACCATCCTTTCAATTCTAACTCTACACACAAAAGTATTTTAATCTGCCAGTGGGCGCAGGGCTCGACAGTCACCTCGGCGAGAGAATCCATGGCATGGGCCGTGCTCCTGTCCTCTGGCAGCATTGCGACAACGGCGTCCCCCGGCGGGATACCCCTTATCATGCAGTTCGTCGAGTTTGGAGGATTCAGATGGCTTTACTGGATGGGGGGAGAGACGGAGGGAAGGGAGGGGTTAAGTGATGCGACGACGGCAGCGGCAGCTCTGCTGGAGGCAATGTTGTTGTTAGGTGGAATGGAGAGTCTGGCGCTCCTCCAATGAACTCCCCTAGTTTAATCGACCTATATACTTAGCCCTAAGAGAGCTCTGCAACGCCTTTTGCTCTGTGGCACACGCAATTGAAGATCGTTTTTGAAGGATTTGAATGCCACGGACGTGCGTAGTTCAGCCAATGACCTCCGTGCCGGTGGTCACGTACAATATCATGATCCACATAGAATCCGTGGGGCCTTTGAAGGTTGGCGGAAGGGGAGGAGGTGAGTGTCCTGAGTTAAGATGGCCCGACGGTAGCGACGGCCACGGTCCGGGTCCTCACGACCAGCCGTCGCCAAAAGGGATAAGTGTCCTTCGCATCTCGCGTCCGTTCCTTGGGACGGGACGTCGTCTCAATTTTGGATTCTGGTGATCCCGAGGGGTTCCTGTTGTCGATATCGGTTATTAGTTTTATAAGCAGACAGCAATTGTGTTGGCGGCTCGTCGCTGTATGCTGGAAGCTGGCCATCACAGAGGATGTTGCGGATGTTGCAGTTGCGCATGTCGTGCTTTTGGCCGCTGCCAAACTGCCTCGCGGTATGCTGTTACTGAGGTTTAGGCCTTAGGCCCTACTAACTCTAATTGAGGTTTAGGCGTTAGGCCCTAGTACCCTAATGCCATCTAGTAGATTGCATCTACCACCGCGTATGTTCCTGCACCATTTCCACTTATTGCACCGTATGCAGTACACCATAACTTCGACACATCGTAACGTGTCGTACTATGTGCAGCTTGGTTACGGTGCAGAATATTTTTTAGGGCACTGGCCGCCTGCCTGACCTTTGTAAAGTTTTCGTATGAGCGGAACCCGATCAGACACCCTCTGTGTGCTGTACTTCGTACCCTACGTGCCATTCCGAGGAGATTTTCAAGATCCACGTGACATCATCAAAATGACCTGAGACCCGTCTCTGCCTACCGAAAGCTCTGCAACGGCGTCATTATTATCAGGCCATATAGTGACGGCCCAAACGCCTTGGTCAATATTGGTAAAAATCAAAAATCCCGATCTGCTCGCCAAGCGCTCCAATGAACGCACGGCGCATGATAGCTCTCCTGCACAATCTAATGCACATTGTGCACCGTGTGCATCTCAGCCTATCCGCGCGACTGCCAGAATTCAGTTCATCGTCCACAGAAGCGCACGCGAAGGTGGTGGTCTCAACATCGGAACAATATCGCGTGGAATAAGAAGCGACTCCTACTATATGAGCTGCCGATCTCACAGCTGCTAATCGTATTGCGAAAATGCATCTCGAATCCCAATGCCCTCCCCCCCCCAAGATAATGAGAATCAGCTGGGAAACGATGCAGTGTTGGGACGCGCGTGTTGGGACGGCTGCCGTACACGTAGCTGTACGAACCCTTCCTTCTGGTCTCATATTTCTGCTCACACATAAAACCCCCTAACCCCGTTACGTTACGTTACGTGCGCACCACACACGTTTTGCGCATTTGTGTGCCTGAGCACACACGCTCTTGTCCTCCTGCTTCCTGCTCTGCCTCACGTTTGCGGACGCGTGTGCACACAGACATGCGCCTCAACCTTACGCCGGCTCCTGTTGCTGTCCAAACAAACCAACCGCTTGGAGCTCCTCCCGAAACCAAATCGTGAAGTCCTGGGGTCGCTCCGACATCTCCAGCTGCAGCTGCGACAGAGCAATCCACCTGCACTCAGTCACCTCCTGCATATCCAACAGACAGAGATCCAGATCCAAATCCAGACCAGTCAAAAAGCCGATCATTTACAAGCCAGGGAGGGGGGCAGCGCGTTGGATGATGGAGCTGGTTGAGTGTGTTGTGGGGTTTTCTTGGTGGGTTCCGGAGCCATGGGCACGGCGTTGGGGTCTGGTCTTGAATGCGGGACACAGGGGCGGGCCGCAGCGGATTGAAGAACTTCTTTGAGCGTGCCCGATCCAGATCTAGATCCAGAGCACATCACCGCACAGCGCGAACATCAGCGAAGCACAGCACAATGCAGCGCAGCACGGCGCTTTGAAGTAAACCCCCCCTTGTGGCCTCGCCTCCGCGACGATGCGGTCTAATGTCAACGCCAACGCCGCTGTATTCCTCGTGATACCCCATACGCCCATACCAATTCACCAGAGAATTTGGAACTCCGACGTCACCCTAAATAGCGCGGACCTGCCTGCTCGTTGAAGGAAATAGGGCCTTCATAACCGTCCAGCCGGTAGGCCTCCACAAATTCGAAGTCCTGTGGACCGCATTCGGCCAGGAGGGCCCTTTCCGATTACATAGGATATCGTTACATGCGACAGCAGGCTTGCGCTGAGCGTGCGATTGACTAACCGCGATCAGGTACTCGCCTGCAGCTTTTTAAGGGCTAAAGTTTGCGCTGTTGCCAGCTGCGAAACCAAATCTAGAACCCCAAGCATGACGTACTAGCGCAGCCCCAGCCAGGCTTCAGACATTCCGGGTGGCCGGATTATGGGAACCAGACGAAGGTTCATACATGCATACGTTGCGCATATACACCTTGATGCCTTTCTCAGGGATCAGCAGTTTCCGCTGGTGCATCGGAATTAGGGGACCCTGAAGCGAGTCCAGTTTCTCGGGCGTGAGCTGCACTCCAAGTTCCTCAGCGAGGCCGCGTGCGACTGCATCCCGGAAGGTCTCGCCCGGCGACAGGTGCTCGGCCACGCTTAAGTCCCACTGCCCAGGCGCAACCTTTTTATCCTCTGACCTTCGCTGTATCAGCAATTCGCCACGCGTATTAAAGAGATAAGCGTAAACAGCGCGATGCCAGATGCCATGCCCATGACAAATAGAGCGAAGCTCGCGTCCTAAAGGTGTACCATCTTCGTTATACGTATCAAAGATTTCGCCTTCTGATTCAGCCGCAATACCCGCATTGCGTCCTTCAAGGACTGAAGCTTGCGCCATAAATCACAGCAGGGAAGCTGCCCTTCAGGCCTCCTTTAACCCGTAGTTCTACAGGCAACAAAAGTAAAATGAATAAAGGCCTTCCCTCGACGAAGCTCCTTGGGGCCTGGGACTTTAAATCCATGATCCAGCCACCTGACAATCTGAACGCCAGCAGCGGACAATTCCCAGCTGTGTCCTCAGTTGATAAACCTAGGCTGCCGGCCACCTGCTGCCAATCACATTACATTGGTGTAAGAATGAGCTGCGAGTTACCGGTAATACGCTATGGGGCATTAACCTCAGCAGCAACCGGAGGTGCTCTGCTGAATGGAGCTGTAAATGTGTTGCCCGGGGATCGCCAAGGGGCCGGATGCTGCTGCTGCATCGCGGAGGTGAGCGGAGCCTCAAAACGATGTCTCCTTCACAGGCAACCAGCGATGTTCGATTCCAACTTATGGCTGGGTGAGCTGCAGCGGCTCTAGGGTTAACGTTGCGCCCTGAAAGGAAAACAATACCATGCGTCATTTCGAAAATGGGTGTCGGATTCAACACATCCATTTGTCGATTACAGTTCGCTTTGACATCGCTGCTTAGATTCACTGCGCAAATTTACAAACCCAATCAGAGCGAACGCTGTCGGGGCGATTGGGCTTTTGCTAATCATTCATGGGATTTGCGAGAAGTTTAAGTTTATGCAACAAATCCTGCATGCTGCAAGCTTGTCTCCAATTCATGAAAGACGCAACGTAAAACTGTCCGATGGTCCATGCATCGATTTTGGTACGGTGGTATGGCAGTCTATGAAAAGGCGCGACCAAACAAACTACATAAGCTCGTCTATTCTGTTCGCAAAAGCAGAGCGATCTTGCCCCTCTTTAGAAACCGCAAGCCACAACTTGCGTCGCCGCAACTTTCATGCCTTCGGGCATCATGATCTGCGGTGGCAGTGAACGACCCAGTTGTATTGGTTTATTCTCGCCACCCGTCTCATATCTCTTCATATAATGTGAGTGCCACGAGTGGATTGGTTAAGGAATTGCTTGGCCTGCACCCTGGCTCGCATCCGGGCCCGCTCTTCTTTCTTCTCTGTACACGGACATCACATTGAGGTTTTCAGCTGCCCGTCCTTCGCATGTGATTGTTTTGCCCAAAGGCTTCATTCATCGCTATCATGGATTCTCCTTGCGACACCACCGGCGTCTGCACCTCCAGCTGCCGCCGTGATGATGACGACATCGCCCCCACCCAGCGCTGCTGCCCCACCTCCACCTCCTCCTCAAGCTGCAGCAGCAACATTAACAGCAATGACCCCTTCCTGTCTAGCAGCTGTCTATTTCGGACAAGCACGGCTCGTATGTATGAGCCCATTACAACATTGGCGGGTGATGCAACTCCAGGAGGTGTAAAACACAACAAAATCAGATATAAATACATTTATTTACACATTCGCAGTCGGGCAACAGGTGCCTAATCGGAATAGTTGGCGGGCAAGTGACAAACATGTTACACACACACATGACAAATAAAGTCACGGACTGTAATGCAGCAAAGTAATGTATATATATCATGGGGTAATATTCGTACTGCTCGTACATTACCGAACTGCGAGAGCTATGCAAGGCGACCCTGCAGCGTAGCTTATTAACCTTCAAAGGTACCAAGACCAGCCCCAGCGCAAACAAAAAGGTTATCGAAGCCGCTGATAGAGCTCCTGCTGCTGTTGCCTAAAACCTTACGCCAAATAGGACATGGACACCTAGACAAACCATCCAACAACCAGGCCGCCCAAATCAACAGTTAGAGCGTACTTGGAATCATCGGGCTGGATGACTCCATGCAGCGCTAATTTCTGGGCCTATCCGACACAGCAGCAGTGGAGCTTACTTAGGCTACGGCAAGCGTGCCGGTACCTGCCGCCAAAGCAAATTTCACGGCCAGCGCCCCGAGCGCAACTGCCAGTGCGCCAACGAGCGCCCAGATCCGCCGAGTGGTTGCATGTACCTGGTCCCGTATCTGCGAACAGCAGTCAGCAGCAAGGCTGTAAGCAGCGATGGAAGTGCAAGCAGTTAATATTCATTGATAAACTAAAAGTTTGATGAAGCCATTGCGGTAAGGACGCGCGTTTAAGTTGTAATCCTAAGTTACGTGTGTGTGTTACATGGTCGTGGGGTGCGTTCCCCGTACCTGTAAACCGCCCTAAGACGAGCCGAGGGCTCAAGGGCTCCACTAAAAGCACATCTTGAAGCACTCACAAAAAAATTCCCCATCCAACTGAAACCACTCTCCTCCCCACCTGCGCATAGCTCATCTCCGCCTGTTGTATCAGTACGAACGTTTGCTGCGAAAACACCTTTGGAGCCAGCCGATGGAGAAACATCCGAAGTATTACATTCAAGCCACACAGGGTGAGCTGAATTTTATCCTGACTGTACTGTTTTCCGTACAACGGTACGGAATGTACAAGGGTACATGGACGGCATGGGATATACGGCATTGCGCCAGGGTTTGGATAAAGGGGTTTTAGGGGCCAAGAGAGCGGGGGCGAGTGGGGATGAGAGTTTGGGACAACGGCGAATAACCGCGGGTGCCCTAACGATCTTGGGTGCTAAATTAGGCAATCCAGACAGGAGTAAAAGTATTATTGTGCAAGGAAAAGAATCGCGTACGACATGTATTGTACGTCAACAAAGACATTCGTTCAAAACGCCTACCTAAAAGCTCAGACCGAGTCATACATGCACTGGCGCTGTGATGGCGGGATGTGATACATGTGACCCTGCTCACAGGTGCCCCAAGGTGACGAGCCTAAAAAGGCCACCCGCAGCGATCCGACACCTTGGCTTTTGGGGGTGTTTACGACAGGCTAAATTGGCCGTGCTGCCGTACAGAACGATATGGCCCATGCTGCTTCTGCACTGTCGTACCTGGTACGGCGCTCCGAAAGTCATTATCTCAGCCAGCGCCGCGGCCTCCGGCGCCCGGCGCCCCTCGTAAAGAGGCAGCGCCCGGGCCAGGTTGCCATCCGCCGCGTGTAGAGCCTGAACAGGACATTACCCCAGCGGGCGCATATGCCGGGGAATCAGAACTTAACGCACTCCGAGAGTCCAATCCAGACAGGAATAGGTCCGGACCAGCTAGCAGGAAAAAACGGGGAGGGGGTTGGATTGAGTGTATGACATAGGTAATCTGCTAATTGGAAATCAGTGGTACGGACAAGTACGGCAAACTACGGCACTCCTTCACTTTGCATCCCTGCATATTCACGACGCTGTACGGACCTATAGCTGAATACCGTCCCCCAACACTACATCATTCAGCGGCGTAGCCCCAATCCCCCGCACCGCAGCAACTGCCCGTGCCTTGCCCCCTAATGTACGGCTGCCGTACAGTACGGCGATTACACACCTTTGCAAATTCCATCACGTCCTGCATGGCGCTGTTTACTCCCTGCCCCAGGTCCGGTGGAAAGCAGTGTATCGCGTCTCCCAAAAGTACCACGCCACAGGAGGAGGAGGCGGCGGCGGCGGCGGCGGCAAACTGCTGGTCGCTGTCGCGTGGCGTGTACGGCAGTACGGCAATGAAATGGCGCATGTACTGCGGGCGCGGGAAGGATCCGCCACGCGACTTGGCGGCGGCCTCCAGCTGCTGTTCGTTGAAGAGCGCTGAGACGTCGAGTTGCGGGAAGGACTCCTGAGAGGCACTAGCAGGAAAATTGGAGGATGAACTCAGCGAGGCGAGGCGAGGAGACGTTAGAGAAGCAAGGACGGAGTGAAGAAAAGAGAGGAGGGAATGCGATTTACTATATATACGAAAGGCAAGTGGCTGGCAGAGGTTAAGGCCTGATTTCTGCTCCCGGAGGTTCCAGATTCAAATCCGCCTGCCGACTCCTCAGAGTGTGAGGGGTGTTGATTTGGAAGATGGCTCCCCATCTTGCGGACGGTGTAGGACGTGATTATATCAACTTGCGAGCGGACCAGGAACTAAGTTGAGGCGCCGTTGATCCGCTAGATTTGGTTGGACGCTGGTGGTGAGTTGCTGAACCCAACGAATATATTCTGAAGTCGGATGTGGTGAATGGATTAGGGTGCCCCTCTCGCAGGGGAGAGCAGGGCATTGCCTCGGGTAAGGGGACCGCTGGTGAAGCTATACCACCCTGTAACAACATACATACGATAAAGCAGGAAAGAAAAAGGAAGAAGCAAATCTTCTAAAGCCGTACAGTGTCGTGTTGCCGTACTGCGTGTCCATGCACGCGTTCCTACGGCCCCCACTTGTGCCACATTCACACCGAATATAACTAACGAAAGAGACCACAACATGTGCACATACACATTGACATACACAAGTGGCAACGCACACACAAGTATACACACATACCGGTTAACATATCCGTTAAAGCACGGAGTAAAAGTACACAGCAGTAACCGGGCAACCACTACTGCCTCCACATCAAACGCTAATAAGCTGCTACTACTGCTACTACTACTAGTACTACTACTACTGCTGCTACTGCTACTACTACTACTACCACTACTACTGCTACTAGTAAACTCGCCTGCAGGAAGGCACCCAGCTTCTCCCCGGTGTCGAGCGTCCAAAAGACGTGGTCAGATGGCGCGATGACGTTGGCAGTCCTTGGAGAGCTCGGGTCCCGGAAGGGCAGCATCCCGAGCTGCATGGCCCGCTGCCTAGGTGCCTTGATACCGGCGACCGACGCAAGCTGCGAGTTTGGCAGGACACGGTGACTGCTGCCGCTGCCGCCAGCAGACACAGTCGCCTGTTCCTGCTGCTGTTCTTTCTTCTTCTGTTGCTGCGGTGGTTGCTGCTTTGTGCGGAACGGAGGGTTTGGGGGCAAGTTCAACACCTTGTAGCGGAGGCCCGCGGATGGCGAGTCGAGCACCACGGGACTGAAGGTCCCTTCGGGAAGGCCCGCCGTCGGCGCCCAGAGCTCTAGCGCCTGGCGCACTTCACTGGCCGCTCCGTCAGCTCCTACAAGCAAACGGGGGGTAAAACACAGCTCCCGCCCGGCGCCGCCGGCTTCACGAACATGTACGGCAATAGGTAATACGGCGGCGGACGCATGTCCTCGTCCTGGTGCCGCTAGCTCGATGTTCGTCACTTTGGCGTCGTACATAATCCGCACCCGGCCCTGCTGCTCCGCCTCCGCTAGGCCGCTGTGCAGGGCCCGCAGAAAGGCCCGTCGGGGCAACCAAACGGAAGCTCGCGATGAGTCCTGGAAAACGCGGGCGGGGGGGAATCCAGAACGAACCAGAACGAATCAAAGAAATGCTGAGGTGGAAAAGACCAGCCATGCACGGCTGCTCCGTACAAAATATTGCTCAGTAAAACACCCCAGGATGCACCTCAGCAACGCCTATCAGGCTGCAGGTCAACAAATATATTACAGGAGCATAAATACGTGCGCCATGCGCTAAATCTTCGATATCTTCAGAGGAAGAAAAATCAGGTTGATGAAATGGAAACCTCTTGAATTGGTGCCGGTGCCAGATCGGTGTCGTACGCCGGTACGGAAGACACACCTTGAAGTTGAAACGGCGTTCGCTGTAGGTGCCATCCGGATAAACCCGCGAAATCGATAGCCCCGAACAGATAACACCCGCCGCCTCCACCGCCTTCGTAACGCCCGCAGAGTCGGTCAGCGAGAAGCCCCGGCCGTCGATCATATATGTGTACGACTTGTCAGCCTCCTCCGCGTCTGGAAGTGTATGAGTGCGTGAGGTAGACAGAAACAGGCCAGGAAATAGGCGCTACAGTGGGTTTATGAATTGAATGATGATAATGAGAAGAGCGCAATGGGGATTGCTAAAGTTTAAATCGCATGGTCGGGTTTTGGGGGGTAGGTATAACCGATTGTGTATTATCTATTGTGTTATGTGTTGTGTTGCGCTTGGAATTGCACTAGTTTGGAAAAAGGACTTCATACCGCTGCTGAAGCTCGCCACGATCTGTAGCTGAACGTTTTCAAAAGCGCCGTCAAGTACGACACCTCGAATTCAGGTCCACTACCCTGTACGATGCCACACAAGCGCAACACAGGCTGCAAGGCAGACACAGCATTTTTCCCAGAGCGCCAAGCCCACCGAGACACGGCGATATCACGTACTTCGATCCTCAACATGTTTCCACGCAGTTCGACACACGGCGACGGCATGGATCTCGTGTTTGAAGGTAGTGTTGTCATACTGCGTTTTTGTGCATGCCGTACAAATAACACGCCGTGCGGTTTGTTTCATTCCCTCAAAAAACTGTTGCTTGTCCCGAGGCCGCAGACACAGCCATGATACACACACACACACAGTCATTGTCAATCCCCCTCCGTTGCCGCGCCGGGCCAAGCTCGCCAATGTGCTCACCGATAGACGGTCGCTTCTCTAGCAAGACGATCCGCTCCCAGCGCGGGCTCTGCTGTTGGGCCAGCAGTAACGCAGTGGCTAGCCCAGCTGGCCCGGCACCCACAATGACAACATCACAAGCCTCTGGCAAAGATTGGGATGAGGACATCTGTGACGACGATGAAGGCGAAAGTCCTGGCGATGCAGCCGCAGCAGTACTGGATGGTATGCCAGCAGCAGCTGGAGTTTTCACCAAGGAAGCTGACTTCCGGGCCCTTGGAGGGGAAGATGATGGTTTTTGTGTGTCTATAGGAAGCGTGGAATGTCGAGGAGTGGGCCCTGCGTTACGACGCGGCGCAGCGGCGTTCCGGAATTGTAACGCGTGATGGCTTAGAGGAAGCGCATGGGCGCGGGCGGCAGCGGAGGAGCCTTGATTCCGAGTATTGGTGGTGCTGCAGTAGCCGCGACTGTGCAGATTAGGCGTGCTGACAGCCGGAGCGCAAGCAGAAAAGCGCCGAAGACACAACGATGCGTCAAAGGCGTTACCATGTAAGGCAGAATGCATTGTTAAATTTGCAGAAAATATGTCGAAACGTATCTGACTAGGTATCAAAGTGCCTAGTGCCCGAAAGCTTTCGGGGTTTTTCCACTTGGCCGCACACTAACACTATGTTCGGATGTTCTTCGTCCTGGACTTGTCTCTCACCGTTCTAAATGGATATGTTGATATAACTAATGATGGAAACAAATATTCTTCAAACAAATCGGAGGTTGGCGCACTTCTGGCGGCGAACTGTAAGGCCTAGTGGAAACACCCCGTACACTAAGTCCACACTAGCCAGGGCTCGGGCCGAAACTGTACTGCGTTAGCCGAAATAGTTTCCGAAATCTGGACCCTTCTGCGAAACCTCGCGAAACTGTCGGAAACTGCCGAAGCCCTGAAAATGCTGTATTTAATGACGTTTTGGCTTAATAAACGTTATAAGTGGGCCCTACGTGCCGTCGCGCACCTGGGATGTGCTCAGAGCACTCTCCGGCACCCCTCGTCACTCTATGGTCACCCGCCTGAGGCGATAGGCTGCTTCATCTGAAACTTCTTTCGTGCCATTGGTATATTATCTTGAGGATACGTAAGAGCAACACCTGAAGGCGCCCTTGTTTGAACTCGAGCCGGCAGTACTTGCAGATGATGATCCAGTTCTTAGACTTGGAGTTGTAACCTTTCTTTTCGAAATGAGCCCAAACGGTCTGATCAGAGGGCCTTCCGCCCTTGTTTTTGACCGCCCCAGCTGACGTCTCTGGGTTCGCACTGACAACGGAAATTGTTTCAGACATTTTAAAGGTCAATTAACCCATCGCAGAGTTTCGCAGCATTAAATACCGCGCGTACGCTTTAAAAGTAGGTGTTCCGCCGCACGGCGCTAGCCGAAAGTGGCCGAAACTAGTTTCGGCCTTTCCGTTGACCAAGGACCTCTTCGTCGGAAACCCCGAAACTAGTTACGGTAGGTTTCCGTTACGGCAGGTTTACGTTTCGGCCCGAGCCCTGACACTAGCGCGTCACAAAGGACCTCAGATCTGCCGTTAACTTTCAAACCTAGCACCAACTATTTAACGGGCAACTTTTGTGTACTTGCTGCACTCATTCAACCGCACCATCGTGTCATAAAATGTCGCCCGGCTGTTACAAACGATATGACATAGAAGACAAAAATGTCAATGCATCCCAAATCTTAAGCTCCAGCATGCCGTGTTTCCCTGCTTCACCATATCGGGACAACGTCCCCATTGATGTAGTCCCCATTGCCGGTCCTTACCTTGTGCTGTAGATGTAGCCTATATTGGACTTAAGTACAACAATTGCCATTTCGAGCATAATTTGCAAAAAAGAGTACTGCTGGACAATTAAGGACTATCGAGTATCAATACGAAGGCCTTGCAGCACCTTTGAATGACACCCATGGCATGGTGCGGTGCATTTGCCGAGCCAGAAGTGCAAAGCGCCCACAAAATTAGAACACCTACAGCCGTTATAAAAGGTAACCTTTCAAGATGTCAATCAAGTTGTCAAGAAGACGTTGTACACCGCGTTAATCCGTGATTGCCAATTACGCGATGGCCACCGAGTAGCAAAACATTTCCACTCCAAATCTCTGCCAGTAGATTAGGAAGGTTGCTCGCATTTAAAAAGTAATGATTTTATTTTTTTCTGCGAAAAGCTCCTGTACGAGCGCACAATGGTCACTACAGGGTGTTTCCACTTGGCCGCTCACTAACATTAAGTTCAAAAAATCTCACACCTGGCTCAGCAAATCATAAGTGACACACTAGTTATCAGGGCCTCAGACCTGCTGATAACTTTCAAAGTGGACATTAACTTCCGAGCGAGAAAACTCATACTTAGCCATTTTCCTTCCACAAGGTCCTTCCTCGACTTTTGTATTTTCCTTTATCCACAGCCGCAAATAGCCCGCTAACCAGTGGAATTCCAGCAGAACCGGTCGAATTGCCCACATTCCAGCAATTAGCCGACCAAACTTTAATAATTTGCGCATTAACTTACACCCACTCTTACTATAACAATAGTTTAGTGCCTTAATAGCAACCTGTCGTATGGTTCCGGGGCGCTTAGTGGAAACACCTGTTCAATAGCCACACACTAAGTCCACTTTAAAAATAATGTTGGAAAGTTAGTGCGCGGCCAAGTGGAAACACCCGCTAATCCTAATCTTGCGGGATGTTACGGATTAAGCTTTCAGGCACTAGTCAGATTCGTTTCGACATGTTTTCTGCAAATTTAACAATGCATTCTGCCATACATGGTAACGCCTTTGACGCATCGTTGTGTCTTCGGCGCTTTTCTGCTTGCGCTCCGGCTGTCAGCACGCCTAATCTGCACAGTCGCGGCTACTGCAGCACCACCAATACTCGGAATCAAGGCTCCTCCGCTGCCGCCCGCGCCCATGCGCTTCCTCTAAGCCATCACGCGTTACAATTCCGGAACGCCGCTGCGCCGCGTCGTAACGCAGGGCCCACTCCTCGACATTCCACGCTTCCTATAGACACACAAAAACCATCATCTTCCCCTCCAAGGGCCCGGAAGTCAGCTTCCTTGGTGAAAACTCCAGCTGCTGCTGGCATACCATCCAGTACTGCTGCGGCTGCATCGCCAGGACTTTCGCCTTCATCGTCGTCACAGATGTCCTCATCCCAATCTTTGCCAGAGGCTTGTGATGTTGTCATTGTGGGTGCCGGGCCAGCTGGGCTAGCAACTGCGTTACTGCTGGCCCAACAGCAGAGCCCGCGCTGGGAGCGGATCGTCTTGCTAGAGAAGCGACCGTCTATCGGTGAGCACATTGGCGAGCTTGGCGCGGCGCGGCAACGGAGGGGGATTGACAATGACTGTGTGTGTGTGTGTATCATGGCTGTGTCTGCGGCCTCGGGACAAGCAACAGTTTTTTGAGGGAATGAAACAAACCGCACGGCGTGTGATTTGTACGGCATGCACAAAAACGCAGTATGACAACACTACCATCAAACACGAGATCCATGCCGTCGCCGTGTGTCGAACTGCGTGGAAACATGTTGAGGATCGAAGTACGTGATATCGCCGTGTCTCGGTGGGCTTGGCGCTCTGGGAAAAATGCTGTGTCTACCTTGCAGCCTGTGTTGCGCTTGTGTGGCATCGTACAGGGTAGTGAACCTGAATTCGAGGTGTCGTACTTGACGGCGCTTTTGAAAACTCGTTCAGCTACAGATCGTGGCGAGCTTCAGCAGCGGTATGAAGTCCTTTTTCCAAACTAGTGCAATTCCAAACGCAACACAACACATAACACAAGAGACAATACACAACCGGTTACACCTACCCCCCAAAACCCGACCATGCAGTTTAAATTTTAGAGTTCCCCATTGTGTTCTTCTCATTATCATCATTCAATTCATAAACCCACTGTAGCGCCTATTTCCTGGCCTGTTTCTGTCTACCTCACGCACTCATACACTTATAGACGCGGAGGAGGCTGACAAGTCGTACACATATATGATCGACGGCCGGGGCTTCTCGCTGACCGACTCTGCGGGCGTTACGAAGGCGGTGGAGGCGGCGGGTGTCTGCTCTACGGGGCTATCGATTTCGCGGGTTTACCCGGACTGCACCTACAGCGAACGCCGTTTCGACTTCAAGGTGTGTCTTCCGTACCGGCGTACGACACCGATCAGGCACCGGCAGCAATCCAAGAGGTTTCCATTCCATCAGCCTAATTCTTCTTCCTCTGAAGATATCGAAGATTTTGCGAATGGCGCATGTGTTTATGCTCCTGTAATATATTTGTTGACTTACAGCCTAATAGGCGTTGCTGAGGTGCATCCTGGGGTGATTTTCTGAGAGCAATATTTTGTACGGAGCAGCCGTGCATGGCTGGTCTTTTCCACCTCAGCATTTCTTCCTTTCCTTGATTCGTTCTGGTTCGTTCTGGTTTCCCCCCCGCCCGCGTTTTCCAGGACTCCTCGCGAGCTTCCGTTTGGTTGCCCCGACGGGCCTTTCTGCGGGCCCTGCACAGCGGCCTAGCGGAGGCGGAGCAGCAGGGCCGGGTGCGGATTATGTACGACGCCAAAGTGACGAACATCGAGCTAGCGGCACCAGGACGAGGACGTGCGTCCGCCGCCGTATTACCTATTGCCGTACATGTTCGTGAAGCCGGCGGCGCCGGGCGGGAGCTGTGTTTTACCCCCCGTTTGCTTGTAGGAGCTGACGGAGCGGCCAGTGAAGTGCGCCGGGCGCTAGAGCTCTGGGCGCCGACGGCGGGCCTTCCCGAAGGAACCTTCAGTCCCGTGGTGCTCGACTCGCCATCCGCGGGCCTCCGCTACAAGGTGTTGAACGTGCCCCCCAACCCTCCGTTCCGCACAAAGCAGCAACCACCGCAGCAACCACCGCAGCAGCAGAAGAAGAAAGAACAGCAGCAGGAACAGGCGACTGTGTCAGCCGGCGGCAGCGGCAGCAGTCACCGCGTCCTACCAAACTCGCAGTTTGCGATGATCCCCAGTATCAAGGCACCTAGGCAGCGGGCCATGCAGCTCGGGATGCTGCCCTTCCGGGACCCGAGCTCTCCGAGGACTGCCAACGTCATCGCGCCATCTGACCACGTCTTTTGGACGCTCGACACCGGGGAGAAGCTGGGTGCCTTCCTGCAGGCGAGTTTACTAGTAGCAGTAGCAGTAGTAGTGGTAGTAGTAGTAGTAGTAGCAGTAGCAGTAGTAGTGGTAGTAGTAGTAGTAGCAGTAGCAGCAGTAGTAGTAGTAGTACTAGTAGTAGTAGTAGTAGTAGCAGCTTATTAGCGTTTGATGGGGAGACAGTCGTGGTTGCCCGGTTACTGCTGTGTACTTTGACTCCGTGCTTTAACTGATATGTTAACCGGTATTTGTGTATACTTGTGTGTGCGTTGCCACTTGGCGCGTCGTGTATGTCTGTGTGTATGTCAATGTGCCTGTGTATGTGCTCATGTTGTGGTCTCTTTCGTTAGTTGTATTCGGTGTGAATGTGGCACAAGTGGGGGCCGTAGGAACGCGTGCATGGACACGCAGTACGGCAACACGGCACTGTACGGTATTTAGAAGATTTGCTTCTTCCTTCCTTCCTATCGTATATATAGTAAATCGCATTCCCTCCTCTCTTTTCTTCACTCCGTCCTTGCTTCTCTAACGTCTCCTTGCCTTGCCACGCCTCGCTGAGTTCATCCTCCAATTTTCCTGCTAGTGCCTCTCAGGAGTCCTTCCCGCAACTCGACGTCTCAGCGCTCTTCAACGAACAGCAGCTGGAGGCCGCCGCCAAGTCGCGTGGCGGATCCTTCCCGCGCCCGCAGTACATGCGCCATTTCATTGCCGTACTGCCGTACACGCCACGCGACAGCGACCAGCAGTTTGCCGCCGCCGCCGCCGCCGCCGCCTCCTCCTCCTGTGGCGTGGTACTTTTGGGAGACGCGATACACTGCTTTCCACCGGACCTGGGCCAGGGAGTAAACAGCGCCATGCAGGACGTGATGGAATTTGCAAAGGTGTGTAATCGCCGTACTGTACGGCAGCCGTACATTAGGGGGCAAGACACGGGCAGTTGCTGCGGTGCAGGGTATTGGGGCTACGCCGCTGAGTGATGTAGTGTTGGGGGACGGTGTAGTATCTGGCCGCTGAAAAGGCCGCTCGAAATGCTGGCGGTCGCGCTAAGCGCGTATTTGTAGAGGTTATGTGTGCCGTACTGTGTACCAGCTACTACAGACGGCACGTTCGTGATAGCTGTGCATGTTGCTCCTCCGGGAACTGGAGCCTGGATGAGGGTATATATGTGTGTGTCTGTGTTACATGGTTGGGGGGTACGTGACCCCATAGCATATTCAGCTATAGGTCCGTACAGCGTCGTGACTATGCAGGGGTGCAAAGTGAAGGAGTGCCGTAGTTTGCCGTACTTGTCCGTACCACTGATTTCCAATTAGCAGATTACCTATGTCATACACTCAATCCAACCCCCTCCCCGTTTTTTCCTGCTAGCTGGTCCGGACCTATTCCTGTCTGGATTGGACTCTCTTAGTGCGTAAAGTTCTGATTCCCCTGCATATGCGCCCGCTGGGGGTATGTCCTGTTCAGGCTCTACACGAGGAGGATGGCAACCTGGCCCGGGCGCTGCCTCTTTACGAGGGGCGCCGGGCGCCAGAGGCCGCGGCGCTGGCTGAGATAATGACTTTCGGAGCGCCGTACCAGGTACGACAGTGCAGAAGCAGCATGGGCCTTATCGCTCTGTACGGCAGCACGGCCAATTTAGCCCGTCGTAAACACCCCCAAAAGCCAATGTGTCGATCGCTGCGGGTGGCCTTTTTAGGCTCGTCACCTTGGGGCAAATGTGAGCAGGGTCACATGTACCCGCCATCACAGCGCCAGTGCATGTATGACTCGGTCTGAGCTTTTTGGTAGGCGTTTTGAACGAATGTCTTTGTTGACGTACAATACATGTCGTACGCGATTCTTTTCCTTGCACAATATATACTTTTACTCCTGTCTGGATTGCCTAATTTAGCACCAATTAAGATCGTTAGGCCACCCGCGGTTGTTCGCCGTTGTCCCCAACTCTCATCCCCACCCCTTTATCAACCCCTGGCGCAATGCCGTACGCCCCATTTTGTCCATGTACCGTTGTACATTCCGTACCATTGTACGGAAAACAGTACAGTCAGGATAAAATTCGGCGCGCCCTGTGGGGCTTGAATGTAATGCTTCGGATGTTTCTCCATCGGCTGGCTCCAAAGGTGTTTTCGCAGCAAACGTTCGTACTGATACAACAGGCGGAGATGAGCTATGCGCAGGTGGGGAGAAGAGTGGTTTCAGTTGGATGGGGAATTGTTTTGTGGGTGCCTCAAGATGTGCTTTTAGTGGAGCCCTTGAGCCCTCGGCTCGTATTAGGGCGGTTTGCAGGTACTAGTGGGCATCTGGTTGGATATGTGTGGAACATGCGGCGATTTGGCTTGCGCCAACGAGTGATAGAGCAGCAGCCTTGACTCTTGACTGCCTTGATGATATTGCAAACATATCATATATGGCGAAGGTCCAATCTGGCATATTTGCATTTTTTCTTGTGCCGCATCCCACAAGACGTCAGCGTTTTGCACGTCCTTTCCCGCATCGTTTTTCATTCATTCGTATGCCATGCCAACGACTAATGCTGGCTGGAATCGAGGATTGCTAAATATCTACGTTCAAGCGCTTGAAAAATTAGTAATTGAGGAAAGGACGGCTCAGTGAAAAGCGCCGCCGTTTATAACTTAGGAACGTATATGGTCCCACCGCAACTCTATCGTTCCCTTTGGTCGTTCGTATCGTTTATCACTTGCTTTGTTTGAAGTGCGAGGTAGGATGGTGCTTACAGGCGATCTGGCAGCCCTTGAGCCCTCGGCTCGTATTAGGGCGGTTTGCAACTTCGTGGGGGAACGCACACACACACGCACACACACACAAAAAAAACCTTAGGATTACAACTTAGACGCGCGTCCTTACCGCAATTGCTTCATCAAGCTTTTAGTTTATTCATGAATATTAACTGGTTGCACTTCCATCGCCGCAACCTTGCTGCTGACTGCTGTTCGCAGATACGGGACCAGGTACATGCAACCACTCGGCGGATCTGGGCGCTCGTTGGCGCACTGGCAGTTGCGCTCGGGGCGCTGGCCGTGAAATTTGCTTTGGCGGCAGGTACCGGCACGCTTGCCGTAGCCTAAGTAAGCTTCACTGCTGCTGCGTCGGATAGGCCCAGAAATAAGCGCTGCATGGAGGCATCCAGCCCGATGATTCCAAGTACGCTCTTACTGTTGATTTTGGCGGCCTGGTTGTTGGATGGTTTGTCTAGGTGTCCATGTCCTATTTGGCGTAAGGTTTTAGGCAACAGCAGCAGGAGCTCTATCAGCGGCTTCGATAACCTTTTTGTTTGCGCTGGGGCTGGTCTTGGTACCTTTGTTTTGAAGGTTGATAAGCTACGCTGCAGGGCTGCCTTGCATAGCTCTCGTAGTTCGGTAATACTCGGCTACCGAGGCTGAAAAAAATGCGAAATGCCAAATTTCCGAACTCCTTGAAAAAGATTTCATTGCGCCATTGTCCTTACCTTTTGGTGCGCGCCTGTTTTCAGTTCTTTCGATATGACGCAGGCATATCACCAAATTGCCTTGCGTCCAGAAGAACGTGAGCGTTGTGAACGTTCTGCTTTCCGTACTCCTTTCGGCCATTATTATCTACAAAGAGCCACGTCAGTTCCTTCCGACACACAACGGCGCGAAAAAGCTGCTCAGGTCGCACAGCTGCTCCATTAACGCGACACATTAGCAGGAATGAAGCACAAAGATCCCATTAGCTCGCTTTGCATTCACTTCATGCACTTTGCATCAAAGCTATAAATTATTTTAACATCAGAAGTAACTTCCGAAAAACAGTTGAGATTCCCTCCTCCAGACCGTCCTTAGAAAACAGATCCAGATCTCATTCCGGATCCAGATCCACATGATATGAGGTGAAGTCTCCATGAAGCGTCCGATAGGTACACCAAGTACACAGCCCTGAATCCGAAAGTCCTCGTGTTCCCCCAAAAAGACGATTTGAAACTCCGTACGGCACCTTTTATGGGTCTTTAGAGATCGCAGGGATATGCTGCCGCCGGCCCCCAGAAGACGAAAGGGAAAAACACAATCCCAGCGGCGATGTCAGCAGTACTACCAACAAAACCCCTGAGTCCCGATGCCCAGCAGTACTAGCAGCTAGAAACAGCATCATCAACAACAAGGAGGATGTGCAGGCAATCGCAACGGGACGCGCTAGGGTGCACAACTACACGAGCTACACGAGCTGCACATATGACCGCAACTCCGTCTTCACATGTACGGCAAAGCATGTAACCTTTGCACCTTTTCGTGAGTGCGCGAAAAGCAAAACACCAAAGCCCCCCACATTTGCGTCGTGACAAAAACATGACCCCGCCGCCGACATAAGCAAGTGTACGACACCCGTACAAACACGGCATCCGGCCGTATAATCCACATGCATTTCTGCGCATATGCAGCTATGCACACTGCCACCTACTACACTACCGCGCCTACTTCCTAGCAACAGATGAAGGGCCCTTGCACCGCCACGCACCTAAGCAGCAGCAGCAGCAGCAGCAGCTGCAGCAATCTAAAATCTGTGAAGCGATCTAAAAGCGGCATTGCTTACGCAGCTTTACTACATGCACAGCCTTTTGATATGCCCGAGCGCCTGCAGTTACCCCCCTTCGCATTACCGCTCTGTAGTGAGCCTCATACACTCCTTCCCGCACACACATACACCCCCTCTCCCCCCCCCCCCCACCACTTCCTCCTCGCCCAGCCATTCGCCATGATCACCCAGTCTGTGTGTCAGTCTGTCACCAACGTCTGTCTGTCCGTTTGTCCGTCGTAGATAATAATTATCCATACTACCACGAGTAACAAAACCCGCGTCGGATCTCCCCCGTCACGCGCCGTACGACATCATTTTTTGGTACGACATCTGACATCATCTACATGTCACACCGTCAAGCATCGCGCGTGTTTTGAAACCTCTTGTCCCCCCAACACAAAAGAGGGGTATACCCCTCCAGCTCAAGTACAAAAAAACCCCACCGCTGCCAAAGGGGCAATATCCGCCCAAACACTAAAACCCTCTTGTCCTCTCGTCAACGGCGACGTTTACAAATGACGACGTTTACATGGACCGCGATGCCGGCGACGAAAAGGAAACGCACTCGCTCACTCACTGGTTCGCTACATATCCCATTCGCAGCTGCCATGCAAGGTGAACCTGAAAAGCTGCAATCCACCCTCACTCCCAACCCCACCGTCCTCAACAGGACGTAGCTCTTGCCAAGCGTCGTTTCGCTCCCTTTCCCGACTTTCCCTCCTGGGCAACCTACCCCCCCGCAACGCAAGCAAATCACACGCGGTCGTGCCGTACCGTGCCGAGTCAGGGCGCTGCAGACACCGTGACAAACTGAACTTGACTGCACTGCCACGCCTCGCTGCCTTTCCAAACAGACAGGTATAGCTGTAGACAGGTAACCAACACGACTCCATGGGGGTCCCACCCACCCAACCCCCCGGCCCACCCACCCGCCCGCCCGCCATCCAACAGTCGCGCCCTCATCATCATCATCATCATCATCATGAAGCAATGGTAACCACCCTCTCGCCTGCCGTGCCGCGGTTCCGTCCCGCAGGCACCAGCACCTGCACCATGGCGACGTCACCGCCGCCGGCGCCGCCGAGCAGTCCTCCTCCTCCTCCTCCGCAGCCGCCGCCGCCGTGGGGAAGAGCCGTCACATCCCCCGAGGCGCTCAGGGCGTCGCCGCCACGTTTGATGCGCCGCCGCGCGCTCCATTTCAGCACCTGATACCGAAAGGGGGGGCGCCGAAAGATGCTTTATTAGGAGAGGTAGGGCTACTTCAAGTTGAGCTTGGAGTTTCCCATGACGGCGTTGTTTTGTTTGGGAACCGGAATCCGAAAGAATCCAAGAGTTCGTGCAAAGGCCGTACACCGTACGTCAAAGGCTATAGATAGTTAAATACACCAGACGCAACAAATGTAAGGAAAACTGTCATGAAGCTAAAACAAAAAGAGATCTCGGAGATTAAATGAAATGTACTGCGCACTGGAAAGCGGTGAAGGAGCCCCGTAAGTGAAGAGGCCCCACAAGCCCCATCTCCCACACAACTACCGGACCATCAACCCGCATACGTGCGCACGCACCCACACCCACACCCCACCCACGTCCCTCCCCTCCCCCTTCCCTCCCCTCCTGCTCCTTTTCTCCCGTTCCTTCACCCGCACCAGCCCCACCCCTTCACTCCCCCTCCATCCCCCGCAACCTCCTCCCCCCGGCCCCACCCCCGCGATAACCCCACCTGGTCCTGAATCCACGCCTGTCCCACGTTCAGCAGCATGGGTATCCCCACCATGACAGTGAACAGCTCCGCCTCAGGCTGACCGACAAAGGCCCGGTCCAGCGCCAGCGCCATTCGCTCCACCACCTTCAAAGTGGACAGCACAGTGCCGCCCACTGACAGCCGGGCGGTCACCACACAAGTAACCCAACCGGCAGCCTGAATCAACCAGCGCCTGGAGAGATACAAGGTGATGGCCAGGCGGGGGGGGGAGACGCAGTGTCAAGGCGGGGGGGAGGGTGAGACGAACCACTGGCGGTGGAAGCTGATACCAGGAGGGGACAAATGCAGGGTGAACGATAACCACACCCCTTCCCCCTCATCTCTTCAAGAGGAGTCCCTTCTAGGACTTTTGCTCCCCCGTATTTCCTTGCCCTCCTTCCCTCCAACCCCAACACCTCCCGAGACGGTCAATGGTAACGTCGTAAGACTAGTATGATATTAACAAGGTTTTGGAAGCAATAACACCCTTCCACACAGCGCTGGGGACACCAACACGCTCAGGACGGCCACCGGTACACGACGCGTTAAACATGTCGGTAGCTTTCGCGCCCCACTTGGGTCGTTTTGCTTTGAACTCCTCCTCCTCCTCTTCAACCCCTCCTCTGCCCCCCTCATCTCCCCCCTTCCTCTCCTCCTCCTCCTCCTCCTTCTCCCCGCCTTTGGACTCCCACGGCGGTTTGCGGGGCTTTGAAAGTCGGCAGTTGTTATTTCCCTTCCTGACTTTGCATACATTGCCACCCCACCTTTCCCCTCTCCTCCCTGCCTTCACTGGCATCCATTCCCTACCTCGCATTCGGCGGGTCCCCGTAATTCCCCGACTCGAGCAGCGCCTCCGTCCAGGGGTGCTCGTGCTCCCGGTCCCGAGCCGCCATCAACTGACTATGCCGCCACCGCGCAGCCCGGTGCATCAGGCGGTGGAAAACGATGGCCAACGTAATGCCCAACGTACAGTCCATGAGGTATACTACAAGGTACCATCTGTTGGGGGAAAAGGTTTTGAAAATTCAAATTTACAACATAGGTGCACGGGGCATATATCGGCGGGGACGAGGGGGGGTTTGGAGTTAAACATGCTAAAGAGGTGCTAAAGGTGAGGAACTCCCAGGCTCGAGTAATGGGATATCGGCTGTGGATATCGGAGAAGGACTTAGGCTGCGGATGTAAGCTTTGGTTAAGGTTGTAGGTTATTGGCAAGCTAGGACTGAGGACGCCGGGGGGCCTGAGCTGTGGATACCGGGGGATTTGGGTCATGGGGGTTCGCGAGGGGTTATGGAGATCGTGTGTGTCAAGTGTAGGAAGAAGAGTGGAGGATGACTTGAGGGGTAACCGGCAAGGAGTCTTAACAGTGGGGTGTGTAGAAGTGGGGACGCGGAAAGGTGGGGAATCGGTGGCATACCAGCCAGGTTGCGAGGAGCCAGCCCTTTCAGATGCTAGAGCAATAGGGCGTAATGTAGGTTGCGAGGTTGCGAGCATGAACGTGGGTGATGGCCTGGTGTGACGGGACGAACTGACAAGGATTGGGACCCCGACAGAGGTTGACAGACCGCAAAGTAATAATTCTGCTTGGGTGAAGGGGAGGATATGGTAGCGAAGACTGCTCACCCGCACTCAGAGGCCTGCGTTGCCGCTTTATGCGCAACAACGGCAATGGCCATGCCGCACAGGTGCCCTGCTCCCGCGGAGCAAGCCTGCTTGCTGACGTCCAGTAGCCAAACAGTCCATGCTCGCCGGGGCCGCTCTTGGTGCCTACAAGCGCCGCGAGACGGTGGATACGAGAATGAAGCGGAAAGTTCACGGCTAGCTTTCCTACTTTTCGGACGCCTACCGTTTGATGAGTAATGCTGTGAGGACTATGCATAGCAGCACGAATTGCGCCAGAAGTGCCGTGGGACCCTGTATAATGCGGCACTCCAAAGTCTGCGTTATCTTCGGCGCCACTGGCCCCGCTGTAGGTGACGCGGCAGCGCCATAGATAAACTCGGCCAACAATAGTATTAGCCACCCACAGCCCCGGCATTTCATATCGACCTTGAGGCTGCACAGCAACTAGCCATGCCGTTGCTAACGGGGGGTTTCCAGGACCACGGCCATACGAGCTCACAGTGGTATGACTTGCTGCAAACTTGTGTATGCTAGTGAAGTGGTCCGTGGTGCGAGACTGGGGCTTCCACGTAGCAGTACGGCGAATGAGCATAATTACAATGCAAGCTAACTTGCAGCGAAAACAGAACAAAGCTTGTAGCTAGCATTTCTAGTCCCATGCTTAATGCTTACACAGGTTTTGTCTAACCAATCTGCAGCGTGCAAATGTTTTCGCCCGTTGCCAGCGCCCTCTTGTGAAATCCCTTTCACAGTCTATCATTTCGTATACATAGTTGTCTAGCTCGTAGGTCGCCAGGCCAAGTGGAATGTGCGTTGTTAGCATATGCGCATAAAAGGCATAAACATGCAAATCACAGATCGTCGGCGCTGAAATTCCTCTATGGTCACCTTTTTATTGGCTCAACTCGGCCTGAGCTAACCTAGTGGACCCCGGCCGGGCCTCCGGCAGCGTTCGACGGAGGCTCGGCCGCAAGCGCTACCTTAAAAGCTTCATAGAACATGCCCCAACTCTTGGCACTTGTGGGCAAGGTGAGCATGCAGCTCCATCGGTGGATGGGAGCAACGCGAGAGCTACGGTCCTTTGCAGCACCCCTTCCATCGGCAAGCTTGTCAGCCGTGTTTTCGGTGACGAATGTTCCTGTATACATTTCGGCTGAAAAGCTCTAGGAAGCCTCCTTTCGCCTGCAGGGCTTGCTGCGGTTGTTGTCGCACAACTTCCGCGTAACTTTCGCCACGCCCTCCGCTCTTGGCCACCCTTGAGCTGAAGCGCAGGCTCTTGGAAGCATACTTCGAGGTCCTGGCAGCGCGGAGACTTCAGGCCGCAACCGCAGCAGCTTCGATAGTGATAGCGAGTTTGAAGGCTCATTGCGATTAGGAGGAGTTTCCGCGACAGGAGCCTCGCTGATCCTTGAGCCATCATTGCGCCAGCGCTCTAATAGCCAGAAAGAGCGTCTGGAAAACCTCGTCACGGCTGCGACACAGGGCGGCGACCTGTTCAGCGCCGCGGAGCGTAGCGCAGGGACTGCCATTGCCACCGCCAGCAGCAGCTGCAGCGACCGCGCCTCAGCCAAGACCGGACGAAACAGCAGCACCGCCGGGGCGCTCACCTCCTCCATCTGTGCCACTGCCTCCGCGGCCACCGCAGCTGCCTCATCGGCCACTGCCGCCGCTGGCCAGGGCACCTGCTCAGACACAAGCGGTCCCGGCAACAGCTCCCCGTCTGCGGCATCTCATTTTTTCCGTGCGTCCCGCGCGAGTCTTAGCGACACGACTGCCAGCGTCGCCGGCGAGGCGCTGCGTCAGGCTAGCGTCACTACCTGCAAGCACTTTAGCCGGGAGAATTACAACAACTACGTCAAATGGGTGCGCGCAACCCGCGGCGCCAGGCTGGCTGGCAAGATGCGCTCTCGGGAGGTACGGCAGAGACAGAGAGAGGCATACGGAAATCAGGGTGCCTCGGGAGGGATCGTTGCTGCATACTTGGATTCTCTTTCGATTGGATTTTCTCATGCCCTGTAGCTAGCATATATATTACCCCAATCTTGCTATTCTATGCTGCCTAGATGATCTTAATTCCTCCCACCCTTTTTTGTCGTCTCGTGACGTGTTTGGCTCCGAAACCCCGGATCGATCCCCGCCGGGAACGTCTTTCCCATCAGTCCGTGTATCGAAACCCGCACCCGACTCTGTTGCTCCGCTGCGAGCATTGGCTAGAGGTAACCGACGAGCAGCATCGATACGGCTCCAATCTCCGTGTCTACTTTGACTATTGGGTGGCGGAGATGGAGGCGGCGGAGCTGACGCCGCCGCAAAGCCCTGCCCTCATGTCGCCATCCCCATCTTGTGGGCATCTGGTCGCCCTAGCTCAGCAGCAACAGATTGCAAATGCTATCGCCGATGCCGCAACCGCGGTCGCGGAATACACCTCCCCCCATCCTAACCTCTTCCGAGCTCATCATTCGAGCGAGTCTCGGCATTCATATCATCGCACATCATCAAGCCAGCAGCGTGAAATGGCCATCCAGAATGCACCAAGTTTGCACCAAGTGCCACTGACGGGGTTGATGCCACCTCCTCCTCAGCAGCAGCAGCAACAACAAGAACAACAGCAGCAGCAGGAGCGGCAAACAAACGGGGGTGTTGTATTGGGGGCACAGCAGCAGCCGTCGGTACTAATAGCGGCGGCGGCGGCGGCGGCCGCAGGGGGAGCGGTATCCGCGGTCCCCAGCCACAGCACAGGCCCGGGGCCGTCAAGGTTTTCTAACGATGCCAGCGCAGCGCCACGGCCTATCGGAGCTGCTGAATGGCGCAGCCCCTACTACGAGCAACAGCAACAGACGACCGAAGAGGGTTTGCAGCAACAGGAACAACAACAGCAACAGCAACAAGAACAACAGCAACAAGAGGAGGAGCAGCAGCTGCAACAACAAGGCCCTAACGGTTGTGTCCAGCAGCTAAGCCATTACCGTCGAACCCAACATCATTATCACTGTCAACCTCAACATGATGTTGAGCCAAGGGAAAGTGAAAGGGAAAGGGAGAGGAACAGGCCCCCTGGGGCGATGGGGAAAAGGGGTGAAGCTGGGGGGAAGTCCGGGGCCGCCGACGGCGCGGGGGGGGACGTTCTCTTGGATGGCGGCGGCGGTAGCGCTCCGAGCTCGAAAAGCAGCCATACTCTTTGGGACGACGTCTCGCAGTTGGGCACGCAGCAGGACGCAGAAGAGGGCCAGCAAACCGCATCGCAGGGGCATGCGCACCCGCAGTCGCAACTCCATGTCCACAACTACCTTCACCACCACCACCTCCTTCACCACAACAACCGCAACCACCAACAGCATCATCATCGCAGGAGCCACCATCACCTGTACGACGTGGGCGGACTGAACGAACGGGAAGGCAGTGTGCACAACGGCACCGACGACGGCGGCGCGGATAGTCTGCCCGTTAGCTTCACCGCTACCCGAAGTCATGACGGTGACGAGGATGACGTGCGCGGCGGCGGCGGCGGCGGCAGCGCCGAGCTCCTTTTTCCACCAGGCTCGGCTGCCGTCGCCTCAGCACCCGGCGGTGCCGCAGCGCCGCTACGCTGCGTTGCCGGTAGCTGCGACCCGCCGCCGACGCTACTGCAGCGGCGACAGCAGCTACAGCAGCAGCGGCGACGCAGCTGCGGCGAGGTTGCGAATTCCGGCGGAGCAGTGTCGGCGGCGGCGGCGGCTGTGACGGAGGGTGGAGTTCTTCCGCCCATCGCGGCACAGCCGCGCCCCGCCTCGGCTGTAATCTCGGTCGTTACGCCAGCTGCGGCATCAGCGGCACCTGCGCCCATCGTGGCGCTGCCATCCCAGTTGTCTTGCCCAGTCTGCAGTAGCCCGCGCCGCAATGTCTTGTGCAGCCCGTCACGGCGATTTGTGTTGGCGGCCATGATTGATATGTCCTTGCCAACGGCGGAGAGTGACGATGGCAGCCAGCCGCCAGAGCAGCAACAGCAGCCAGAACAGGAGCCACAGCAGCAGCCGTCGGCACCGGGAGACGCCAGCTGGCAGCAGCCCCAGCAGCAGCAAGGTCATCGACAAGAGCTCTTAAGTCAGGTAGGGGCGCGCTGTGATGGAGGTGAGCTAGTCGCTCTAGACGGGCTTGTCAGTCAAAAACTGGTGCAGCAGCAACAGCAGCAGCAACAACAGGACGGCCCTGGCGGCGCGGCGCCGCCAGCTACACCGCAGTATCACCATCCCAACCACCATCACCAGCGGCACCACCACCATCATCAGCATCATCATCAGCAGCAGTTGTCGACTTTCCCGCAACTAGTTGGAGGTGGGGCAGCTGCTGTGACGCCGTCTCAGACGCCAGCGACACCCACGCTGACCAGCTGGGGTGGCGGCATCGGCATCGGCGGCACGACTGGCGGCGGCGCGCCGGGTAGCTTTACGACACAACGCGCGTCAAAGCTGATGTCCAATCGTGCGAGCGTCGGGAGCGGTACCAGCTTCTTCAGGTGGGTAGCGGGTAGTGGGTAGTAGCATCATCACTTTGGGCTCCCAGGACACCGACGGCGGTGCTTTCCTCCAGGCGGCTCCTGCCGTGCAAACCTCCAGGACCCCAGCTAGGCTCCTCGGCTACCATGACCATGTGTGACCTGCCTGTGTAGCTGCCTCTGGATATCTAGGTTTCCGTGTTGGCCTGGTTTACTCTGGCCTGGTTTACTCTGGCCTGGTTTACTCTGGCCTGGTTTACATGTTTCCTCTTTCCTCGTTATGTTCCTAGGACCGTGCATGGGTGTGTCTGTGTCTTGCAAGCTGGACGTTTTGCCCCTTGACCCCCCTCCCCCCCCAAACACGACAACCATACAACACGTGCTTTACGGCATAGGAACCTGGTAGCCCGGTGTAACAACAACAACAACACAATACAACGCAACACAACAGCTCTTTTTGCATCCACCCATCTCCCATCACCGTTATGGATTCGATCTAGCGACGACGTGGGTCTATGCGGGTTTGTTTTTGTGGGGATAGCGCATTTAGGGGCTTCTGCAGCCGATTTCTTTCCTCATATTCCCAAAAGCCAAGGCGCTGCGACCGAACGAACGGTTTTTGCAGCATCCTCCCTTCAGACGCCGGCAGTGAGCATATTTGGGACCTTCATGTGTACGTGGTTTCTCTCCTCTCATCCCTTTCCTCAGGTGGTTAGATAATGGCCCAGGGCAGGATGTGGATTTGACGCACCTTGGCGTGTCGAGAGCGAAGCTTGATGCAGAGCGGGTGAGTAGTACTGCATCAGACATCAGCAACACCCTTTTTGTATTGCGGAGCGGGCAAACGTGCGCGCTGTGGAAGGGGCAGCCCGGGCCTGGGTAGGAGCAGCCCGGGCCTGGGTAGGAGCAGCCCGGGCCTGGGTAGGAGCAGCCCGGGCCTGGGTAGGAGCAGCCCGGGCCTGGCACGCGACGCAGCGAGCAAGCGTAGCGGCCAGGGATCGACTCCAAGCTCGTTGCCTATTTCCCACCCACACCGCTTTCTCGTCGCCGTCGTTGAACCTGCCGTCCCGCTGTCAATCCTGTCTGCACAGAGGATTTATGCGTGCAGCTTATTTCGCTCGTAAATCACGGTCGTTCTGTTTGTTGTCGTGCAGCGATAACGCTGACGTTGACGTGTACGGGGACGATGACGTTGCTTGTGGGACTGTCCCGTAGGTGAAGTACTTGACGCCGGACGAGCTTTTGGAGTACGAGCTTGACGTTGACATGGAGACTGGGCTGTTGCGGTACAAGCGTAGCGGCAAGTTGCTCCATACGGGGCCTGACGGCCGAGGCTCCTTGGACGAACACAGGCGGCCGCCGACGCCGCCGCCGCTTGCCGTACCGTTATCGCTTCTGGGCGAGGGCGCCGCGGCGTGGTGGCGTGGATCTGGATCTACGATGGCGGGCGCGGAAGCGCCGTCGCTACCGCAGCAACTGTCGTTCTCCGAGGCCTCCATCACGGCGGCGGCTTCGGCGGGCTCCGTTGCACCTCCGCTGCCACCGCGCAGCTCAGCAGCGGCGGTACGGCAGACCTCCCGCCGCAACACTCCCATGGTCACGATTCATGAGGGTAGCAGCGGCGGTGCGGCAGTAGCGGCGGTACGGCAGTTTGCTCTCTGTGGCGACGCGGCGATTGAAGCAGCGGCGGCGGCAGCAGTGGCGGCGAATGTCGTACCTGGCATCTGCGGCGTAGGCCAGCAGGTCCTAGGCACGGCTTCGGAAGAAGCAGCAGCTGTAGCATCAGCCAAGCTGGTAGAAAGCGGCAGCTTGCTGCCTGACTTGGGACTGAGGGGCCACTCGGCATCGTCCATGGCGCGGTTGGAGTCGTCAAGGAATGGCGAGTATAGCAGCAGCCACTCCGCCGCTAAGGGCGGCGATTCTCGGGTAGTCGGAGGCGTCCCTGGGGAAGAGGGAGTAACGAGCAGGGGCAGTAGCGCAGAGGACAGCGACGGCAGTAGCCAGCCCTGTTTGTCCTCGGTGGCGGCAGTAGCGCCGCTTAGCAGTAGCACAGGCGAAGCCGGCAGCACCGATGACGGCGGCGGCGGCGGCAGCCGTACCTGCAGGTGCACCTCAAGCGCCTTCGAAGTACGGAAGGGCGACGGGGCGGCTGTCAACGAGATTGAAATGGGTCACAGGCACGACGACGACGCGGTGACGTCAGCGAACAGGGTGATGGCGGCCGCGCGAAACTGCGGCCTGGAGGCACCGCCGCCGCCGGACCCGCCGCTATTGCCTTTGCTGCAGCTTCAGGACGTACGGGCACCCGCCCGGGTGGAGGTGACCGCACTAGGCGACGCCGTCATCACTCCGACCGCCGCCACCGTTGACGCCGCTGCGGCCGTCGGAACTCCGGGCCGCAGCGTTTGTACAACCGGCAGCATGCCCAGGACGCCGGTGGCCGTACAGGCTCCTGGCATCGGCGGCGCTGGCGGTGGCGTCGGTGGCAGCGGCGTCGGCGGCGGATATCATCACGAGGAGAAGGAAAAGGTGGCGAAATGGATATACGTGGTGGATCCGGAGCTGCGTCTGTTCGTACACCCCAAGGTGCGTGTGGGTATCGATGCAAAAAAACTCAATATTGTAGCCCTGCTGCTGCTACTGCTACTGCTGGTGTTAACAGTAGATCTTGCCTACTCCACCAACCACATCCTGACCGCCACATCATCACCCCTCCCCTTCCTACCGATGGTGCCCCTTGTGCCGTTTCCAACATACACCTCGCTCCCTTGAGGATCCATTTCCATTGTGTCTGAACGTAGCATGCCGTACTCTGTGCCGTACTGTGCCGTGTCCTCCTTTTCTCCAGGTCCGCGGGCGTTTTCATCATTCCAGCTTCTTGCGCGGTGGCGCTGTGGTGGCGGCGGGGGGCCTTGCCGCTCGCCATGGCCGGCTGCGACTACTGACCGCGGACAGCGGCCACTACTGGCCCCGGGAAGAAAATTTTAAGTAGGTCTAAACGCCCAACGTGCCGGTGTTGTTATAGCTCTAGTGAATCCGAACCCTTCCCTAGTCCACCCTCCCTGCAACATGTCTGTGTGTGTTTTGCTTGAGGTTTTTGGTTTGAGCCGCGATGTGGGAAATGTAATGACGATGTTGGTACTCGGTACACTGGAGAACAACTTTCATATCATATGAGGAAGCGAGCTC
>NW_003307576.1:1170046-1237726 GCF_000143455.1 Volvox carteri f. nagariensis
GCTCGCTTCCTCATATGATATGAAAGCACGTCCCGAATAGTCGACTATTCGGGACGTGTGGTGGGAATTTCCACGGAATGAACTGCGGACGTGGCTGTGGCTGTGTTGGTGTGTCTGTGTTGTTTTGCGCGTGTTAAAGCACCTTTTGAGCTGCGTTTTACCCGTCGAAGGTGTATTAACGAGCTCTTCCTCTGAAATACGTTCCCTCTCATTTGTCTTCATGCCATGCCATGCCGTGCCATGCCATGTCGATCAGTAGGCCCAATCGTTGAAATGGGTGTGCGTGGCGTGGCTCCGCTTTCCTTGCGCTCACCCTCCCGCTCCCCCCACCACCATCTGAAGGCTGGCGCCATGCCACCGGCATTCACAAAGCCTGCTTTCGTACCGTCGCACATCCATATGCGTGTTCCCTGTATGGAAATACCTGCTTCATGCGCTCTTAGAATGTTCTCCACTAGTACTTTTTGGACATCGGCAGCCGGCTCTTTTCCCCTTCTAGCGTGATGCGTAAAAGGATAGGTACAACTTTGGGGCCTTAGGTTGCCTAGGAGCTCTTACAGTAAGGCGGGTTTTGCCGCTCCTTTGCCCATTGGCTGTTGCATATCTTTCCCTGCATTTTACCGTTTCCCGCGCTTACCCGCGTTCCCTCCTGCGTTCCCTCCTGCGTTCCCAGGTGGCTGTGTGAGCACTTGGTGTGCGTGGGTGCCGACCTCAGCGTCTGCGAGCTGCGCAGCAAGCATATGCAAGTGCCGGCGGCCACCGGCAAGGAGCTCATGGAAAAGATGGGCGTGCCGCCGCCATGGCGGCTGCCGTACCAGCCGATGATGTCGCCGTCGGGGCGCATGACGCTGGAGCCGTCAGCGCTGGAGGCGGACGCGCCGCCATCACCGCTAGCGGAGCATCTGCACCTGCTACAGCTCCAGGGAGGGGTCCCATCCGGGGAAGAAGAAGAAGAGATTGGGCCGGAATTCGGGGGAGGAGGAGGGGGAGGAGGTGCTGCGGTGCGGATTGTGGGTTACTAGCACACCGTTGTTTTGGTGTACAGTTTTGGGAAAGAGGTAGAGGGAAAGTTTGATGGCTCCGTGCGGTGTGCGCTTTTAGCAGCTGGCTGTTTGAGCTGGCTGCCAGGCAGGGTTTCAATCGGCAACGGAGCTATATCGGCGGTGTACTGATGTAGCTGACTGCGCAGCTGACTGCAGTGGGGGTGACTGGTAGGAGCCGATTGGCGACGGATAAAGGTGTGTTTTTGTTGTTTTGAGCCGCGGGTGGATTGTGTTGGACCCCTATCAGCCGAGTGTGGAGAGGCCTTTTTTTGGAGAGGCGCGGAAGGGGCATGATGATGTAATGCAATGTACGGCCAGCAGCTAGTGCTGGTGGTGAGGCTGCTGCTGCTGCGGTAATGGTGTGGGCAAAGGCAGCAGGAAAGAGAGTTGGCTCCGACGGAGGACGACGGGGAATGCTGCGTGACGAGCTGGAGCGGACGAGGGCGCCGTGATGGCTCTGCTGTCCGCCGAGGGGCGTGAGGCTTTGTGTGCGTGCGCGTGTGCGTGTGCGTGTGCTGGCCTCGTGGTGTCGATGGTGGTGGTGGTGGTGGTCTGCAGATGCGTTTGGGATGATGAGCTGGACGATCCCGTACTCGAAGGAGGATATAAAGGTGTCATTGCACGACTGCGGTGCGATGCTGGGTCTGTAAGTACGTATGCATGTCTATATGCATGTATGTATGTATGTATGTATGTGTATCTGTAGCCAAGCGAGGAACGCGGTAACCGTCGGTTGTTGGGTGGGTAGCAGGGCGGACGGGCTTGTCAGATGGAAGAGACAGAAACATATAGGCCGGACAGATTCGGGGTTTTGTTTTTAATTGGTTGTGGCCGTGGCTGTCTCACGAGGGGATGTGGCTGTGTGCCTCCGCGGCTTTTGCGCAGATGGCGGAAGCCCTTGGACATCCCCTGAAAGCGCATCGTGGCTCAGGACGTGCGTGCCTTTCTTATAATATATAGAGGTGTTCAAGATATGAGAATGTGGAAAAGTGAGTGCGGTTTGCGGGTTGGTCCCCGAGCTTTCATATTGAATAACGACTCCTGCGTGCGACTCATCGTGGACAGAGGGACAGAAGGACAGAGGGTTAGCGCAACAAATGCCCGGGTGTCACAGCGCGGTACTAAGAGAGATACCCTTAGTCTCAGTTGTTTGGTCGGGCGGATGGCGGCGTGTGAGGAGGCAGGAGGGGGCCCAGGTCGCGTTTTCGGATTCGCGTTTCCGATTTCGTGGGGGCTTCTGGTTCGATGGGGGAGGGACGGATGCCAAAGAGGTGTGTACGTCTCTACGCTCTGTAGCTTTTTCCCTGGCGCTGATGCCGCTGGCGCGCTAATCCTTGCTAGTGTCTGGGCTTTGTGTTCCTTGGACGCGTTCGCTCCTCATCCGTCTACCTGAATCCCCGTCTTGGGCTTTTCCTGCGGTGTGCGCCAGAGCCCTCCTAATGAACGTAATGGGAATTAAGGGATCTTAAAAATAACCAGGGTTAAACACACTCTACCTTTTTTTAATGGTGTGGTCCTGGAAGATTATTTGGAGGTTGCCAGTTTACGGCCGCGGTGACGGTGGTGGCGGTCGTGATGGTCATGTGTAGAATTTTGTTATGTGGCGCTCGGCTTTTCTCTCCTATTCCTTTCGACGTTCTTGTCGCATCCCCTTTGTATGGAACTGTGGACAATGCGCGTGTGGCTGTATATCTGTATACCTGTGCGCGTGTGTTTTTTCACTGTTCACGTGTTCCCGGTGTGTGCACGTGCACACGCGCGGGAGATCGGATGTATGGTGGGCGGCTGGCTGAGGGAAAAGGGAGTTGAAAGCGCAGGTGCTGCTTCCTGCTTCTTTTTCCTGTATTTGGCGTCCCGTTAGCAATTGCCGTGCCGTCCAGCTCTTTAGCGACATAATGTCCTGCCACTGCAGCCGGACTAGCGGCATAGGAAAAAATGTGGCGGAGTTCATAATTTTTGCTTGAACCATTTGAGCACGTGGAAATTGTTGTCCCTCTGTGGGAAGCTTTTTTGCAATGTGCCTTGGTGGCTGGGTTTTCCGGCGAGCTGTTTTCGGGTGTTTCAAACACATTTGGGTTTGCTGCTTTTGCGTGTGTGTATGATGGGCTTTGGTGGAAGTGTGCTTATTTTCATCTGTCCTCTAGGTTTGATGTTTACCTCAGCCCCTTTCTCCCCTTCCCTTGCATCATCATAACCTTATCACTAACAAAATGCGTGGGAATTTTAATCAAAGGCCACCAGTTTAACGGCGCACCAAAGGAGTTGGATGTGCGATACAATGCAATTCAGCCCTCGGTTTCTACTTTCTACTCGAAGCTTGGAGCGTGCAGGGAGGGAAATAACCTGGGGTTGGATGGGGGTTTGCAAGCGCGGACGAACGTATGTACATTTGACGGCCTGTTACACGGCGTGAACTCTGTGCTGGGTAATGTGGGTTGCGGTGCATGTGTCTTCAATCAATTGCTGGTTTCATGTGTATTGCTTGGTTTGTTGGCTTGCGGGTGTTTATGGTAGGAAAAGAGATTTCACGTTGCACCGGGATAGGGGATGGGAGTGATATCCGGCAGTGCGGCCTCGTCGGGTGCGTTGGGCATTGCAGGCTGAGTGCACCCACTATAGTGCCAGCGTGTGGCTTTGTGGACGTCGGTGTTGAGTGTTTGAAGGCGCTGCTGTCATGGAAAGGCCCTTGAAATGAGCGGTTTGCTACATACCGGCTCTTTCCGAGCACTAAAAGCAGAAGCTGGAATCTTCTTAAGAGATAGATGCCTTCGCTGCTGCTTCTCGCTTAAAGGGTGCAATGAACTTAACAGGTACTTTTAGCACCACAGTAGACGGCGATGCGGGCAATCCAGAAGCGAGCTCAGTTCAACGTATCCGGAATTTGTTACGTACACAAACTCCCCTACGATGTCACATGTACACCTACTTCTCTGAAGAAGGAGTAAACACTATGCAAGAAGACATTATGAGTATGCCGGAATGACACCTACGAAAGCCGCGGGTCCATGACAGCTATCTGGATCCACGGTCAACGCACTTAACGCAGATAATGTGCCTATTCCCGAAGAAACAACTACTCAAGCGGAACTTCTATGTGCACATATACATAGATCGCTGGCCTTTACATAGACAGAGACTTCACTCTGGCCGAAACGGCCTGGCCGTGCGACACCGGTCAAAAGGAAAATAGTTATAGTTGCTTATGTACTGCTTGGACTCATAACGGTTCCAATGAAAAGTGCTGGGAACGAGCATGTTGCAAGGCAGCTGGCTTCCCTGTATTCGCGCGAAGATGACTCTGACTGCGTTGTCGTCTTCTGCCTCAATCCAAGCAGCATGCAGGAGACAGCCCTACCAGCAACCGGAGAACCTATATCTAAGCGCCAGCGAGTAGGGGATGTATCTGTTTGCAATAGCCGGGGGGACTCCATTATCATTGGTGATCCCCTGCCTGGACACCAGCTGGTCCTCCGCTTTGCCTCTGAGCGCTTCGGTGCGCAGGTAAGCAAAGGATGTCAAAGTTCATGAATGCCTCATTAGATGCGTGACGTCCACTAATCTGCTGCCGCGGACTGCTTTGACCGCCACAGCTGAAACGCTGGGATACCAGGAAATCCCGCAACGGGACATCGGAGCAGAACGGCCCTCCAACAGCAACCACTGATGGACGCCCAATCCTGAGGGTGAATTTGAATAATGAAGGGGAAGAACGCAGCGCCCGCGCCGCCATTCGGTATGCTTACACGGGGGATGTGCGAGCGTCCAGCATCCGTGAGGCCTTGGAAGTGCGCCGACAGGCGCTCAACCTCCGCGTTGAGGGCTGCGCGGCCGCCTGCATGGAAATCGTCAAGGCCAAATTTGCGGAAGCAAGCGCCACCAACGCCAGTACGAACGCCAGTAGTGTGAGTTGGAATAACCTAGCCGGTGAACGCAGTGCTGGTTTCGCCTCGTCGCCGAGAAGTGGCAGCAGCGACGGGGGGGCCAACACCTCCACCGGCATGACCAACTCCGCTGACGGCCTGTGCGCACCGATTCTGTCTGGGCCGCTGCCTCCGCTAGAAGCTGTTCTGGATCTGTACTCTTGCGAGCCTATCTGGCCCGATCCAGCGCAGGAGCCCGACTTTGCAGCCATTCTCGCGGCTGCTAAACCACAGCTTGTTCGGCACTTTGGAGACGCGCTGCGCACACTCAATACCCGCAGCCTGCGGCAACAGCTGCTCAAGCTTCCTGCCACGGCCGTGGAGGCCCTCCTCGAATCGGACGACTTTGGCACTGATAACGAGTCCAGCGTGCTGCTGCTGCTGGCCACCTGGATGTCAGGCAACCACGCCTCAACCGATGCTCTAATGCGCGAGCGGCTGTGCCGGCAGGTGCGACTCGTGCAGCTGAGCCGGCCGTACCTCAGTTCCATTCTGCCAGTGCTCGCGCTCGACTATGAGACCTGCGGGGCTAGCGAGCCACTGCAGCCTGTCGCCGCGACGGGTGCTGCTGCTGCTGCCGCAACGCACACACCTTACAGTTTCGGCGGTGGTGTCGGCCCTACCGCTACTACAACCAGCGGCATCACCACCGTCACAGCAAACACGTGCATGAGCGCAAGCACAACCGGCTGCAACACTTCCTCCGCCAGCTTCACTTCTATCTCCCTGTTCCCAGCGACCACCGCTGCAGCTTCGCCAGCTGCTTGGTTTCCAATTCGTGGCGCAGAGGCGGCTTTCATATGCAGCTTGGTGACCGCACAGCCGCCCTTGCGTGACGCTCTACTATCCGCGGGCCGAAAAGTCTATGACATGGACTCGCCCTGGTACAGCCAACGCCGCCGGCGGCAGTGCCTGCCGCCCACGGGCCTCGTATACCACTGGCACATTACGGAGCAGGAGCTGCATCGTGCACTGGCGGAGTTGCAACCCGGTGCTCTGTGCTGCATGGCCGGCTCCTTCCGAGGCGACTTCACTGGCACCGTCGTTGCCAGCGGCTTCGAGTGGTGGCCGTCCATTGAATACCGACACGGTGCGACGGACGCTAACTTGGGTCTGTATAGCCAGTTTCCGGAGGCGTACCAGGTGCGCGGCTCGAGCTTCACTGGGGCCAAGTCGGCCATTGCCGTGGTTGCGGGCGTGGACGCGGACCTATCTGTGCACCATTGGCATCAGGAGGCCCTGGTAGACGACGGGGTGTACTTCAGTACGACCAAGGACATCTGGCCCGTCGGCGGCGGTCGTGGTGCGAACGTGCTAGCGCTGCGACAGCTGCCGGAGGCACCTTCTATGGCGCCTACAGCGGAGGTACGCGGGAATAGGAGCTGCATTAGCAAAGTGTGTCGCTGCGGTACCGGAAGCAATAGCAGCATGGCTGCAGGCCTGCTGTCCGCTTGGAGCGATTACCTTCGTGACGGTGAGGTGGCCGGCACACTGACACTGCTGCAGCTGATGCCGTCCATAGGCGGGGGATGGTAAGGGATTATGCACGGAAGCGGTCTGGCAGCAGTGGCAGCTCCCGTTCTCCCTCATTCCCATGAGAACCTTCCTATGCCCACATGAGTTTATGTGGGCATCGCCTAGCATTATAGCTTGACTTTGGATGCAAGTGCAGAAAAGGAAAGTCCTGGTTCTACGCCGGGGCATTCAGTATGAATTTGGGGATTGTTGCTGTTGATTGGGTATGTTGTGCGATAGTATCGACATTGGAGATAGTTGTGACACTTGGGCTATGGTCTAGATCCTTGGGGTTGCTGGCGCCTCTCGGGGTTACTAGTGTGACACGTGAGATAACGAAAACACTCGCTTTTGCACGACAACTTGGGACTGTTACAGCCTTGATTAACACTTGCATTCTTATGGGACAGTTGCGATATTTGGAATTCGTGTGAGCATTCCGGGATTGCTAAGCCAGTTTGCGTGGTTTGGGTATTTGGGAATAATTTGGCCACTTATCATTGCAGCCCTGCAAATTCGTGTGCTCAATTGGGGTTCTTGCGTGTGCGCCGCAAGAGTGTTTCGCTGCATTGCATGTGCAAAAGCCATTGTGCCGTTTATATGGTACCGTGTGTCCACGCATACGCGTGTGTATGCATGTGCACTTGACATAGGTTCGGACGTGCGTGTCCCCGTAACTGCAATCCTGCTCATACAATCTGGGGGCTCAAGGGCTATAGAAAGGCCTGCCACTAGCACTCGTCGATAAAGTGCGCACTGCTAGCATTCGTTACAGGATAGAAGCTCGACCCGAGGTGGGACATTTGAGTTAACGTGAGGTCGGACATGCTCCTTTGTGCCAGGGCGGCAAGGTGCCAACTGCTAGCGTCTTTTACAATGGTACTGTGGTTGAACCTGCCTAAATTGACTTCGTTCTCGTGCGTTCCAATAGGCGTGGTTAGAGACCTGCCCTTTTTGACTTCGTCCTCATGCGTCCCCCTGCGCGGATGCACGGCCACTGCAAGGGTGCTGCTGTGCATCTGGGAAGGGGCTCAGTGGTTGCGTGGAACACACGCGGGGTGCTGGGCCTGTTCCACACCTATCCACGGCCTTGCATGGACGGCCAGGACGCAACCCCGAGCAATGCGCCATTGCTGACGGGGTAGCCCTGGCAGCCCCGAAAGTGGCTGCCAGGGATCGCGTACTGAGCGCATGATTCCGCGGTGATTTTGTACAAGCGAGCGTGCTTGCTTGCTTGCTTGCTGCACTAGTTGGAACAACCTGGCTGCATTAAGGAGTTAGGGCCGTGAAGGACTCTCCTATGAGCTGCTTACTGTTGGTCAAGGCTCTCGCCAATGCGATCCTCCTGTAGATTTACCGTATCTTAGGCGAGGTTGACGGAGTATCTGTGGGAAGCAGGCGCGGCAGCAGTGTTAGGTCCACGCCATGGCCCTGACACCGACCTTACCGCTAAGGATGGTAAGTAATATAGCCGATATGTGTTAAGCCAGGCAACCTCTTTAGCAAGGTGTGCGGGTGCGGTATATGTGGGCGCGATACTGTTGCCACCCTTATGTTCAGCTCAGGCAGGCGCGGCAGCTCCACGCCATGGCCGTCATCCATACATTACCCGTAGAATAATGTGTGATGGATTTAATGAAGAGTTATGAAGTCAGGTTATAGACGATGTATGTTAAGAAGGGCTACCTCATAAGCCTTGTATGTGGGAGGGCAACTATCACACGCACTGGTATGTTGCTGTTCCATGATGGAGGCGTGTTGGGGTTCCATGGTGTTATGCTTCGGCATAATGGGATGACGGTGAACGGGCAGGGGGGGTATGCAGGTATACGCCCCGGCCCTTGGATAGGTTGCAGTTGTTGGCCCTAAGCCATACGTAGACCATAATAAATACGCTGTCACGAATTACTCAAGTATGACAAATGGATATGGCAGATGTGGCGGATACAGGAGGGGATGGATTTTTACCGACCACGTTTTCCCTTTCGCGACCCGAAGTCTTGGCGATTCGCTGGTGTATGTGGGTATGTGTGTGGCAGGCGGGGTTCGGCCAATGGCTAGGGTCTCACGCGTTTCAAGGAAGAAGCAAGGCATGCTTTGGGTTACAAGTAGCATAGTTGCGGCTGCGGTACGGGCTGTTGATAGATGTCTGTTGCGGATACCCATTTGGCTGGATGCAATGTGTGATATGCTTGAATATTTGACCAGCGTGCTGGATTTGCGAGTTTTAGGCTTGCAGTATTGGGCGCGTGGACTTGTTTACAAAGTTTTGCAGCGCTGCGCTTGCACCGAAATGGATCTGCAGTGAGTGACATCGGCGGGGCGTTCAACTATTTCAACCATATGACTGACCTACCATCATGTGACTATGCCACAGATGGGCGGGCTCTGTGTTGTGTATCTCCCCGGATGCCCAGGATTTGGGGATTTGCGCGGCGGCGGTTGCGTTTGGTAGGTATTTGCGCGGTGGCGGTGGCGAATAAAAGGCATTTCATAAAGTAGGATGCATTGTAGCGCAGCCCCCTGCCTGGACTACATGGGCCCTCGCAAAGCGAAGCCCTTGAGTGACCAAACATGTTACCGTGTTATTACCACCCTAACCTCTAGGATTGCCGCGCATGTATCGATCTTGCTTGTTGGTTAGTCGGGCAGGTGGAGGTTAGAGAGGCAGGGGGCGCGGCTTGGGGCCCTCTGCCACAATGCTACAAAGGCTTGCCGGTGTTGCAAGCGGCTTGCGTCAACCAGCGGGTGTGTGGTATCAGTGACAGAAGCATAACTTCGCGCATGGCTACGTACGTGCAACAATGGAACGCTAATGTTGTTGTTGTTATTACAAGGTCGTGGGTGCGTTCCCCGTACCTGCAAACCACCCTAATACGAGCCGAGGGCTCAAGGCCTGCCAATTCGCCTATAAGCACCATCCTACCTCGCACTTCCAAGGAAACAAGTAATGAAGGATACTAACGACCAAAGGGAACGATAGAGTTGCGGTGGGACCATATGCGTTCCAGCATCCTTGCCAGGCGTTCAGGTTCCCACTTCATAGCGTCCTTCATATGCTCGAAGCGTGGGAAACCCATATCAGATCTGATTTTGTTGTACACCGGACAGTCCATCAAAATGTGCTTCTCGTCCTCGATATGGCTATCAGTGCCGCAGCAAGGGCATACTCGCTCCTCCCTAGGTATATAACGCTAATGTAACAACGATTGCATTTATTTAACCAACTATTTTAGGCGCAAGGTCTTATTACACTCAAATAACTAAAGTTGTACACCGTTTCACAGATAGATATAGTCCAAATACGTGTAGTTTAATGAAGGCTGCGCTGTGTTTAAGTGTGCTATAACTGTTCCATAGATTGCATTTAGGCATCCATTTCTTAAACTTCTAAGAAGGACGGAATGTCCCTTCCGATTGAATCTCGGCCTGCAATCTCTTTGTCGCATATTGCTCTGGCGGGCTTGTTACGCTAAAGCATATGGAACTGAGCGGTCCTTCATTGAAAGCTGTATTAGCAAGTCACCTCTGCCTGTCGCTATCACAACGCGGCAATAAAACATAAAATTTATTCATCCTGCATAGCTTCATGTTATAAAGGTGCTATGCGTTTAATGGACCCGGAATAGACATTGCCGGGTTGTTCTGTTTCACGCCTGACAGCTTTCTGGATCCAATTTCATGACACGTAACAAAGCGCATTGGTCGAAATGTACAAAAAAATTGTGCTGTTTTTAGACACATTCCTGTACATTCATAGTATATGGCCTTTGGGGCAACGGAAATTCCCTCTGGCCGAAATTGACCGTGCGACACCGGTCAAAACCAACTGGTTGATTAACGTGCTTTTGTACTGCTTAATCCTATAACGGTTGAAATGAAAACTTCCGGGAACGAGCATGTTGCAAAGCAGCTGGCTTCCTTGTATTCGAGCGAAGACGACTCTGACTGCGTCGTGGTCTTCTGCCTCAATCCAAGCAGCCTACAAGATACATCAGCTCCAGCAACGGGCGAGCCTTTTCCCAAACGCCAACGAGTAGGCGACGGATCTGTTAGCATCCACGGCCGGGGAGACTCCATAATCGTTGGCGATCCTCTGCCTGGACACCAGCTGGTCCTACGGTTTGCCTCTGAGCGCTTCGGTGCGCAGGTAAATGCCAAATCTAAGTCTTACGTTCTCCTGTATGAAAGCAGGACATAAACTAACCTGCTGCCGCGAACCTTGTTGACCGCCACAGCTGAAACGCTGGGATACCAGGAAATCCCGCAACGGGACATCGGAGCAGAGCGGCCTTCCGCCAGCGACCGTCGACGGACGCCCAGTCCTGAGGGTGAACCTGAATAACGAAGGGGAAGAACCCAGCGCCCGCGCCGCCATTCGGTATGCTTACACGGGGGATGTGCGGGCGTCCAGCATCCGTGAGGCCTTGGAAGTGCGCCGACAGGCGCTCAACCTCCGCGTTGAGGGCTGCGCGGCCGCCTGCATGGAAATCGTCAAGGCCAAATTTGCGGAAGCAAGCGCCACCAACGCCACCAGCACAAGCGGCCCCGGCAACAATGTGAGTTGGAATAACCTAGCCGGTGAACGCAGTGCTGGTTTCGCCTCGTCGCCGAGAAGTGGCAGCAGCGGCGGGGGGGCCAACACCTCCACCGGCATGACCAACTCCGCTGACGGCCTGTGCGCACCGATTCTGTCTGGGCCGCTGCCTCCGCCAGAAGCTGTTCTGGATCTGTACTCTTGCGAGCCTATCTGGCCCGATCCAGCGCAGGAGCCCGACTTTGCAGCCATTCTCGCGGCTGCTAAACCACAGCTTGTTCGGCACTTTGGAGACGCGCTGCGCACACTCAATACCCGCAGCCTGCGGCAACAGCTGCTCAAGCTGCATGGCACGGCCGTGGAGGCCCTCCTCGAATCGGACGACTTTGGCACTGATAACGAGTCCAGCGTGCTGCTGCTGCTGGCCACCTGGATGTCAGGCAACCACGCCTCAACCGATGCTCTAATGCGCGAGCGGCTGTGCCGGCAGGTGCGACTCGTGCAGCTGAGCCGGCCGTACCTCAGTTCCATTCTGCCAGTGCTCGCGCTCGACTATGAGACCTGCGGGGCTAGCGAGCCACTGCAGCCTGTCGCCGCGACGGGTGCTGCTGCTGCCTCCGTCGGCGCAGCCGGTGCCTACGCGCCTACGTCCAACAGCGGCGGCATTGGTGCTGCTGCCACGTCTGCCTCCGCTGTGCCCGGAAGCACTGTGACTACTGTGAACGCCAACACATGCACGAACCCCATCAGCGGTGCAGCTGCAACCGCAAATTCCCCCCGTTCGCCAACATGCATCGCTGCAGCAGCTTCGCCAGCTGCTTGGTTTCCAATTCGTGGCGCAGAGGCGGCTTTCATATGCAGCTTGGTGACCGCACAGCCGCCCTTGCGTGACGCTCTACTATCCGCGGGCCGAAAAGTCTATGACATGGACTCGCCCTGGTACAGCCAACGCCGCCGGCGGCAGTGCCTGCCGCCCACGGGCCTCGTATACCACTGGCACATTACGGAGCAGGAGCTGCATCGTGCACTGGCGGAGTTGCAACCCGGTGCTCTGTGCTGCATGGCCGGCTCCTTCCGAGGCGACTTCACTGGCACCGTCGTTGCCAGCGGCTTCGAGTGGTGGCCGTCCATTGAATACCGACACGGTGCGACGGACGCTAACTTGGGTCTGTATAGCCAGTTTCCGGAGGCGTACCAGGTGCGCGGCTCGAGCTTCACTGGGGCCAAGTCGGCCATTGCCGTGGTTGCGGGCGTGGACGCGGACCTATCTGTGCACCATTGGCATCAGGAGGCCCTGGTAGACGACGGGGTGTACTTCAGTACGACCAAGGACATCTGGCCCGTCGGCGGCGGTCGTGGTGCGAACGTGCTAGCGCTGCGACAGCTGCCGGAGGCACCTTCTATGGCGCCTACAGCGGAGGTACGCAGTACTGGCGTCAGCAGTTGCAAGGGGTGTCGCGGTCTCAGCAACAGCAGTGCTACGACTGCAGTGGTAGGGGGTCTGCTGTCCGCTTGGAGCGATTACCTTCGTGACGGTGAGGTGGCCGGCACGGTGACGCTACTGCAGCCGCCGCCGTGTGCGGATGGAGTGTGGTAATCCTATCGGAGAAGGTTGTCCGCCAAACACGGGTCGCCATCTAGACGACGGCGGCAGCGGCGGCTATCCGGTTCCTTAAGAAAATGTTTACATCGGTCGTGTCTGTCTGCTTCCCATACGCGAAATAAGATACAGACTCTTGCATGTGCACAGAGAGTGTGGCGCTGCAGCATGTTCACATTTAGCTGTCGTTGGTTTTTCCAGGATACGGTGTTCCCACGTGTTTTAGAGTGTATAGTCCCTATGCGTACGCGCACGTGCCTCAGGGTAAACAGTAGCTCCGCATCTTCCATTCCGCTCCTGTCTGTTCCGGGGCAAGGGTTTTCACAGCGCCGGCCATTACCCTCTGGACCATCAAGGCCACGCAAATGGCTTTCGGGAAAACGTATTTTTAGCAATCGTTATATACTAGTTTAGAAGAGAAAGGACATTTGAATTACAGTAGACAAGATACGCTCCAACATACAACATAGCTATGTTCCTATAGGAAGGTAGTGAGGTAGACGTGACAGGCCCTTAAACCATACCTATTGCACAAGTCCTATACTGTTCGTCATCCTCATTTTTGTTTGTTGTCATACGTTGGCGTGCGTGCATGTGTGTGTGTGTGTGTGGTGCTGTGCATCTGCAAAGCCTCAAAGCTCTGTCGCGAAGGGCTGTTTTCCAGGCTTCTCGCACTAGTTGGAACAACCTGGCTGCATTAAGGAGTTAGGGCCGTGAAGGACTCTCCTATGAGCTGCTTACTGTTGGTCAAGGCTCTCGCCAATGCGATCCTCCTGTAGACGTATCTTGTTCTTGTAGCCCGGGCGCGTTAGCTTCATGCCATGGGCCCGTACCACTATGGCGTGTCAAACTGGGCGCGCAAAGCGCCTGGTGACTGAACGTGTGGCATCTGTTTAAATGAATTGATGATTTTTGGAGGAATGGATCAGTCGTAGTCGAATCGTAATGAGCGAGGCAAGGCAAAAGCCCTAGAGGGTGTGTGCTTGAGGGCTGCAGGCCGACAGCTACCACCAGCGTGAACGTTGCGGTCGAAGGATGGATAGCATGCATTGGGGACGGACCGCAAACGGGTAGGAGGTACCATGCTTGAGATGACAGGGCAAGGCCCATGGGCATTGGGGCATGCAACTCTTTTTACACATTCTGTTGCTGATTTTGTTTTAGGACCCATACCGCCATACGCCATCAGACTTTCGGGAAAAGGAGATTTTAGGATTGGGGAACGGGACAGATGTGACGTGACCATTGGACGTGTGACGTGACGTGATGGATATTTATCGGACCATGTTAATTCCGCTTGCTGGCAAGCTTTTGCGGTCCTGAAGTGCATGGTCGCGTTGCGGATAGCGGAAGCACTCGGAAGTTGTTGTTGCTAGCGTTGCGACGGTTGGCCGTTGAAGCGATGGAGTTCGTTGCTCAGATTTGCGGAACTGATGTCGGTATGCCATAGACCTGGCCTACGCAATAGAGATATTATTTATCGTTGGGTGCAGCTGTTCGTAAATGTGCTTTAGCTTGATCAAATTGCCGAGGTGGATGCATGTTCTCGTTCTTGCTGGCGGGATCTTCTGTTTCTTATGATAGTCCCAAGTTCTCCTCATGCACGCGGACCGCTGCACCGGTTGTTTGCCGTTTACCGATATACAATGACGAAGTTTGAGGGCGCACGTCGGAGCCTCAATTTTCTGTTTAAGCATACTAACTGAGGCCGTGTGTCCAGTGAAGTTAGTACGGCCTGGCCGAGTTCTTTTTGAATAAGGCCCACAGTGTTGTGCGGGAGGCGCTCCTATGGGCGCTGCACTCGACCCGTTCGGGGTCCACTGTAACAATCGCATCCCCCGCTGCACCGGCACCGCTTACACACGATAGGGCTTAGGGGAACGTGTATTCCCAATGCCACTGGACCTTTGGCCAACGGAAGCCCCTTAGCACTGCAGAGCGAAACCTGAATGCTGATGCCAATATGGCCAACAATGTGAACGGATTAACCATCATGGAGCGCACCTGATCAGTGTACGTGAGCATGAGATCGTCATCACCTTGAGGCGGGTCTAAGTTTACATGAGTTTAAGGCATCTTACGATAAATACCAACATGGGGATGCGTGAGATGTGGGCTTCTTGAACGCGGAACCTGCGTACGACGCGGCAGTTCAGCTGTTCCCAGAATTTACTGCGCATCCGGCTTGAAGTAGGTTATTCGTCTTTAGTTATTAAAGTTTAGCTATCTCAGCAAATTTACGTGAGGAGTACACCCTTATTTCCAATTGACTGTAACAGTTTAACCAGTAAAAACCGAAAGGTCAGCTTCTGACATGGAAGCTGCTTTAGGGCTAGATCTTAGTTCTCTTCTAACGCAGCTAGCTGCCACGCAACAGGCCTTGTCTGCAGCAAAGCTTTCAGAGAGAAATGTTGTGGAACTTATCAATAAGCTGCGGCAATTGGGCATTCTTTCTGAAGGGGAATTACTTCATACATTAAACGGCAAGGAGTACCTGACGGTCGAATGCCTGCGCAGCGAGATACAGAATGCGTTGCGCCAGGCAGGTGGTCGCCTGTCGCTCGTGGAGCTGCCGACTATTGTCGGCGTGGATTATGTTCACTGCGAACGACAGGCCTCCGTAATAGTTTCGGAAAGCGGTGGCACGGTGATGGAGGTCCAGGGGGAACTGATCACGACACAGTACTTCGACGCTATCGCAGCAGAGATTAACGACCAGCTGCATGAGGCAGGTCAACTTAATATTGGAGAGTTGGCGGCGCAGTACGGGCTGGCCACGGAAATGGTGCTGAACATGGTGTCGATGCGGTTGGGTTCAACAATTACCGGTAAGCAGCGGCGAGGTGTTTGCCAGCTGGATTCCCAAAGGGGAGTTTTGTTTCTCCGCTCTCGCAGCCCTGGATGTGAGGGCAGTACATGAAACGTATGATGTCGCGTGCCAGGGTAGGGTAGTGGGAAGGGGTGGCTCCAAGGTTCCCACACCTGCAGTGATGCAGTTTCATGGTTTGCCACATTCAAAGCCCCCCCCACCTCACCCTAGTCCCCGCCTCACCGTCCCCGCCTCCCACCATATCCATCCCCTTGACTTTTGCTGTCATCTTGCCCCTTTAGCCCGGTTCCTGCCTGATCTGCCCTTGCGTTCTAACCTTCCTTTACCCACCCCGTGGCGCCGGTGTGTCTCCCCGACTGCACTCACTCGATCCAATACCGCACGACAGGGCGTCTGGAGGGCGGCCTGCTGTACACACAGTCATACCTGCGTGCCATTAAGGCACAGCTGCGCGGCGCTCTGAGGGCGGCAGCATCGCCTGCGCTGGTGCTCAACCTGATGCGCGACGCAGGCTTGGGCGCCACCGGTGACGCGGCGTCCGCAGGAGGCGGCGGCGGGGGGGCCGGCCTGGCCGCAGCGCTCGCCAGCAGCGGGGGCGGCGGCGTCATTGCCACGCTTATTGAGGAGCTGGTGCAGGAAGGTAAGGTAACCCAGCTTCCTGGGAAATGTACCTGATGGCATGTAGTACCTGGACTGTCTGCTCTTGGTAATCTATGGGTAATCTGCCCAGGAAGAATAATCTGCTGTGCAATATGTGGTTACCAAGTCACCTCCCGGTCTTATCAACTACAGGCGCTCTCCGCGGCGCCCTGAAAGGTGGCGGCACCAGTTGGGCACCTGCTGTGTACGGCGAGGTACAGCAGGATGCAGTGGCAAGTTTCTACAGCCAAAATGGATGGGTTGCGTACGACACAGTGCGCCGGTAAGGAGCAGTAGTGGTTTCGGAGTGCGGAGTGGGTTATATACATGTATGTATATGCACGCGTTTCCCCTTACGGGTGCAGGGGGGAAGGTGTGCACGTTCCGCAACTCCTCCGTCTTTACTTCCGTCCGCAGTAAATTCACCCCCATACTCATCCGTGATGTCCCCGAACCCTCCTATGCGCCTAGCCTGGGAATTTCCAACGAGCGGTCCTACTTGCGTGGCACCTTTCCCGACGGCCTTCCCCTGGAGTCGGCCTTCGTGTCGCCTTCCCTGCTGGCGGCGCTGGAGGCAGCGGTGGAGGACGTGGCGGCAGCGGCCAGCACTGGCTCTGGCGTCGGTAGCGGCGGCGGCGGATGGGTGGATGTGGCGCCGCTGCTGCCTAGCGTGCTGAGTGAGGCTGACGTGGCAGCGCTGCTGGGGCGGATTCCTTTGCTCCGAGACCAGGAGCGACGACCGGCCAAGGAGCGGAAGGTGCACGTGGTGAGCACCGCAGAATCTCACTAGGACGTCGTCTCTTGAAATCTTTTCTGTATGCCCTCTTTGGGCGTTTTCTTTTGGTCTCTTCCAGCTGACTTAGCTTCGGAGATTCGCACCGCTTTGCTAGCCGAGCTGTGGCTTGTACTGCTTGCTCGCGCGACCCGTGGGTCACCCAACCTTGACAAATCTGGACCTTTGCTGGAGCTGTGGATAAGGGGATGGCGGGGAGTTGTCTATCCGGCTGGCCGGTGGGATGAGGCCGGTCCGCTGCCATCGCCATCGCCATCACCACCACCACCACCAACAACAACAACAACTCCATTGACAAGCTGATGGAAGGCAGATCATGGTCTGGAGCCTTGTGCTGGCCCTGGACAATGAACCAGCGTGTCCAGGGGCCATCTGATCGTGCGCTGCTGCTGCCAGCCAGCCCCTCCACCCTGCGCTGCGAAACGTGACATTAGCTCGCGTTGGGCAACACGCGTACCTTTCTGTGTCGCTACCGTTGTTCTTACGATCCTAGCTGTGATGTATATGTACGTATATCCCAACCAATAATAAACAATAATGATGCCGTGTCCCGCCTTGTCCCCGCCTTGTCGCCTTCACGGCACACGGCGTAACCCCTGCAGCTCCTTGCTATTTTCTGTTTATTAATCCTAGTTTATGCTTTTAGGTTCGAATGACTGCTATAAAGGAAAGGGTAATAGCTATACTGGTGCCTTGTTACAGCTGGACACAAATAACAATGGTCAGTCGGTTATCGCCAGATCCAATTTTCCCTCACCTTGGCGCCCGTACGTTGATGTCGGCCCCCCCTGTGTGTGTATCTGTGTGTGTGTATCTGTTCCCCCACTTACCTGATGATCTGTCTGTCTGGTTGTCTGTCGGCCGCCTGCTGCTGTTCCTACTCCTCCTCTGCCACCGTGGTACCTGCGTTGGGACCGCCCCGCCGCTTTGGACGGAACTTCTGTGGTTTGGACATTGTGGCTGGATGGCATTGGCTGGCCTGATGTTGCTCCTGAAATGGCCATGGCGGCGGCGGCTGTACGGCAACGTACGTGGTGCCTGGTTACGGCTGTTGCGGTCCCGGGCCCTAGATTGGCGGCACCTGGGTGGTCAGTGCCGCTGTGGTGTCGGGACTGCAGGAAAAAGCAGATGCGGATGCACGCACGGCTGCTCATAAGGCCCTGCAGGAGCGCAAGGCCAGCAGCGGTGCCGCCGGGACGGCCGGTGCCGGCGGCGGCGGCAGCGGCGCGGGTGCGGCGGCAGTGGGTAGCGCCGCTGGTGGCAAGAGGAAAGGCGGCGCGGCTGCTGCTGCTGCTGCTGCTGCGGCCACTGCGGCGGATGATGACGACGACGACTGGTCTATGGGATCGGGTAGGTGGGTCGCAGAGCTGGTATTTCCTACCCCACCCCCTTTTAAACCCCCCACCCCCTGTTTCACATTTCTTTCTCACTATGTCCGAGAGACAGCCTGTACCGTACGCGCTTGGTAGGCGATTGCGTTGGCTGTGCATTCTTCTCCTTTCCCCTCCCTAGAAAGATTCAAAAATTCGACTTAGCCGGGGGCTGTTGTAGATTGCTTTCGTGCCCTCCGTTCCCGACACCATTTTGGCAAAGCGGCACAGCTGGGCGCACAAAATATATCGGCAAGGGTCTGACGTAATGTCCCCATATTCGGTGTGATAACGTCGTCATATACCATTACCGGCAACGGCGGTCGTTGGCGTGACTGTTTCGGGGATGTATGAATAATGGATTACGGATATGAGAGGATGTCGACGTTGCCCACACGCGCCGGCAGGGAAGAAGGGCGGGAAGGGGAAGAAGGGCGGCGGCGGCGGCGGCGGCAAGGGTGGCGGCGGTGGTGGCAAGGGCAGCAGCGGCAGCAAAGACCCCAAGTCTTTTTCGGCGGGTGCTGGTGGTGGCGGTGGCGGCCACGCCGGGGTCGGGCTGAATGCGGCGGCTCTCGCGGCCAAGTTACCCGACTGGTTTCCGGAAATGGACTGGGGGGGCGTTGACGACGGCAAAGCGGAGGCGGTGGCGCAGCTGCTCCTTCCCGGCGCTGTTGCGGCGTACGAGGAGGCCCTCCAGGTGCGCTGGAAGACTCGACGACCGAGTTTCGACCGAGTTGCCAAAAATCGCGTTTTACCAACCCGAAGATTGAGCTCTGGACATTATGGTAGCCGCAATAACCAAAATAGGCAACATTCCAATGCCACTGCCTGGTGCGCAACTCCCATCGGAGTTTAGCGGCTCGTCATGTTTTTTAAGGTTTTTAAGAATTTGACAAACGAAATTAGTTTTTGTATATGATTTCTGTGGTGGATCGCTGTGGTGCTGGCTTGCGATCTCGCGCGCTGCTCCCTGCCCCCCTGGGACCCGTGGTTCGTCTTTCCCCCCCTGGGACACGCTCAGGCTGCCTTCACCGCGGGTGCTGAGGAGCGTCGTCGCGCAAAGGAGTCCCTTGCACGTCAGTTCGAGGAAAGCTGCACTCGGTTGCTTCTGTACGGTGCGGGCGTGGAGACCTATGCAGATGACGAGGCGACCTATACCGCGCTTCAGCGACATGCCCTTCGAACGACAGGTAGGAACCGATTCTCCTAATGCCTGTTTGGCTGTAGTCCATAGCACATAGCAGATAGCACAAGCGCCCTTTTTTCAAGCACAGAAATAAAGCTACCGAAACATTTCCCTGACAGTGCGCGGCTCACGTCTATAGCTGGGATCCCAAGCTATCGTATAGCTAAGGTTTCCCAACCTATTCTCGTTGCATTTGGAAGCTATAGATCTCCTTTCTTTGTGCCTAACCTCCCTTTGGAGCCTCTGCATCTCCTTCGCCTTTCACAAGTAGCCTCGGCGAGCTTGGCGCCCTGGCGCCTTCCCTGCGCTGCATTGTGATGTGTTGCTCTCAGGTGCGGAGTGTGTGGACCTGCTGTACCGCTGGGCCCGAGTGGAGCACCCGCCAGAGGGGGCGGAGCAGAGCGCAGCGGCAGGGGGCCCGGCTTCGGTGTCTGGCAATGGTCCCGGCTTCCTGACGGCTGCGGAGGTGAAGCAGGTGCTGCGGTCGGTTCCTCCAGATGTGGCCGAAGGCCTTGCGGCGGCTGCAGACGCTCCAGGGGCAGCCACGGTGCGAGATGCGGAGGTGCTTCTGGATCGGGCGGCGGCGGCTGTGGGCGTGAGGGCTAAAAAGCTGGACAAGAAAGGTGAGTACTAAGGAGGCCGCCGGCGGGGTTCGAACGTGTCGTTTCGCTCCATGTTGCTGCCAGCTGAGTGCAGTCTTCCGTTCGTCTGCTGCCAAAGCATCGTTGTGTGGATTTCCTTGCTTTAATTTCGTGCCGCGTATTGTATATGGAATGGGGAGGTTGGTACGCAAGCAGTTCATGCAGTTTCCATGATAACCCGCCACAGGGTTATAACGGCATAGTGTTATATTTGTTATATCCCTCGACAGTCGACAACATTGCCATTGCCTGGATGCGCGTTTGCATTGCAGGCGAGAAGGCCGCGCTGGCGGCTCTGCGCGAGCGGTTGCTGTCCTCCCTGGCTTCCGAGGTGGACCCACCTGCTGCCCTGACTCTCATGGTGCCCCTAGCCAACATGCGGATCATGGGTGAGTGTGTTTGCGGAGCTGCGGGCCGCGCTTCCCATTCCTTCTTTCAGCGCCGTCCGCAGCAGCAAACTGCATGCATGCAATGCTCTCTTCTGCTCGTGGTTTTATTACAGGGGTGGGGACGAGGACGATGCGCCGTCCCCACCGTAACCACAACTACCATTATGAGTCCGTGTTGGTGGTTTGGTAATGTAATCCCTCCTCTGCAAGTACCTTAACGTTTTAGCCCCTTCCTTGGGGCAATTCTTTTTGAACCCCTTCCCCACGTTTCAACAACTTCAACGCGGGCGGGTGGTTGTCCCTTCCTAAACTCTTCCCCACACGCCAGGCAAGGCCGTTACACTGCCCGGCAAGGCTCTCGGGCAGGTGCTGTCCCGACTCCAGCAGGCGGCGGAGGAGGGCTCGGAGCTGGCAGCGCTGGTACGGGGACTAGGGGAGCTGCATGAAGGCGTCGTGGAGTACCTCAAGGCGCAGGTGAGGATGTGCTGGGGGACACGACACGATCTGTTGGGATGAGCTTCTGTACCCTTCTGCCATGTGCTGCGGCTTACTGGGTATGGGAAGGCGCGGAACAAGAAAGGGATAATTTGGCCCCCAACATTTGGCCTCTTCTCAGTTCTGGCCCCAAGTACTTGTTCATTACGTCAGCTGATCGCCCTTCGCGTACTTCTGGTATGTCTGGTGCAGTCTGGGGGTTCCGCCGCGGCGACTACCACGGGGGCGATGCTGGAGCGGCTGTCTGCGATGTTGCCGCAACTCAAGGCGGGGCTGGGGCTGCAAGAGCAGCACCAGTAGCTGTATTCAGCTGCTGCAGTAGCTGTAACTGGCCAGGGAACAGCTTACAGCGGTCGAAATCATTTCCTCACACTTATGAGCTACTAGCGACAAGGCAGAAGGTACTAGTACAAGACAGATCGCCAGGAGAAAGCTGTGCGGTATGAAGGGAAATGGGGGGTTGAGTTGTGACAGCAGGGCCTGGGGGCGGTACTAATGTGGTATGTAATCTATGCGCGTGTGGTGGCGCTCTGCTGTGGCGTTCAGGCCGAACAATGGACCGGACCTGCAGGTGGGGCTAGGCTTGTTACTTCTTGCGGAAGATATATATACAGAAGGCGTTGGCTACGCCATCTGTAAACTGGAGTGAACGTTGCAGGGCGAGTAGACCAGTGCAGGACGAGTGGCGCGAGAGTGATTTTATAGGATGCGACAAAATGTGCTTAAATTGTTGCGCGGGGACCTTCGACGGAATTTAGGGGCGACAGGCGGCGGTAGCAAAGGGACACATGTCAAGAAACGAAACTGGAGACCCATCTCCAGCTTTTAGCTTGGTAACAGCTTATACATATTTGTCTACTCACAGCCCTGTGCGCATGGCAAAATAGATCAGCTTTCGCTTGGAAGCGCAACGATACACAGCCAACTACGATTATATACGATGGATCCGAAGCCTCGCTACATGTCCGCTAATTGTCATGGGCTTCACATTTATGACCATGACGACGATTTTGCTACCTCACAGCTATCCCGTATCAACTACAGCTTCTGCGTACTGTTGTTGCTGCTGCTGCTGCTGCTGCTGCTGCTACTCCTGTTACCCTGATTGCTACTGCTGCGGCTGCTGTTCCGAGGGCCCACCGTAAGCCGTGTACTTGGCAGACGAGCCAAGGCACTTTTCAGCGGGGTACTTGGCCGCGTTCTTGCGCATCTTGCTCAGTGCCGCTTGCCCCAGATCCACACCACACATGTCCGACAGGCGCACCTGCGGGGTTGGCGGTAGAGCCACCGGAGACCAGGATTGGTGGTGCCAAGACAGGGCCGGAACGATAGCATGTGAAAGCAGCCAGGTGGGCAGCATGTGAAGCGAGTCCAGTTGTATTGGTTGGATGACCCATCACAGACACTCCAACCTTCCTAGCTCCCAGCAGACGTACACACAACCAATGCACAGCCGAACGCACCAGGTACAAGAGCACGTCTGCCAGCTCCTCCTCCACCGCCATTCGCTCTTTTTCCGAAAATCCCGGCAGTCCGGGACCCGCCTCCGCCTCTGGCCGCCATTGGAACAGCTCGCACAGCTCCCCTGCCTCCCCGACCAGAGCTAGCAGCAGATTCCGAGGGGTGTGATACTGCAGGGACGTTGTTTTGACGTGCGGTTAGATGGGAGCTCGGGACGGCGGCAACTGCTATCTCCGCCCAAGTGCGCCCCTCTTCCCAATGTCTGTTCAGTTCACGATGCTGGTTCGCAGGGTAGGTCTAGGGGACCTACCTGGTCCCAGTCCCGCTCTAGGGCAAAACCTGCAAGCCGAGCTCTGAGCTCCTCTAGCGGCACGTTTGACCAGGGCCGAGAAAGCTGGGGGACGCGCGGCCGAGAGCTTGGGTCCGGGGTCGTGGTTGTAGCTTCATCAAGTTGTTTGGAACGTGGCAGAGCGGTTGTGCTTGGCGATGGGCCATCTAGGGTTGGCAGAGATGCTTGGCTTTGTTGCATGTTGGGTTCTACTGCTGTTGCTGAGGATGTGGACAGGTCTGTTCCGGTGCCCTGCGGTGCGTGATGTGCGTCACCTTGGCCAGCATCACGCGCGTGTTGTTGCTCAGTGGCTGCACGAAGGTGCTCTTGACTGCTATTGCTCATTCCAACTAATCTGGCCTGAACGTAATGTTTGCATGTAAATGCGCGCCCCGCGTTCTTGCGCAGAAGGCGAGAGGTGACGTCCTGCAGTTACCGAAACTGGCTACCTTGCAAATGACCAAACTTTAGAATATATATAATGCTGCATCCCAGCCTTTGACATGTGTCCTAACCTCCTGACCGTTTTGGGCGGCTCCGTATATGGCAGTTGCAATAGCGGACATTAACCCCAGCGTCCATTAGTCAACCAAAGTTCCGGCAAAAGACGATTATCACGGAACTCCGAGACACACTGTTTACTTGTGGTCAGCTTGAACTGCTGCCCCGTTCCTAACAACGACAGAAGGCCTTGTGCTGTGGCCAGTGTGCACGTTGACAGTGCTGTGAGCAGTACAGCACCTGTCGGCACCGACCGCAACGTAGCAGCGATGGCGGTGGTGCTGACGGTGCCGGCGCCGGCGATGGCCAACTAAGGTCAACTGCGGTGCCGGGCGCGTTATTTGTACTGGTATGCGTGCCGATGCTGCCTGTGGCCACCGCCGCCTGGCCACCCAGGAGGAGCCCCTCGGTGGCCGCGCTAGAGGAGTCTTCACATCCCCAACGGCCAAGCTTTCCGCAGTTGGTGCAGCGCTGCGACAGTTGGATCGGCGGTGTTGGGCAGGTGCGCGGGGCGGCCGTGACGGTGGTGGCGGCGCCTGCAGCAGCGTGTTGTTCAACCTCAGCGCGTCGCAATAACTCATCTGCGAGTTGCTGTGCCTTGTCCCTTGCGGCGCCTGATACCGCAACTGCTGCGGCTGCTCTTGCTGCCCTGTCGGCGAGGGCATGCACCGCGTCGGGAGCTACCGAGGCAGCGGCGGTCGGGCCGGTGAGAGAAATGGCGCCCGGCACCGGCGGCTTGTCACGGATGGCCCGCATCTTGTTAAGGCGATTTAAACGAAGTTCCACTCCAGGAAGCATCTGGCGGAGCTCCGCCTCATTAATAGCTTCCGCATACAGCAGACGAACGGGTGACGCAAGGAAAGAGTTTATGCGCTTTATAAAGTCTTCATAGTGAAATATGGCCTCATCAAGGCGATGCCCCTTGTCAGCAGCTTCAGCCAAGTAGAGCGTGTCGAACGCTTCATTAAGGAAGTCAAGAGCATTTTCAGGCGTTAAAACTTTGGATTGATTCATCAAAACCTGTAAATATAACTCTACGTTACTGGATGGGCACGAAACGTTGAAAGTCAAAACCGGAAGTTGCCTGTACGGAACTCCACCATGTTGGAACCAACTGCACAACATCCTTTTCATATACTTGTACCACAGGGTTCAAGCAGAGCTTTATTCTACATGCAGCCATGGATTTAGATGATGGCGAGCGTTATGCTGCCGCAGCTCTGTTCACTCTTGCGCTTCACACGACACAGGTCAGTTTTCGTTTTCAGTGTCTTGCATCCACCGTAAGGGCTGGACATGGACTGTATCAAATAGTCCTTAGGATGTATATGTTTATTAGGGTTAACTGCTTTCACGCACGAACCGATGCTCACGTCCTCCAGGTCGAGACCGGTGTTGATGAAGTTGGCAATCGCCTAAGTGTATTTAAGTCAGCTTGGGGTAAGTATTTCCTTCTGTTTTATCAGCCTGACTTCGACAATCTTCAAAGCTCGACACCTGATGGCCCCATGTACAAACTTTCACAGGCTGTCCTGATGAGGAACTGTTTGACGACCTCATCTGCGTGCCCGTGGATGAGCCATGGCCTGGAATGGAGGTATTGTCTTCATTTGCGATGTTCCGATTCTGTGGCCGGTACCGGTACCGGGGCTACCGGTTGCTAGCTCCCCATTCCTCCGGCTTCACCTCCAACTCCCTGCTCCTCCTCAACTCCCAAGCGCTTATGTTTCTCCAGAGCCTGATTTCTCACCAGACCAAAAGCATTTAAATTCATCTTGTTATTCGATTTCGTTGGCTTTTCTTCACCGCAGGTACCCAGCGGTTTTTGGGGCTTCGACTGCTGCGCACCCAAGGGTTTATGTCGTCGTGTGTATCAAGCCCTAAGCATTATGGAGGCGCGGTGGCCGGGTACGTGTATTCTGTACTGTATTTTATCGTATTGTTACATGGTGGGAGCACTCATCTTCAAAGAGATCTTGGGACCTGACCATGTAGGGTACAGACGAGAAGGCCCTGCTTAGAGAGTAAAAGCCCTCCTTGTCCATATTTCTCCACTTTCGTGTCTAACCCCGCCCATGCCCCGCAGCGTGCAGCTGTAGCGGTTGGTTTACCGTTGTCCATGCAACTTCCAACGGCCGCTTGAAAAAGCAGTAAATGTGATACCACTAGGCTTCTGTCAACGTGTTCAGTGCCAACTTACCAGTTCACAGTCGACATCCAGACCATCCACAAGGGCCATTTTGAGAACCGCCGCTGACCCACATGACGCAAAAGCCACCAAAGCCAAGACCGCGCCACACCACCTCTCGCTCACCACATATTTTCTTCAGCCTTACCTTCTGGGCATTTCCAAAGCGACTTCACGCTCATGCACTACCGTCAAAGAAGCTAAAGCTGCCTCACGTTCATGCGCGTGTTTCTTTAGTTTTCTTGTCGTTACTAGACGTTCACATTCGCTTTCAGGTCACGCCTAGGTGTGTTTATTCCCTTTCCTTGGCCGTCTTTCCCCTTTTACCTTTTACTTTTACCTTTTACCACCCCTTCGCCCTCGCTCCTGCACAAAGGTCTGCTCAAAATGTCCGACGTGTCCAGTGCCGCAAACACGCACGACGCCCAGGTGGCTCTCGTGAGGCTCATACGGAGGTACGGCACATGACAGCGTGCGTTACTTGGTACGGCAGCCGTAGTTTGACCTGTTGTAATTGTGCCGTGCGTGTACCGTAGGTACGGCGCACTGCTGGACCCAGCCGTGGCACCTGTCATTAGCGATGCCTGTGCCGTGGACGAGGGGAAGGCGGGTGAGGGCGGTGGCAGCGGTGCAACCGCCGCCGCCATAATTACGACGGCCGTGGTGGCCGGCGGATGCGGCGACGACGCTCACAAAGCTGCTGCCGTACAGACCAAGTCCCAAGAGGAGTTGGCGGATGGCACAGACAACACGGCGTCAAGCCTACAGCAGCAGCAACAAGAGGAGCTGCAACCACCACCACCACAACAGCAACACCGTGAACACCTTGATGTGGGTCTCCGTATGTCAAACGAGCAGCTGTCAGTGCAAACATCGCCAGCTCAGCCATTGAGCCCCTTGACGCTGATAGCGGCCGCCGACGACGACGATGGCAGCAACGGTAATGGCGGCGGCGGCGGAGCGGCGGCGGCGGCACACTTGGCTTTTCCCGATCCCAAAGCAAGGGCGGACGGGGACGAAGATGTGGCTGGGAAGGATGGCATTGTCAGCCATGTCGCGTCCCAGGATGGGGACTTGCTGCTTGCTGCTGCTGCGGCGGCGGCAGCGGCGAAGGGGGAGGTTCGTGAGGAGAGTGAGGCCGGTGGTAGTGAGGAGGGTGAGGTGCGCGATTGTCGGGAGGATGTCGGCGCTGGGGCCCACGGGGAAACTGGGCTCCAAGCCGAGCAGGGCATGGACAATGCAGCGTTGTCGTTACCGCCGCCGTCGTCGTCGCCGACGGCGGGGGCGGCGGCGGCGGCATCACGGGGAGCGCTGCCGGGTGGCAACGCTGTCAGCACCGCGGGCGGAAGGGCTGCTTCCGCGGGGCCTGAGGTGGAGGCGGAGACGGCGGCGGCGGCGGCGACGTTGGTGGAGACGACGGCACCATCGCCGCCGACGGCTTGCTTGGATAATCCGCAGGACGACGGAGGCAGCGGTGGCGGCGCCGACGACGGCCCGCAGTGCTCGGCTGCCGCCATTCCCCCAACCGTACCCCTCGCGTCGTCATGCCTCCGTCACGATCCTAGTCATCAGTCCGTACTTGCGCTGTACGAACTAATTGGCGCGTGCCTGCGTGCATCCGCTGCCGCTGGCGACGACGACGACGCAGTCAGTACGGCAGCGCGTGCTGGTGATCACGAACAGTCCGTGGCGGCGACGCCTGGTTATGCAGCATCCCGACCCGATGGCGGAAGCGGAAGCGGAGGTGGAGGTGGAGGGACCGACGGCGTGGCCAAGACGGGAAAGAGCGGCGCCTTTAGTTTCTTTGGCGGTAGGCTGCTGGGCAGCGGCGGCGGCGGTAGCAGTGGTGGTAGGAGCTGCGAAGCTTCCAATGGCGGCCGCAAGGCAGTGGAGGAACCCATTCGCGTCGTGAGGAGGCCTCTCATTCGTTGGTAAGTCTGCCGGTTGGCTGGCTGGCTGGCAGACTGGCTAAGCCACTGGCGCAGTGGGCCCGACCACTAGCTAGGTAGTGGCTATATGCTTTCGTGTCCGTGACTCTGCTGCTGCGTTCTTCACGTCGTCTCTGTGTTTTGAGACCCTGAGTCTCACATGGTCGCACTGATGCGTGTGTCTCCCCCGGGGACCTCGGGATAATGTGCGTATGTTGGGTTATGTGTGTGTGTGTGCGTACGTGCGTATGTGTGTATGTGTGTTACACCTCAGTTGCGATACCCAGAGAGGTGTAATGAGTCAGAGGCTTCTGGACACACATAACAATACCACGACCATAATGATGATCAATGATTAACAATAAGCAATAATGGTGGTGGAAATGTTGGCTGGTTCCCTGTGGCGTGTCCTGTACAACTGCAGTAATGTAGTCCTGTGCATTGCAAAGGGCTAATAATGGCTCCGTACGGGTGCCTGCCGTACGGCCGTACCGATTACGGCACGCCGCAGGTACGATGCCCGTGCACGTGTCGCGCTGCGGCGGCTGTGTCACTGGCTCCGCATCCCCGCGTCCAAAATGCATGCCATGGAGCAAATGTGGGCGTTACAGTTGCTACAGCTGCGATCCGATGGCGGCGGCTTTGACTTTGGCGTCAACGGCGGCGCTGGCGGGTCTAGCGGTGGCGCTTCTGGCGGCGGTAGCGGCCGCTATGCGACGTATTTGAAAATCTCCGCGGGGGCGCTGGGCGGTGCGGCGTTGCTGGCGTTGACAGGTGGACTTGGGGGGTTTTAGGACTTAGAGTTTCACTGATCTGCGTGCCGCGAGGAGGAAGCGGGAAGTGGGTTGTGTATGGTTTGGTGGGTAACCACTTATCTGGTGGGATGGGGTGGTTGCTTCTGTCATTTTGATGTTGATTTTGGGGTCCCTCCTCTGCGGGGTTGAGGTCCCCTCCTTTTTTATGATCTTGAAGAGCGGTCTCACATCTTTGCCGAGGTTCATGCATGCGTCCTCACGGAGCCCCCCTGGCCCCCTTGAGTCCTCTCCTCGTGCCACCCTACCGCTGGTATCTGCTGCATTCGCCTGTGGATTCGTCTCCCCCCCCCCACACACACACACACGCAACACACGCAACACTATTACCACCACACCACTACCACCACTCTATTCCCGTATATGTCCCACCGTTGCTCCCCTTCATCACGCCTTTGAAGGATGATTCAATCTAATGTGTAAAACACACACACATGCACATGTACACACATGCACACATCATCCACTATCTGGACCCTCAAACCCCATCATCCCGTTCAGGTGGCTTGGCGGCGCCCGCTATCGCCGCCGGCCTTGGCAGCGCCGTTGCCGTACTTGGGGGCAGTACAGCCGCCGCCACCGCCACCGCCATCACCAGCCTGGGCGGTACCGCGGCGGGCACCGCCGCCATCACGGGCACCTTTGGCGTCATTGGCGCTTCACACGCAGGCTCAAAAACCGCGGCGCTGTATGGTACGACTCCCGTACGTTTTGCAATTTTGAATTTTGCACGTTGCGTCATGCACTTGGTTCATTTTGCCTTGCGTGCGCATAATCTCGACCTATCTGTCTCCGCCCTTTTTAATGTCGCGGGCACATCATATTGAAATTAGTGTACTTGACCAACTTGTGTCTTCGGCAACTTGTCCAAAAATCTGTGGCCGGCGGGCACTTTCCTCCCCCCTTCCCAATTTTTCGGACTTTGGACGCCTTCCGGCAGTTCATTTCTAAAATTGCCTTGCATGTGATGACTTCACCCACGTGTATGGCGGCCATCGGCACACGCAGGCGAGGTGCGCGAGTTTGGGTTTTGGAGCATCTCGTCATCCTCGGCACTACCGCCACGGCCATCGGCGGAGGACGATCCAGAGTACGGCGAAGCAGATGATCCGTCGGGGCCGACGTCTGGCGGTTGGGGCGGCCTCTTCCGCCGGAGCCCTAGGAGCAACACCGAAATGGAGACAGACCCCGGTTTCGGAGCAGGTAGCGCCTCCGCCTCCGCCGCCTCCGCCGTCGCCGCTGCTGCTGGTTCTTCCCCGTCACCACCAGACAAGCTACCGGAGCAGGGGAACCGTGTGGAGCTGGAGCAGGGTCAACGGAGCGAGGCGGCGGCGCCGCCGCGGTACAAGGGTGCGGTACGAGGACCTGCTCCGGCAGCCGTCGAGAACTATGGCGCCATAGGCGGGGCGCCCCCGGGTGATGCAACGGCGACAGTGGGGCCGCCTGGTCCCAGCAAGAATGCCTCTGCCGTACCTCACGACGGGCTCTTCATACCCGTGGATTTGCTGGGAGGGATCTCTGGCGGCGGCGATGGCGGTGGCGGCGGCGGCAGCGGCGGGGACCTGGATTTAAGCCACCCTACGGCCTTGTTCCGCCACGACCCAGTGGCGTCGTACGCCCCGTCGTCAGAATACGACCAGCCAGCGGCGGCGGCCGCGGCGGACCGGCACAGCGGAACAGCGCTGGCGGCAGCAGAAGCAATGCCTGCCCTAGGGGAAAGCTGTAGCGGCGGCAACGGCAATCTTGCTGACGACGGCGAAATGAGTCCGGCCTGTATAACTGCAGTCGCGTCGAGCCGAGGAGGCAACGGCAGTGGTACGGCATCTGCCACTGCTGTCGAGGCCAACGCCCTGGCGGAGGCTGATCGGTCCACCGCCAGCGACGGCAGCGATGGCGACGGCGGCACATCCGGCGGCGGCGGCGACGGCAGCGCCGAGGACGATGATAACCCATGGGTCTCAGAGCTGGCGGCGACTGACCCGACTGCTACTGCTGCGGAGCACTTGAAGGTGGGAAACGGTAGCAGTAGCAGCTGCAGCGCAGTCCGAGGTGCCCCGTATGTGGACGCCCTGGTGGCGGAGCTAGACGCGGAGGCGGCGGACCTCGACGGCGTCGGCGGCGGTACACGGACGGCACCGCATCCGCCGCCGACGCCGCTGGCGAACACTGGCAGCACCGGCGCGAGCTCGTCGCGGTGGAGCTGGTTTCGAAGCAAAAACAATAACAAGCAGACTGGGGTCGCTGCCGGCGACGATACCGCCGCGGCCACGGCTGTGGGAAAGGGAGTGAAGGGGGGAAGCGCCAAGAGCGGGGAGCAACTGAGGCCGTTGCTACCAGTGCCGGTCGACCCACGACGTAGCGGCGACGCCACTCTGGCGTTGACCATTGCGGTCAACGGGTGAGATGGTTATGGCGGCTGGGATTGGGATTACGGAAAAGCACACACATACACATATACACATACACCCTAACATCGGTCCCCACCTCCCCCCTCACACCCTTCCCCCCTTATTTCTCCCCACAGTTGGGTGAAGGAGGCTGATGACTTCATAGCTCCGTGGCGGCGGCTGCCCTCCAGCGGTCGGGAGCTGTGGGCTCTGGTCTGGGAGCGAGAAGTGCTGAGCGCCCTGGGGGGCGCCCTCCGGAGGTTCATTCGGGACAAGGCCATTGAGGAGAGCTCCAAGATGGTGCTGAGGCTCAGCGTGTCGACGGGTAAGGGTAGGGGTGTAGGGGTGTATGTATATAAATATGTGGTTCTGCGTGTGCATGTCTGTATGTGTGTATTTGTGTGTGTCGGCTGCCGTGTCATGCATCCAATCGTCGCTGCCAACCGGCAACCTTCCAACCGCCCTCTCCCCTCCAGCGCTTGTCACTGCCATGATGTTGCCGATGGCGGTTATGAGCGCCATCAATATGACCATTGGCAGGTGGGTTGGCCCATGCAGCGTGCAGGGAGGGGGGGGAGGGAAAGAGGGAGAGGAGAAGGAAAGAGGGAGGGGAGGGAGGGGGGGAGGAGAGAAGGAAAGAGGGAGGGGAGAAGGAAAGAGGGAGGGGAGAAGGAAAGAGGGAGGGGAGAAGGAAAGAGGGAGGAGAGAAGGAAAGAGGCAGGAGAGAAGGAAAGAGGCAGGGAAAATGGAGGAAGTATCTGGGAGGGAAATGACTAGCAAAGCGAAGTAGTTGCATATACCTGTGAAATGGTATGGGTATTGTTGCTTTTTCTAAGAGTCAGCTGTTCAATTCACCCTTACCTCTGCTTTTTTATCTTGTTGTCCCGGGCCCCTATTGCGTCCCCTCCCTCCCTCAGTCGGTGGCGTGTGGCCCTCCGTAGGGCCCAATTAGGGGGTCGCATCCTTGCGCACATGCTGATGCAGGGAGCGCACGGAGACCGCCCCGTGATGCTGGTGAGCAGTGAATGGGCAGCCTAACTCACCATACGTCGGATTCACCAGGTGCCGTCGGTTGTACGGCGCCGCTGAGGCACCGTCATAGGACCCCTTTCTGTCCCAGTCATGGTTTTGTCCACGGGGCTTCACGCCCATACCTCCCTCCATTCACCCATCCGTACCTCCCTCCATTCACCCATCCGTACCTCCCTCTAGTCACCCATCCGTACCTCCCTCCATTCACCCATCCGTACCCTCCCTCTAGTCACCCATTCCGTACCTCCCTCTAGTCACCCATCCGTACCTCCCTCTAGTCACCCATCCGTACCTCCCTCTAGTCACCCATCCGTACCGTGCTTGCCTCCAACCCTCCACCGTTCATACCCCGCCAACCCTTCATACTCCCGTTCGTTCCATTCATCCCGTTCTTTCAAACGCACGTCAGATTGGCTTCTCCATAGGCGCCCGTCTCATCTTCCACTGCCTTCTGGAGCTCAATCGGTGCGGCGCCCGCGGCCTCGTGGAGTCCGCGGTGCTGCTGGGCACCCCCGTCTCGGCCAACGAGGCGCGATGGACACAGGCGCGAGCGGCCGTGGCGGGTCGCTTGGTGAATGCCTTCTCCACCAATGATTGGGTCCTTGGGGTGGTCTTTAGGGCGCACTCGAAAAACGCTCTGTTGGGGAGGGGGCGGGGGGGGATGCAGCAGCGTGGCGGCACAGCCGGCGCCGAAGGCGGCGCCTGTTGCGGCGGCAGCGGCAGCGGCGGTGGAGCAGCAGCTGGGGTGGCGATGGGGACGGGGACGGGAGGTGTGGGGGGTGTGGCGGGTTTGGGTCCCGTGGTGGCCGCGGGTGTGGAGAATGTTAATTTATCGGCGCTCATTGGGGGTCACACCCAGTACTTGGAGAAACTAGAGGATGTGCTAAGTGCCCTGAACTTGGCGGAGTACTGAATTGGCTATGTGGGTGCTTGGGTATGGGTGGCGGTTAGACGTGTTTGGATGTTCCAAATGAATGTTCCAAACTGTAGACGTAGCTTGAAATATTTCCAAGTAGATGTTAGATGCGAAAGGTGAAGTCATGTGCCCGTAGAAATAAGCGGCGCGGTGAACAAAGGAAAGGATAAAGGGTGTCGCCGGAGCAGCAGCAGCAGCAATAGCGGAAGTTAGTAGGTGTTGTTCGGAAGATGTGCGCATGGGCGAGGGCGCGCGTGTTTGTGTGAGAGAGCGAGAGAGAGAGTGTGTGTGTGTGTGTGCGTACGTCTGTTTGTTTGTGCCGCAATCGCAGTAATGCTTTTGTTCGCACTTGATTTACAGGACAGTGGAGGGCAACGGAGGCTAAAATTCCATCCCATGGCCCGCCACTGTGTCGTAGATCATTTATCATTTATGAAATTAAGTTGAGCTTAATGGAATTTTGATATGTACTCAGGCGTGGCCTGTTGTTTGGCCCTAATAATGGCGGTTTGTTTGTCTTATGGTTTGTTTGTTCCACATGCAACGCCGGGTGTGACTCTCGGATCAGCCACGGGCCTGACAGGAGTCTCTGACTAAAGGGGAACGCGGCGTTGTTTACCCTAAGCTGCGATCTGGATGGTGCAATATGAAAATGTGGCGCAGCTGACTGATACAGCATTTCAGATTGTAGCTGTGTAGTGATGCTTAGGAAGCAGGAGCCTCAACGGCCGTTCAATTCTTTCACTTCAACGGCATTAGAATGAGGTCTGTGCGCGGGGCGGAAGTCTGTGTGTTTTAATACAAGGTGGTTTATGTGGTGTGTCGCTGTGCGCGCGCGCACGCACGCTCTTTCCAGCATTTGTATGGAGGGGGAAATGTATGATGGGAGGGATGCAGTCGTGATCTAACAGCCGCACATACTGCGAATACGTCTACAAGTTCCGCACGAATGCGGGGACGTCTGTCACAGCCCGGGAGCGATGGACTTTAGGTATATATATTAAAATTATTTTTTTCCTTACGACCGAAGGCGCTTTGGGTTTGCTACCTATTCTGTCCGGAAGCAGGTAGGGGAAAACATTGTGCAATTAGATGCAATTACACAGTCCCGTTGCAATCTCTCGCGCGAAGTCACGGGCTACTGCCAAAATAAAAATGACGTGTCTTATTAATGTACCCCTCGGCGGAACGTTTCCTCGTACATGTAAACCAAAGGTTTCGACCGTTGATTGTTTTAGGGCTCGCTGCAGCTGGTCCAATGCTTCCTTGTACAACATTTTACAGGTGCAGGGCAGTTAGTGAGCCACAATAATTGTTTAGGATACTTTGTTATATCTCAGGGTATGAAGGGATCTGAAGGAACCTGAAGAAAGGAGAATTCGGAGGTTCGCGGAAGCGGACGACGCGACGGGCCTATCCGCGGGCCGGCGGACGAAGCGTGTAAGGCCCTTGAGACGATCCGCGCAGCGGTTGGAAAAGCTCGCGAGCGGCCGCGGAAAAGAAAAGAGTACGATTATGTACGTTGACGCTGTGCTGGTAGTCACGATTTCCAACCAACGAAGTGCTTGATGGTTTGCACCACAGGGAACGGTCGGTAGTTGAGTTGTCATTAATCCGACTTGTGCGCAAACGCTGCGCCAGTTGCTTGCTTCCCATGTTGTGAGTTAAATTTTTGGCATCAGGCACGTAGGATTCCAAGTCAAGACAACGCCCGTGCGTTGCGGTTGCTTGTAACGGGCCGGCGGAACGGGCCCCGAAGAAATGCGTACGAACGTACTGTCGGAAGCCTTTATAAAGTATTTAAAAATAACATAAATTATTTGAACTTTTAGGAGTCCTTGACCCTGGCTCAAAAGGAGGAAGTTTTGCGTCCCCACCAGGGCTCGGAACCTTGCATATCATAACGGCTCACTGATATAGTGCTTCACTGCTGAAGAGTTTTTAGTTTATGATGAGCGGCTTCACGGAATGAAGCAGCATTAACCGCATCACTTGGAGGACAATTGGAACATTAATGATAAGGTAAGCTCGGTTGGCCGAGCGATGTTCGAGCAAACGAGCAGAGATCTATGTTGCAAGAATTACTTTTTTTTAAACAGTTGATATAAAATAATGGTAGCTCTTACTCGCAGAAAATGCACTCTTTCGAACAGCCTTTTGAGTTGAGAGATACCGGTATGCAAGCAACGAGCGGCGCGGTGATGTTACAATGGAAGGAGCAACGAAGCTCCACAAGTGGAAAAGATACATTGAATACCTTAACTACAGCTGTGGTGGAGATGTCAAGGCAACGCAGAAAAGGCCCGCTCTGCCAGGTGCGCGTTAGATACGCCGCGGGTCCGCAGGCTCGCAGAACGGGCTAGCACAGGACGGGGCTCAGGCGTCCTGCAATTCTATTCCCGAAATTTCTAAAACAAAAATGATAGCCACAACACACACACGTGTGCATTTGCATGGACATGCTTGCATGTAAAACAGATGCAGGGATGTTTGAAGGAGCGGTTCTTGAAATTTCTACAATCTGGACACGAGCGCCAAGAGAAAAAGCCAGATAGAAGGAGAAGACGCGTTATCCGGTATAAAAAAAATTAGCCGCCTGCATCCTCGAATCTAAATGATTATCACTGTGCGGCTATATCCTTCTTTCAGCAGTCTGCTTAAAACACCAGTAGTTCAAATTAACTCCCCTGCGCCTCACCATTCTTCGCCCCATTGTCCCGACATCCACACGAATTCGACCACAGTCGCATACCCATCGACGTCTTTCTCCCAATCTTCCTTCCTCGCCTGCAGGCGGACGGCTGCATGGCTGACTTGTCCGGGTTGCGGCGCTATTTCCGGCGCTACCACGTGTGTGAGACACACATTCGATCTCAGGTGCGGTCCCCAGCCCGAGGGATACCGGCCAGGCCCCCCAGGCTGTCTCTCTGCCACCTGGGTCTTATGCCGCAGACAGATCTGTCAAAGGCTGTACGGGTACTAGCTGCGTCTGGGTCGCACGCTGCGGGTACCGACATCGCGCGTCGGCGTGAAGATAAGCGTGTATGGTTTTAGCGGTAGTGTGGTCGATATGGTCGAGCACGCGTTGGCGCCCATTCGGGCCAATCTCTTCTATCACTCTTGTGAGTCCTTCAAGTGCTCGTGAATGGGCACAGCCTGCTTGGAAATGACCCTACGGGGGGCAGCCCATTCGCGTTTAAGTTTCTCTCCTCTCCGTTACTTCCCTGTACGGCAGGTCATACTGATCAATAGTCGCCAGGTCCGGTTCTGCGACCAGTGTAGCACGTTCCATTCCCTCTCCAATTTCGACGGAATGCGCAGGTAAACGTCAAGCGTGACAGAGGGTGGTCGTACATTTCGTGCGTAGGCTGCGCCCTCTGGCAACGTATTAAATGTCAGCCTTGGCGATGACGCTTTAGTAATAATAATAAAAATGGCATGCCTTACTATGCACTATGCATGCTAGTAGGCCCCAAGCTGGTGAGCTATTTTGCATGCGGTGCGATGATGTGCAAGGGTCCGCAAAGCGCTGTATACTCCCCTCGCATCTGAGGAATTATTGCAATTTATTTTTATACTTTGTAACATCAATTGAGGCGACATGCTGTAGACGTGCGGGGTGGTTGTGGTGACAAAACTCTATGCCTGGCGATCAAGCAGTGTGCGTCTTGCTTTCCCAGTCCTGAGTGAACCCCTCCCTTGACCCCGACCCCATCAACCTTCTTTCTCCATGTTTGCGTGTTTCGCATCTGAACTCACCAACTCAAACCCTGCACACACCGCGCCTTTTTTTCGCTTGTTTTTCCTCCTGCAGGACGTGCCGCGATAAGCTTGAGAAAAACCGCTTAAGGCGCCTAAAGAAGAGCGGGTTAGGGCAGACCCAAATCAGCCGTAGCAAGCCAGACGGGCTGCTGAAGGGCCACAGCGAGGAGGACTCTGGCCGGCAAACCACGGCAGCGGCGCCCTCCTCGCAACCGCGACGGCTCGGAGCTGTCTCCACTGCACCGCCAGCGCCGGCGCCGGCGCCGGCGCCGGCGGCAGCAGCGAATTCAAGGAAGGGCTGCAGCTCCGCCTTTAGAACGAACCATGCAGGTTGGGCAGCACAACCTTCGGCGGCCGCCGCGAGAGACCTTACTGCATGCAGGTACTACGGAGAGGACGCCGAGAGCAGGTGCTGCCGGCGAGTGGAAGGGACTGCCGCCTCCAATCTAATCGTCCGACGCCTCCAATGCACAATGGAAAGGGCTCAGGAGGGGACAAGACCAGCTCGCTTACCCAAGTGCGAAATGCCCGATAGCTTTCGTGAAACTCCAAAGAGTGGAAGGGGCACGAGCCTTCCGGTGGCGCCGGAAAGGACGACATCTTTTGCTTCGAGCGAGGAGATTTGGTATCAGAGGATTTACGAGGCTATCGGGTCTACTGCCTCCCCTTTGCAGGGATTAACGGGGCATGGTCAAGCGCCTGCCACGAATCCCAGGACCCCAGTCGCTTTCGTAAATGCTGAAGAAACCGAAAACGACACGTGCTCTCGAGTAATGCGGCAGGCCGAGGGGCCTTTTATTACGAGCATTGACCGGTCGGCGGGGCACACCCAAGCGATGGCAGCGGGCGTACTGGGCCCCATGGCTTTGGTGTTTGGTGAGGGTGCGGAAGACATTTACCTTTGGCGAGGAGAGTAATATACGGCATCGTACATATGGTGGTGTATATATTATATATATACACCACCAAGCAAGCTCACATAGCTCACGCCGTATTATATTTAAATACCCAATGGTCCAACGGCGTGAGCTGTGTGAGCTTGCTTTAAGGAACAATAAGTCGAGGGTCGTGGCATCGCGACAGCGGTACGAGGCCGTTATGCAAGCCAATCCTAGCAGTGGGCAAGGCGCGAGATAATTGCGGTGGCAGTGATTAAGCTTCGCCGTTAATGTTCGGTTTCCTTGAGAGAAACCAATGCTCTGGAAGCGAAAATGACGACAAAACGTGCCAGCTGACCGGACGATAAGCGTCTCTTACTGTGGGAAAGACTGGCTGTCTGACGCGGTGTGGCTGAAAACGGAAAGATTTGCTCTGTGTTTATATTTGTATATATATATGTGTGTATGTGTATGTGTATGTGTATGTGTATGTGTATGTGTATGTGTATGTGTATGTGTATGTGTATGTGTGTGTGTGTGTGTGTGTGTGTGTGTGTGTGTGTGTGTGTGTGTGTGTGTGTGTTACAGTGGGCTCCAGACATATGAAGAGTGTGTGGATAAACGGATTGCAACGCTGGCATGCCATGCGTGCTGAGCGACATTTATCGATTGGTCATCTGCTTGTGATAACGGCTATAGAAGGCGCTGGCTGCAGCGTGCCGAAGGTGGGCTCGGCCCATTGGATATGTGGGAGCTTGGCTCGACGTGATGGCTCTGTTTAAATGAAGAAAATGTGGGTAAGAAAGGGTGCATGCGAATGTAAGTGTGGGTTTGCATGCCAACACAGCAACTGGTTATTCTCTTCAATGCAGGGACTCCAGGGACGGGGGGTGGGACCCCCATGCACGTAATGGCCACGACGGGCTGACGGCGGGCGTCGCTAAGCACGGTGACCCAAAGCGTATTTATGGATTCTGACAAAGGCACTTGTCATGCTTTTCCTAAAAATTTTATTTCAATGGCATGGACTTCCCGTAAGGCCAGCTTTGCCACTTTGGGACGGGGCGCTCCACTCAAATTTTCTGCAAAGAACCTGACCTATACAAATATACTGCCGCGCATGGTTTGAAAATCAACCTCCGTGCTGTATCTCTAACTACACAGTGCCGAACTCCTTTGTGTTAGTAGCTTGGTGGTTTTGTGCATAGCTTCCCCAGCTGTGAGCCTGCCCGTGCATCGCGGTTCACGGGTCGGAGCATGAATTTGCGCCAAATATCATTACAAGCACATCATATTGTAATGAATTAAGCACCATTTCAATCAATAACTGGCAAGAGCTCAGAAACATCTTAACAACCGGGCGCCTGTCGGCCCGTGGTGGCAGGCGGAAGAAAACAAGCATCCCCGCGTTTAATCAAAGGGATGAGAGAACTATAAGTGAGAAAATCCAAGCCACCTCCTCACACAATAACGTGTCCACAACATTGAAGCTTACGGCATGCTTCATCAAAAAAGTTAGCAGTTATGCGATATGTATAATAATGAAACTATGTTACCTAGTCATTCACAAAGGTCTTGTTGCCGAGCTGGCGCATGCACACTGATGCGGATTACGGCATGAACGCCCTAACGCTCGGGCAGGAAAGCGCCATCATGTGTAGCGTGCAATGAAATGTACTTTCATGCTACTTAATGTTCATTGCTGAGCCCAAATCCGGAAAGGATTTCTTTTAGGAGGCGCTTGGGTGTTCTGAATACTTTGCTAGGCCTTCAGCCTAGTATGCTGGAAGGAAAATCCAATCAGTACAGCCCTGTCTGTGAGCTTTCCTTGCGAGCTCTCGGCCGCGAGGGCCGTTTGACGCTGCGCGGCTAAGCAAGAGGCCCAGCTTAGCGGAACTCCATCCTCGCTGCATCGGTATCTTTATTGATATATTTACTCTATAGATTCTGGTCGTGAACTGCAACAGGCCCCAGTTTTACAGAGGCTAACTCTGACTGCTAGGAGTACCGCTGGCCTATATGATGGAGCGTTTCGTAACCCCCTATTGATAATCGTCTTACGCTTTTGTACTCGCGAGGATAAATGAACCGGGCTATGGCTAGCGGCTGCGAACTTGCCGCAGCCTAAGAATTTGCCTCCGTATCTGAAGAGGTGCTAGCTTGGATGGATAACGACAACCCTATGCGAACACTTCCATCTTCGGAGCAGCCGGGTGCGGAGCAGCCCTCAGACGAGCATCGGTCGAGCAGCTTTCAAGCCCAACAGCAGCGTCATAACCAGTCCATTCAAGAGGGCGATCTCAGACCGTCCGTCATGGCATCTGCTACGCCTGTTGTTCAGGATACAGGGGCCAACCGGTGCCAGGTGCGTCAAAGCAAAGACGGTATCCTGATAGGGGTGCCCGTCGACCGCGCTGGCAAGAGGTTATTTCATAAATGTAATTTAGTAACATTACTTTATTGAGTGCGCATTATTTAAGAATTTGTCTAGGGGCCCACGGGACAGCAAGGCAGCAGAGAGGGCCAGGACCGCTGCGACCCCGACCACAATGTTTTGGCGAGTATGCCATATGGCACTCTCATAACTGGTGCCAACTAGGTTTGCACCGCGCAAGTAGCCTTGTCTACTTTCTTTCTGGCCCGTTTGTTTCCCCGTAGCGACGACGACCTTGTTGGTACTGCACCGCGGAGACCTTCCTGCTGGTTACAGCAGCCTTTACGCTTAATGTCCCTAATCCTTTACTCTTGGCTGCCTGCAGGCGGACGGCTGCATGGCTGACTTGTCCGGGTTGCGGCGCTATTTCCGGCGCTACCACGTGTGTGAGACACACATTCGATCTCAGGTGCGGTCCCCAGCCCGAGGGATACCGGCCAGGCCCCCCAGGCTGTCTCTCTGCCACCTGGGTCTTATGCCGCAGACAGATCTGTCAAAGGCTGTACGGGTACTAGCTGCGTCTGGGTCGCACGCTGCGGGTACCGACATCGCGCGTCGGCGTGAAGATAAGCGTGTATGGTTTTAGCGGTAGTGTGGTCGATATGGTCGAGCACGCGTTGGCTCCATCCAAACACGCCAACAATTGCACATCAACGGTATTTTCCTCGCGTCCCGTCGGATTACCCATGATGCTCATGTGTGTGTGTGTTACATGGTTGTGGGTGCGTGACCCCATACCTGTAAAACTACCCATATGGGCCGAAGGCCCAAGGGCAACATCTATACGCCTGAAAGCCACGGAGAACAGGAAACACCGCACTATCAGTCCAGACTAGCGCCCAACGGGAATAACTGAGTTGCGGTGAGCCCACATACGTTCCAACATCCTCGCCAGACGTACTGGCTCCCATTTCATGATGCTCATGCGTTTTGTGTGCCGTCTCTGGGAACGTTGTTGCAGTTTCGTGGGTGCTCTGGATCTTAGACTATGTAAAACTCAATGCCTTAATAACACGGCACCTTCCCAGTTCTGGACTTGGTGATGTCACCGACGAGGCCCAGGTCCAGGTTGATTGAAAAACGGCCACCAATAACGAACGTGCGACACCAAGAGCGACATAAACTCGGGGGGGTATTAGGTGATGGCAATGATGGCACCTGCGATCTGGGTCAGCGATATTACCGCGACATTACCCCTATAGGCCAATCCCCCCTATCGGTTGCATCGCCAGGTCTTAGTTTATGCACGAATGTTGTTGTGAAAGCGCCGAAGGAGGCCGCACGCGCGAAGGAGGCCACAGGTGTCGCGGAATGATTCCTCCGCAAAACACGTGTCACACACATACACGCTTGCGTTTCTCCTTTTGCAGGTCGTCCATATCGGCGGACGCGAAGTCCGGTTCTGTGACCAGTGCAGCACGTTTCATCCCTTGGCTTTTTTTGATGGAGTGCGCAGGTGTGTGTGTGTGTGTGTGTTGCAAGTTGCACAGATGGGGGGAGATGAGCGTTGCACAGATGGGGGGAGTTGCAGTTGGGGGGAGCAAGTTGCACAGATGGGGGGAGATGAGCGTGTAGCTGCTCGGCTCAAGTAAACAGACCGCTAGTAGTACCGCGTGGCCCTTGCATCTCTGGGACCACAAACCTGCCAGTCGCACGCGCCATGCAACACACACACATACACACACATATGTACTTACACACATAATAGTGTGCTTTTGGGGGATTAGGACCTTTTGGGGTCGGGGCAGCTGGTCGTACATGCGATTTAGCTATCGGGACAGGACCGGGAATCGTCTGACTATATGCTGCGAGGAGCAGGCCATGCTATAAACAACACACTAGAGGCTATATTTGGACATAAGGACCCTATGCTCTTGCGTGCTTCTGGATGATCCCTTTAACCGACCGCTGCGTGAACAGCCTCCGAGTCTGGAGGTTCCTGATAGGACCATGATGCACACCAAAGCCTCTTCACTGGCCGGGCGAAGCTTAGCCTCCGTTTTTGTATGTTAGGTACGAGGGGGGTTCGCGACACGCTTGCAAGTCGTGGTGAAATGCCTGCTGTACGTTTTTGCAGGACGTGTCGTGATAAGTTGGAGCAAAACCGGATGAAGCGCCGCGCTCGCAAGCAGCAGAATGCAAACCATGCGGGCGCTATAACGGCTGCAGCTTTGGCTGGGGCAGCTGCGGCCGCATCCGGCAATAATAACGGCGGTGGCGGCCGGTCCGACGATGTTGACTCGGACGACCAGCCAGCCAACGGCGGCGGTCCAGCCGCCGCCGCCGGCGGTGACGACGCAGGTCCTGCGGTTCGAGCGCAGGGTGGGCACAGTTTGGCACGGAAGCGGCAAAGCGGTACCTTGGCGCAGGGCGCACGGCGGCTGCAGCCCTCTGCGCGAAGCGTTGCCGCACCAGACGTTACAAAGGCGGTCAAGGTGCAGCGCGCGACTACCGGGCAGTTGGGGGCTGCCAGAGCGGAGGTGTGGTCACCGGAATCTGCGGACGAGGAGCCGGACATGCAGACACCCGGTCCTGGGGACGCTGGAGGCGGGCACCACGAAGATGCAGATTGGGGCGCGGCGGATATGATGACGAGGGAGGCGGAGATGGGGCTCGGCGGCGCTCTTGGCGCCACGCTGGCGGCGGCTGACGGTCGTGACACGGGCTTTGGTCCTGCAGCCGCAACTGCAACCGCAACCGCCAAGCGTGGCCGGCCTTGGGATCCGGTCGGCCTAGCTCCGGACTGGCCGCGTGTCAACCATCAGGACCTGCGTGACCAGGAACAGCTGCAGGTGGCCTATGGCGCAGTTCGTGACGGGGCCATGTACTCCCCGCGCGGCCAGCTGCATGGCCACCTGGGGCAGCAGGGCCCGCAAGTGCAAGTGCAAGTGCGCGCTCAAACTGTGAAGGTGCAGCCGCTACAGTTGGTGCCTCCGCTGTCGCAGCACCAACAGCAGCACCAGCACCAACAGCACCAACAGCATCAACAACGTCTGCCTATGAGTGAGTGGGAAATGGAGACGGGTGGCGTCATCGCGCTGGAGCGGCTGCCACAGGGAGCAGTGCAGGGGACGTGGCGGCTGCACGGCGGCAGCGCACCTAACCTGCCACAAGTGAGACTGGTTTTGGTTTTGGGGATACTATGCAGTGAGCTTCTTCTGTCTGTCGCGCATGAGCGACCTTTCGTTTTCCTTCGCTTGTTTGGTTCCTTCCGCCATATTTTTTATATTTGCGTTTTTTTCGGTCGCTGGTGGCATAGTAGGTGCACAACAAAGCATTATAATCAACGCCCCGCGTCATTTGAGGCAACCTCTGGCAAAGGAAAAGGACTAACTTATGCAGCGGTGCATTAAGAAACCTCTACTTCTGTCCTTTAGCAGGAGCTACCAGCGTCGTCACCAAAATGGGCTCCGGGGGGAGATGCGCGGGCTACGTGGCAGTCGGTGCCGGCAATCATTGTGCCTGCTTCTGGCACGCAGGACAGCCATGCGTTGCCTGACAAGTCCATGCACGACGGCGGCATGAGGCTCGCGGCCGTCGGTGGCCCCACGAACAATGGAGGTTACCAAGTCCACGTGCGGACACCCCACGCAGCAAACGGCGCTGGTTATCCGGCACCGAACACCCTGGGCGACCCGGGTTGTGCACGTGATGGCCGCGTCGGTCTACCAAGTAGGGTGGCCGACCAGTTAATTACGTACAAAGTCGATGGAGAGGGGGCGCCAGCTGTGACGTTATTGGCCCAGATCCTTCGCACGGAGCCAGAGTTCCGGCAGCAGCTGCCACGAACCAGCCAGGCTGGCCCCGAGCCGATGTCACCTCCAAAGATTACGTTGCACAACGGCGGCGGCAGCGGTAGCGCTGACATGCTGGCAGGGGCAGCCGAAGGCTTGACCCCTGCTCAACAAGCGGCCCTCAGGCTGAAGCTAGACGCGGGTCTGCTGGCCTCGCCGCCGAACGCGACGACGGCGGCGCCGCAGCCACAGCCGCCGTCGTCGGTGTCGGCATCGGCAGTTCCTGGTCCAAACATGCCCAAGCAATGGGCGCAAGTGCAGGATGACGCACCGTTACAGCAGCAACGGCACCACCACCAGCCTCTGGTGCGGCATGAGCTCCCAGGCTACGGAACCTCGAGGCCAGGTGGCCAGGCCGCCACCGTGTGGGCGGGCAACGGTGCGGCCCCGCAGGGGTCCGTGTGGGTCACCCCGGACGGGACGCGATTCGGGGCCCCGCTTGCCGCGTATCCCGCACCCGTTGGGCTGGGGCCCCAGGCAGTGCTTATCGATCGGCGCATATCGGCCGGGTCCTCCGTTTACACGGCGGATGAGGAAGCTGCGCTGGCGATGGAGGACGTGACCAGTCTGCAGATGGAGGCTGAGCGGGCGGCTATTGGTACGCACAATGACGCGCTGCAGCAGCCCATCGAGGAGGCGCCGTCGCTTCTGGACACGCCATCGTTTAGGGACGGCATCGCCCGCGACAATGCCGATGCCCAAATGTGGGAGGCACGGCGGGAGCTACAGAAGCAGCAGCAACAGGTGCAAATCGTGGTGAGCTTTCCAAACCACCAAAATCAGCGCCAGCAGCTGCAGGGTTTCGATGGCGAGCACCGCGTCACGCTGCTTGAACACATGCAGAAGCAAGAGGCCTTCCTTGAGGTCGTGCAGCAGCAGCAGCAAGAGCAACACCTAGGTTCCCAACAGCAACACCATTCCCATATGCTGGAGCAGCACCCGCGTGGCCAGCAGCATGGCCTCCGGCAGAATCCTGCGAACAGCTTGTCCCATGTGGATCGTTGGCAGCAGCAGCAGCAGCACCCGCAGCAGCTGGAGCAGCAGCAGCCAGCTTCTCGCGTGCAGGTGCAGCTGGGTTCGTCGGCACCACCACAGAACGTCTTTGGCAAGCTTTGCGATGAGCAGCGGCCTGTCTACCTGCCGAGCGCGTTTCGCATGCATGTCCCAGAAGATCTGGACGCGGACTCGGACTACCTTCAGCCCCAGCCCCAGCATGCTGGCATTGCCGCGGGCGCGAGGGCGTCAGGCCGGGGCCCGGTGGCTGCGGTTGGCCGGCCGGCGCCCTTAGGTGGAATTGGCGGCGGCGGCGGACAGCGTCCGCCGTCCCCTGCGCCGCCGCAGCCGCATTCCTGGGCTGGGGCAAGTTCTGGTTGGAGGTACTCGAACGGTGACAGTGGCGGAGCACCGGCGATGCTTGAAGCGCAGCCGCAACAGCAATCGGCATCAGCCATCGGTTACGGCACCCAGCAGCACATGCAGCAGCTTGGCGACAGCCTTGCCGGCGTGGCTCCAAGTGACCAGGAGCTCATCCTCAGCACGTTACGGAAATTCGCAGCCCATCCGCCCCGTGCCGTAAAAACGGCAGGCGGGGCCCACCAGCAGCAGCAGCAGCAGCCGGATTCAATGGGCCTGTCGCCATCCATGCCGCAGGGCAGGGGGCCCCAGGACCGCGGCGGTGACTCGGGTTCCGGCGGCAGCAGCGGCTGCGGCGGCACGCTGCACATGCTGAGGGCCGAGGAGGGCCGAGCGACGCAGCAACAATCATATATGCAGCAACAGCAACAGCGGCAACCACCACCACCACAACAACAACCACAGCAGCCTGCACATAATGCAGCAGCAGGGGGAGAACAACTAAACTTGAGGCGGGAGTCATCGTACAACGACAACATAAACGGCGGCCCAGGCAGCGCAGAGGGCCTTCAGCAGGTGCTGGCAAGCGAAGGGCTACAATCCATGGACTCGCTGGCGATATCCGAAGCCCTTCTGGACGGCCGTGGCAGTCTGCAGCTCCTGGATAGCGTGGTATTCGCGCAGGCACAGGACGCTTGGGTGAACACGGACACGAACCCGGCGGCAGCCTCTGGGGCGGATTGCGGTCCGGCGGCCATGCAAGGGGGCCCTCCAACCCCGCCGCCACACGGCAGCGACGGCTTCACCTTTGGCCAGGGTGGCCGGGTCGCTGGGGAGGGCGAGAGGTGGATGGGCTCCACATCCGACAGCCAGGTCCACGCCAGGTCCTGGCAACAGCAGGGCGCCGCAGCCGGGGAAGGTTTCAGCGGTGAGGAATGGGTCGAACTGCCTGGTGGCGGACCCGGCATGCGAGTGTGGGAGCGACATCAGGAACAGCAGCATCGGCATGTGCAGCAACATGAGAGGGGGCCATCTCACGGCGGCATGTTTCCTGCCACGGAACGACGTCCGCAGCATCAGCAGCAGCAGCAACAGCAGCAGGGCTACCGGCCCCAGTCATGGAACGAGCGGCATCATCATCATCATCATCAGCAGCAGCAGCAGCAACAGCAGGAAGGCCTGAGGGATGGATGCCGGCCCGGCCACGCGCTGTACACATCGCCGTATGACATAAACAGGCCGCTGTTCGGCGGGCGTGTTACCGCTGAGGGCAGCGGCGGCGGCGGCGGCGGGCAGACCTTGTCGCATGTGGCCTTGAAGCTAAGCCATGCGCGCCCGGATAGCCTCCCGATGGAGTTGGTGGAGCGGATGCAGGAGGCGGCGCGCGGCGGGGGAGCTGCGGTCCTGCCGGCCACTCTCCGGGAAGGTACGCCCTCGTGGGTGGTGGGGATGCGACCGTCCTGTCTGCGGTGGCGGGGTGGTTTGTGAAGAGGTGTTCATGACAGGGCAAATTAACAAGCGAGCGAGTAGGGTCGGTCCTTACATCAGCTTCATCGTGTATGACGTTTCAAGGACTTGCGCGAGGTGCGGACTCCCCGAATTGTTGTGGGTCGCAACCCTGTTAGACCCCACTAAACTTCGTGGGGCTGGCTGCACTCTGCCCATCTCTTACCTTACAGAATAAGTTTTGGGTGCCCTATATTTTTGTTTGCTCTGCACAAATCCTCGTCAGCCTTGTGTAAGTTTACGCATGATCTTAGGGCTCTTGGGGTGTCTAATCCTTCCCCCGAATCGAATATCGCCATCTGTAGCAGTCCCCTCCCTTGACTGGTTTGGTCGGTCATAATGGACTGGTCCTACTGTCGTTACTGTCACACTGCAGGATGTGTAGAGGTGCTGGTGGAAGTGATGCACAGCTGCCCTACCTCCCAGCTATGCAACAAGCTGTTTGGCTTCCCGGAAGCTTCTGGAGGCGCGAGCTCCGCTCTCGACCTGGAGCTGGACTCCGCGCTGGCGACTGCGTCCGGCGAGCAGCTGCGCGCGTGGGTGGGACCCCACGTCTTCGACTCCTGTGAGCGCGTTACGATGCAGCTGTTGCGCGGCCCGGTGAGTGGCGGTGACGGTGGTGGCGCGCGGTTTATAAACGGGGGGAAATAGGGGGCCTGGGGAGGACTTGCACGCCGGGTTTGTTGTTGGTCGTAACTCCTTCTTTGCAGGAAGGGTCCAGCCGCACCTACTAGTCGACCGCAATCTGGGTTCGGTTGCTTTAGCCGTAGTGCTATGTGGCCCCTCAGGCCTCTCGCGTACCTGAGAGAACGAGGGTAACGAAACTGTAGAAGTAGAAGGTGTAACACACACGCACCGGAATGCAGGAGGAGGAATGCACGGCTGGGTTGGGCCAGACATACATGCATGCATACACGCAGGGCCATTTCCTTCTAGGAGGATGCAGCAAGGCATGATATCCGTTTGTGTTGGTTCCTGAGTTGCGCCTTTGGGATGTCCTCTACCGCGACTGTGGCTGCAGCCGCTCAGCTGCTGCGCGTGCTGTGGTGTGTGTGTGTGTGTGTTTAATTAACCCCGCGTTTTGGCTGTTGTAGGTTCTGGACTGCAAGCCAGGTGCTCCGCCGAAGTTGCGGCGGTGGGAGGCTGCCATGCAGGATGCCGGGCTGGGCTTTGCAGCTCACTGGCCCGAAGTACTGATGCTTTGCTCGGGACCGCCAGTGCTGGTGGCAGGTATGCGGCGTTCCTGTTCGTTTCTGTTATCTTCCATAGAGCAATAAGTAAGCCAACCACCCAGCCCTTGAAAACCCAATCCGCAATCTTGTTTGATTGGGCAGCCGGGAGTTTGGGGATTTACAGCCTTCGATCCTTCCGATCGCGCTTTGCCCCCATCCCGACTCCGCTCCCTATCGTCCTGTCCCCTTGAGTGCTTTAGATCACCTAGAGCTGCACGCTGATGCTCACGCAGGTGGTCTTATTGGGCGAGAGGCGCCTGTCTTGCAGTGTGAAGGGACGGGTTGTGACATACACGAGCACAGAGCTGTGCTTCCTTCCGCTCTGTCCTTGCTTCTGACTATGTTTCCGCCGCTCTCCTCTGTCTTTCCTGCTCTGTTTATGACTGTTGTTTAAACCTCTTTCACAACATTCACTTTGCAGAGCTGACAGCATCCGCGCTCCTTCCTTCCCCTTGAACTCTTTTGCAGACGCAGTTAATGCGCAGCAGATCCAGCTATACGGCCCTGCTGAGCTCGCGAGCCCGCAGGGCGTCGTGCAGCTATGCGTCCGCATGGCAGGAGGTGCAGGCTCTCTAGGCACGGTGGAAGCGGTTGCCGTCGATCCAGAGGACGGGTCCTCTGCTCCCATTCCGGCAGATCAAGCCTCAACAGCAGCACCAGCAGCGGTTGCCGAAGGCTGGCTGCAGCCCACGACCTCCACGACCTCCTGCTGGGCCGCAGCGCGCCGCTCCCCATCGCCGCCAGTTTGGCCCCTAGCAGGTCCTCTGTCTGGGTTGAAAGCGCCGGTGCCAGGCGCGACGTCGCCGGCTCTATTCCGCACCGTCAACGCGTCCGCTGGTGCGACGAACAGGCTGGCCGACCTCGTAGCCATGGCGCCGCGGCCTACAGAGCAGCTGAAGGCGAGTCCTAGCCTAGCGACAGGCCCCTGCCCGTTCTACTGCTTCGCTGTGGAGGAGGTTTCTGAGGCGGAGGGTCCATCATCCTTGGGGATGTCGAGTCGTGAGCTGTGCGTCAGGAAAGGGACGCCGCCTGCTGCTGGCAGCGCGCCAGGCTGTACCAAGGGGACCGTCTCCGAAACCACGGAGCACCCGCGCAGCTGCTTCCTCACCGCACCTCTACCGTCATCTCTTCCCCCGTCGCCCCCTGTGGCGCAGCAGCGGCAGCACCGCCATCAGCCAGGGTGCCTATATAATACGATTGCTACCGCCGCTGCTACGGTAGCGCGACAGCCATTCTCGCAGCTCCTGTTACAGCAGCGGGAGCAGCCGAGGCAACAGCTGCAGCTCTGCTGCCGTCCGCCCACGTTCCACTGCAGGTCGAAGTCCGACGACGGGTGCATGACGCTCTGCGGGAGCAACGACTCTGGCGGTCGACATGCCGGCAGCCCTTCTCCGCGCGTCCCTGCGCTGGCGTCCAAGGGCGAGAGCCTTGGACGCCATTCAACTCCCTCTGCTGCGTCGCATGTGTGTGCGGGGCAGCCGTATGGCGGCGGCGGTGCACCGCTGGTTTCCGTGACCTCTGCGACGACAGGTCTCGTCCATTGCCTGGGGCCCCTGTCGCGGCGCGTAAGTCTCTGCAGCTCCGCAACCCTGACCACAGCGATGACGCTGCATGACAGGCTGAGCTGCCGCAGCTCCGCAACAACGGCTTTTACGCTCGGTACGACAGCGACATTGTATGACAGGCTCAGCCTTCGCAGCGAATGGAGTTGGACGAGCAACATGACGAGCTTCGGTGGCATGACGGCCGGTGCGGCCTGCGGCGGCGGCGGCATCAATGACGGTGGGGTCGGCGGAGCGGCGCCGTACAGCCGTACCAATGAGCCGCAGGTTTCGGAGCCTACATACTCTGTCGGAGCCTCGTTTGGCTGCACCGATCAGTCCCTTGGGCCGGCGCACTGCGCAAGGACCGCGAGGGACGATAGCAAGCTGGAAGAGGAGAACGAGCTCATGGTGTCGACGCCGCGGCGTGTGGCCGGCCCGCCGGCCAGCTGCTCCTCGCCGAGGGCGGTCACTGCTGCGTCAGTGGCTGCTCAGCCGTACAGCAGCAACAGCAGCGACGATGCCTCCCGCAGCGGTGGCTGCTGCTTGCGCACCGGTCGCCTGTTGGACAGCGCCATGGTCGGTCTACGGCCGCTGCGACTGCAGCTACCGGTGTTGCCCTGCGCGGGGCTGGCGCTGTTGGAGGCCACGGGCGGCCATGCGGTGGCAGCTTCCTGGCCATTGCTGGTGGTGGAGACGGTGTCGCAGCGGAATGAGCTGTTGGCGCTGTGGCGGGAGCTGGCCGATGCGGGCCGGGAGGACGTCTGGCGCGAACTGGCGGCGGACCTCGGCCTTGTGCTGGGCAACCTACCGCGTCGCGCAAGCGTGTGTGATGAGCCTGACCCTTATCTGCGCAGTGTCCCCGCCGCCGCTGCAGCCGACAGGGCATTCAGCAGTAGTGCATTGGGCAGCGGTGAGGATTTCGGGTTCGGCGGGCACGGAGCCAGTGCAGCAGTGGCGCCGTTACGGTGGCGGTCCCTGGGGACACCGGACCGTGCGCGTGACCTCCTCCCTGGCTGCTACCTTAACAGCGGCAGCCTTGTTTCCATCGAGTCGGCGTCCCAGGAGTCTTGGGGTACGGCTTCTGCAACGCCTCGGTTGGCAACCGCAGGGCAGGCAGTCAACACCGGGCCCGTTTCCTGCATGGCGACGTTGGTGCACCAACGCAGCAGCAGCAGTAGCGACGGCGACGGCAGCGGCAGCGACGTTAGCCGCGTCGGCCTACCGGGCTCGGCCACCAGCGGCGCCAGTGGGGACAGTGGTACCAGTGCTGTGTGTGTCGCTGACCAGCACACGGGCGCGGGTTTGGTAGCTGCTGCCACAGCCGCTGCTGGGGTTGGCGCGGTGTACCTAGCCGCCGGCGCACCGGCGCGTTCCCGCGATGGCCCAGATGCTGCGACTGTTGATGGCTCTCATGCAGTCCGGGGTGCCGGTGCCGCCGCCGGCGCACCTGTGTCCGCGTTCAGCAGTCACATGGCGACCACGAGCTTTGGGGTTGGTGTGGTTGGTGTTGGTGGTGTGGAAGAAGCGCAGGAGGAGGGGGAGGGGAAGGGGGAGCAGCTGCAGCTTCCAGCCGTCGGCCGTACGTGCATGCTGCAGCGTGGTGATGAGGTATCGCTGGCGTCAGGGCTGGCTGTTATCCGTGGGGGTTGTTGCGACTGCGATGGCGAGGACGACCTTCACATAGCCTCGTTGACCAGCTTCCTGGGGGATTTGCGGATGACGGCCGGACGTCGCGAATCGAGCTCAGACGGGCGCGGGCGTGACGATGACGCGGCTGCGCGTCGGGAAGGTCCCGGATTAGGTGACGGCAGGCGCAGCAACAGCAGCAGCCAAGAAAGCGCGTCAGTGTTGGCGGCAGTGGAGTCGGGGACGAGGGCAGAGACCGGTGACGTGGCTGTCGGCAAGGGGGAGCAGCGAAAAATTGGCACGGCTCCGAAAGAGGTGCCTGGGCCGCCAGGGTTGGCACTGCCGTCGCCATCGCCGTCGCTGCCGGTGCCGCCGCTGGCGGCGGTGGGGTTGTCAGCCGAGGCCAGGTTGGCGCTGCAGGCGGCGGTTTCCCGCGTGAGGAGGTGCATTGACGCGAGGTGCGTGGGGCGCGGGGGGTTCTGCTGTTGTGAGAAGAAGCTGAAGTGGTAGTTTTGTTGGTCTACTTTTTGTCTACCTTTTTTTCTATACGTGTTGGTCCACGTTTGCAAATAATCTTATGAACTTCTGAAATATTGGATGTGCTTCAGTGTGATGTGCATACCTGAATAAGACTTCGCCTTTATTCTATAGGCACGGAGGTTGAAGGCTTTTGTAGCACCTTGCATGGATATGTATGGGGACATGTATGCATGCATGTATGTATGCACCTCCATGACCGCCGCGTACTCCATGACCGCCTCTCTGTTGCTCCATGGTTTCAGTGGCATCGGCCGGAATAGAGCGGCCATTAGTCAAGTTGCAAGATTTTACACGTTTCCGCTATTAACCTCCGCGCTTCGGTGCACTCAACAGGAGGCTACCGGCGCTGTGGGAGCTGCTCTCCAGGGTGGCTGTGGATGCGCGAACCGGAGGTAATACGGAGGAGGAGGAGAGCACGTCGGAGGTGGGAGGAACTGCTGTCCTTGGCCCGGATGAGGAGGCCGCGGCGGCGGTAGCGGCGGTAGCGGCGGCAGCTGTTTAGATCTGGGACCCGCGGGCGGGTCCACTGCGTTCTCTGCACCACTACCACCTGTTGCGGCACTGGCACTGGCACTGACACTGGGGCGCACCATGGGGGACGGTATCGGGCTAGTGGATTCATCATCATGCGGCGGTTCGCTCAAACATATTATTTGTATCTCGCCGGCACGCGAACAGCCTTTCTCAGATGGGGGGCCCCTGATGGGGAGGCCTTAGGAGGAGGGGAACGGGATTCCAGGCCGCGGTCCTGTGTATCAGACGTGAGGGGGCATCGCAGGGGGTGACGTCAGCCGTGAGGGGGTGGATGGAGGTGTTGTTAAACCCGAAATCGAAGCTGGAAGGGGGTTATGTTGGCGCCTCGCCTCTTATCACGACTCCACTTCTCTTAGATGCGAGGAAATGAGAAAGTTGCGACTACGAGCGCTGCAAATGCCCCGAAGCTCGGCGGATGGAAATATGGCTGTTGGGGGGAGCCATGTTGGGGGGCCAACCCCATGGCTGCTGACGGCAATTGGCAATGAGTTTGGTCTCCTCGGCTACGGAGGCATGGCCACGGAACCCACGCAGTTTAGCCATATGACGATAATGCTGACCGTGGTGGTGAGTGACGATGAAGATAAACATAAAGACCATGATAATGTTATCGATGATTGCTGTTGTTGATGATGATGATGATGAATGATCCCGATGGTGATGGTCATCGTGATGACGGGCATGATGATGATGATGATGATGATGATGATGATGATCATGGTGATGACGACCCGTGGAGAGAGATTTGCCCAACGACGACTTCTCGGGCCGTTTCTGGCATATACGACAACGCATGTGTGCTGCGCAATGAAAGACCGAATGACAACTTGCGAACGCTGCCCTGGACAGGGTTTACTTTACCCGAGAACAACTCGCCGAAGCTTAATAGCCGAATAGGATTGCAGACCTCCATTTCCGCACGCTGGCGAGGCGGGTGGCGGCGGCGACGGTGCGGCGACAGTCCGGGCGTCGTCGTAACAGTTCCGCAATCCGTAGTGGACGATTATCACTGCCGGTTTTACACTTCGCTGTGGCGGCGCGACCGCAGTCTTCACCCCGCACTGCTCCCGTACTGCGGAGTTGCTGTTGGAGTGGGGGGGGCGGGCCCGGCCCGGACGGCCGGCCGAGTTCGAGGGCCGCTTGGAGTGGGCGGAGCGGGAGCGGACTCTAGCGGCAAGGAGTTAATTCCCTGTAAGTTTTACAGGCGTTGTGATTGTAGTTTGGAGGTTACGGTTGCGGTTGCGGTTGCGATTCAGCCCCCATGGGTTGTCTTTGGCTCTTCTTTGGCCTTGGGGTGTACAATCCAACTTTTGTCTCAGCTTAGGGTTTTGTAAATGGGGCGGGGCGGGGTGCAAAAAGAAGGCCCCACCTTCGGACCTTCGATAACCAACCAAAGGCGTGAGCCGGATTATGGTGTGAGGAAAGGAAAGGAGCACTGGAGTTTCAAAGCGAATTGGAGGAAAGGTTTTTTTTAGGGTTTTCGCACAAGCGCTTCTTGAGGAAGACCTTTGTAGTTCCTCCTCCCCTTGGCACTCTTTGGGCACTGAGAGGGTCCACGTCTGTCGCCAGGTTTCACATGTTTTGTTCCCGGAATCCAATTTTCGATGCTGAGCACCGAGCCGAAGCGGCGGCAATGGAAAATATAAAATGCTTTCCTAGATCGTAACTTGTATGGCAGCGTGTAATTAGGGGTGGGGGTGTTAGGGGGAGTGCACATCCCTCGCACATCATACGCGGAACGTGCAGGTTTTCACACATCATAGCCATTTGGTCTGTGTCATTGAAACATTTTGCACAGCATTGCTACCAGCAATGCAAAGAATGGTTTGCGGACAAGTGACTTCCGATCAGTGGCAACCTGAGGATTTGCATGCATGTGAATTACGGTGTGGGGGGGAAGTGATCTGCATTATTGTTCCTTTCGGTGCCGCGCTGTTGCGGTTTGACGACCGCCTCTTTGGAATGTCCGTGTGTCGCGCTGCAACCCCCAAGCTGCGTGTGTGTGCTGCTCTGGGTTTGGTTGTCTTGCTTGTCTTCTCTATATGAACTTACTATATAGCTTTCTCTATGTGTGTATTTGTGTGTGTGTATGTATGTGTATGTGTGTGTATGTCTCTCGCACATTGTCTCGCACCGTGCAAGGGAACATCGCTACTACTTGTTGCTTGGATACGTGCATAAGGACGCTTGTTGGAGATGAAACCCCACGACCAGGAGCTCCTGGTACTTTCGTACTTCCCTAAATTGATTGCTGAGGAACGCTGCAGGTTTGAATATCCAAAGCTTGGCATTGCAAGGGTATAATGGGCGGATAAGGACCGACGATTCATGCTCTGCTTCTGACCATCGGGTCGTGCAGATCTGCACGGGTGGCAACACGCGGCCGAGGAAGAGCAGAGCTCGAGTGTCACCGTGTTCTCATCGCTGCGTGTCGCCGCGTTGCGTTGTCCACGTGTAACGCTGTGCTCGTCCTCCTTGCTGTGATTAGGAGCTCCATATTCTGCATATCTTTAGCGCCGCCATGGCACCCCGGTGGTGTTTATGGAGTTCTGGCCCGGCATGCGTCCAATTTGAGACAGGCATGCGCCACCCCATTGTTTGTGTTTTAATGCCACATTCACATTGTGTGTGTGTGTCTGTGTGTGTGCGCGTGTGTGTGTGTGTGTGTGTGTGTGTGTGTGTGTGTGTGTGTGTGTGTGTGTGCGTGACAGAGAGAGAAGAGCGGGGCCGCATCCAGTTGCCGTTCACCGACGGGGGTTTCGCAGCGAGGGCTGTGAATGCGGTGCAGTGGGAGAGCTTGCCGTAGAGAAATGGCCTGATGGGGGGCTCGCGGCGTATATGTTTTTTTTTTTTGTGTGTGTGTGTGTGTGTGTGTTTACTGTAGCTGGTCGGTTCCTGACCGGAGACTAGGCTAGGAGATACACATGGTATCGATGGCTTGTCGTGGTTGCCCTGCTACTGGTGCTGCTGCCGCTGCTACTGGTGCTGCTGCCGTGCTGCTGGTGCTGCTGCCGTGCTGCTGGTGCTGCTGCCGTGCTGCTGGTGCTGCTGCCGTGCTGCTGGTGCTGCTGCTGTAGCAGCGCTCATTTGCGATTACCTGAGACTGCGCAAACTACTGGTGGTGGTGGTGGGGGCCCGGCTGCTGGGGAACTGGGGGGGGGGACTTCGAAAGCAACGTGGAATGTAAATGGTGCTGTAGTTGTGTGTGGGGTGGGGGGGTGGGGGGGGTCTTACCGCCCGCATTATGGTTGGGTCACCCTTGGTGCCTAGAGCACATCTCTAGCGAGAGAGAGGGGCCCCACGGCCTCTGCAGGCAGGCAGGCTGTATCGGCTGGTCCAAATATGCGGCAGGGGCTCCGGCCCACGAATTCGAGATACAGCCTGTACCTTCTGTACCATTTTTCACTCATGTCAATGAAGAAGTGGGAATATGCTGCGCCCTCTGAATGGCGGCAGCTCGGTTGTTGTATGTATATGCGTGACGGGAAGAACTGCTTGGTGGGTGTATACGCTGAAATGGTTTGAAATGCGTTGTGTGGTCGTGGTGGTGGTAAAACTAGTGGTGGTAGTGGTGCTGGTGTGCCGCGAAGTACTCTGGACGACGCAGCAGCGACCGCCTCGCTGGGGAGTCCCCGGGCTCTTGTCGCCATGTTGAAATTTTCTCTAGTTGCTAAGTGGGGTGTTTTCCTATACACGCGACTCACTAAAACATATACTTACCCTCGTATCCCTGCCTCGGCATGATGACGTTGGGACTTGCCGACGTTGGGGCGTTTTGTTGCTGTGCCAACAAATATGATTTAATAAAAATAGCCGCCGCAGTCCCCATCTCGAACTCCTCATCGAACGCTCGTCGTGAAGTGAAGTTCGGAAGTGGGGGGTTGTGTGGAGAGTGTGATGTAGTCACGTCCACTGCGCACTCTTCAAAGTTGTCACATCGCAGGAATATGTACATTGCATTGCCAACGCCGCCGTACAAGGTCTACGACACTGTACTGCCCTGAGAGCGGCAGCGCAGCTGTGGACGGCGGGACCGATGGCTAGTAGCCGTATGTACGAGCATCCCGTTGTAGTAATAAATGTTCTATGCTCTCACACATGGCTGGACTTCAAATATGGGTTCTACCTACGGTAATCATAGGGCTCTACGTTGCTCTACGTTGCCCTTCAAGCACGGAACACCCTGATGGTTCAAACCTGGGAAGGCGCTCCAAATGCAGTTCAGCGCCCAATGCCGCCTCGCTTACTTCAGCCCATTCGTCTGTTATGGGTATTGCGCTGTGGAAGGTGCTCTGTGGATTAAAGCCATTTAGTGCGCAAGACATTTACGTGCTATTAGTACGTATTAATGGTACGTACCTACGTCAGCCTTCAGGTCCTTCGGTTTTGTAGCCCAGCTCGAACGGGGGGCATGTGACGTGGCGCGGTGCGCGATGCGACGGATGATTCAACGGTTTCGGGGCCAATGCGGTGCTACTGCACCTTGCACTAGTACCTAGACGTCGGGTAGAGCAGCAGCGTTCGTTGCGCAGGACATATGCATATATTCACGATATCTCTCTCTAGCTATTTCGGACAGCCTTCGGTTGTTCCTTGGGCTCAGGGCTCCCTCAGGGCTCCCTCCGCGCTGTATGGGGGCCCCCGGCGACACGTTCAGAGGGCGGGAACGCAGCTCCAGGAGGTGTACAACACAGACACAATTTATATATATATATATATATATATGGGGTAAGGGAGCGTGTGTGAGTGTGGGGGATGATGGCAAGCGGCGCCTATCTAGCAACTCGGGGCCGGAAAAATGACGAGCCCTTTTCCAGGGGTGAGAGTAGCTATAGGATGGGCAGGGGTTTTGTTGCAACGCCTCGTGGGAACCTCCGGCGGTAACCCGGCGTACACTGGCGCAGTTTGCCGTGGTGTCTTCCGACGGACTGCATTCCCGGTCGGGGTGCCGTGTGTATGTGTTACAGGATGCCCCAAAGACGGGGAAGATGGAGGACGGGGGGGAGGAGGGGGCGCACCTCGTGGATGCGATGATGCGTCCTATGTCTGCCTTGAACGCAGCAGCTGCGACGAAGACTCCTCGTATAACGTCAGTCCGTATGTATGTATGTATGTGCCTCTGGTGGTCCCCAGTAGCCTCTGCACCCTATGATGTGCCGTGCTCAACGTGCTGTGTGACGTGATCTGTGTGTACGGCATACGCAACTCGCTTTCGCATCGTAGTGGCGGTGACGGGGGGGGGGCCCTCCCATCCATCTGCCTGGATGTGATGTTGCGCGCCAAAGTGTGCACACTTCCTACAGCGGGTGCGTGGAAGTCTATTGCGTCTATTGCGGGGAGGTATGGGCGTATGCTTCTGTTCTGGTTGCTGACTCGGCCGTCAGCAGAACATCAATTAAAGTGGCCATAGGACCTGCTGCGATGTCGTGCTGGCGCGCTGCGGAATGAATGGCCCGAGGAAGCGCTCTACATGGCGAAACAGCTGGGCCATGCGTTTGCCTCCCAATTGAGGGCCGTAATGGTGCGCAGCAGAAGGAGACGGAGGCGAAACCTGGTACAGGGCCGGAACTGTGCACCCACAAGTTCGTGCGGTCTGTAGCTGTATATACACTGCGCCGTGCGGCTTCAATAGTCTTGGGGAATGCGATACATTCGCATAAGTGGGATCTTGTGGGCGAGAAGAAAAATGTGGGATGCTCGTTCTAGAGGCGTCTTTAGAGGCGTTCTTGGCACGACAAACGTTGCTTCTTTTCCGTAGTAAATGCCGAAGCGGAAGAGATCGGCTTGCGCCACGTTTAGCATCGCTTTGTTCGATCCCCTTGAGGTTCGTGAGTGGGAGCGGAAACAAAACTGCACTGGACGTCAGAAACGTTCGCGACTAACCTAGCGTGATGCTTCCACCAACAAGTACAAGTATATCCATTTAAATTTGTTCATAGCTTGTCGGTCCCACCATCACCACTACCTTTTCTTAAGACCCTGTAGACGACCGCGTATCCTGGTATACATACTCCCCTACCGATGCGTCAAGGGGAGATCTTCCCTTTCTAGAGACCGCAGGGTGCATACATAGATACATACACACATACACACATACATACATACACACATACATACATACATACATACATACATACATACATACATACATACATATATACATATATGTATATATATGTATATATATATGTATATATATATGTATATATATATGTATATATATGTATACATGTATATATACATATACATATATACATATACATATATATCCCTGGCCATATATATGTATGTATGCACCCTTCGGTCTCTCGCCTCTCTCGGCAGGGGTATGCGAAGCGTCGCTTCCATCCTCGAATCGGGTGAGATCGCATGCTGGGTCCCCTCCGGCAGTTCGTTCCCACCGTATCGTTCGGACGCATAAAGAGCTGAGAGCCGGCTGTCAGCGAGGACTTCTATGTATTAACACGACATTGAGCTGATTAACTTCAGTTCAATGTCGTGTGAAGTGCATTACAGGCAAAACAAACGTCTCCCGCCCTAAACCGAATCTCCATGTCATCGTCAGCGCTACCACTGCCGCACGCAGCGGTCACCGCCCACCGTCTCCAAAAAAAAGCCCAAACACGAGAAGAAAGGGATCACCGTCGCCTTAAAGCCGCGGGCGATACCATGCATTGCAGGGCTGGTGCACCCGCGCCTTCTGGCACTTCAGTTACATCTCTCAATCTGATCACAGACAGAGCCACGCAAGGCAGCAGAACTTCCGCACATCTCACTACTCCGTTGCTGGACAGACAATGCACCTAACAACGGGGGCATACACAGGTGCGGGCACAGCAGCAGCAGCAGCAGCACGGCGAAAAACGGGTCAGCACGGCTCAGCACGGCACGGCACTGAGAAGAGAAAGCGCCAAGAGCGTAATACACAACCTAAGGCCACGAGCAATGGCCCTATAGCACCAATCCAAGTCCCCACGACCTGCTTCATTCCCCAGTCCCCCTCCTAAACGACGCAGCAGGGACATGAATGAACCCACCCTCCGAACGTAATCCTTTCCTCCCCGACTGCGGGCCTCCGTATCTCCTCCCGCCTCACTTCCCGACGTATAACTGTCTGGGTGAAGGGACGATTATAATGAGGCCGGAGGCGGAAGGAGAGAGCTTCAGGCCAGAAGGGAAATGTACGCTCGCCCCCCTTCCACCTGTTCCTACAGACGGCGCCTTCTGCCCTGACCCACATGCGCCTGGGCGCCCCCCGCCCCCTCGCCCTCCTTCCTTGCCTCCCCACATTATTCTGTCTGCACCCGGACTGCACCCGGACTCGCACGCTTACCTATAACCAACAATCCTCTAACACCCCCCCCGATACAACAAAACTGCAGATGTCGGTCGTGCGATAGCAAGCAAAAGATTTCAGCCAAAAGCATCACAAGATGTGTCTACCCTGCGCGACCTGCTCTGACCTGTTGCGCACCCGCCCGGTTTCCCCTCCCATCTGCCGGCCTGCTCTTCGGGGGGGGGTGCGCATCCTTGCGCAACCCTCTACCCGATAACCCCACACCCCACCCCACCCCACCCCATCGCATCGCATTGCATCGCACAAGCACAAGCATAAGCACAAGCATAAGCACAAGCATAAGCACAAGCATAAGCACAAGCAAACACTAACATCGGCAAAGTCTGAAAACAGTCCACGTTCGCAGCTATGAAATCGAAGTTGTGATCCTTAGCCGTGAGAGGGCGGCCGGGTGGAGAGGGGGGAAAGAGGAGAATTACACGATGCCAAATCGAGAACGGAAAACAACAACAACAACAACAACAATAGCAGCGACAACAGCAACAACTGCCCCGACGCCCAAAGTTGTTGTTGCCAACTCCTGATGGGGGTTCCAGGGGGCGATCACGGTGGCAGCTGCCCCGGGGAGGAGGGACCAGGCAGACGGGGGGGCCCCCTCTTGAGCACGTAACGTACCCCCGAGGCCTTTCACAGGGGCGGGTGACCGGGAGGTAGCGTCGATTCACCGTCCCCCGTCCGGGCTCCTGGCCGCCGACTGCAGAGCCCTCAACCAACAGGTCTGTAGAGCCCGTCCGAGCCCACAACGTACCAATAACCACCGCCACTAACAACAACAACCAGTTCTCCAACCAATCGCACATAACCCTGTTTCATTTCAACTGCAGCCACGTGCGATGTTACCTATTATTCTCGTGCGACAATACCTACATCACCTAGGGCGACAACCTTCCGACACGTTTGCAACACCGAACAGAAGCAGACAGCCCGTCAATCTCAGGACGTATGTCACGTGGACCGATGGAGTGCCGCTCCTCCCCCCAGTCACCCCTCGGTCCGCGGGACCCCTCCGTCTTCGTGGACTTATTTCGGCTTTGGCCTTAGCATGGACGCAAACACACACAAACACCGAACAAGCAACCAACAGGTACTGCCCGGGCCGGCGCATAGCCCCCCACCCGATGTACGTGGCGGCCACACACAGACAGACACACAGACAGACACACAGACAGACACAATCCACTGCTGGCGTCGACTACTGACGCCACGCCACTGGCCACTGAGTACTAACGCTGCTATATAGCTGCTACAGCTGGTAATGGAATACAAAGCCGCGTCACAGAGGAGGACTTACATGTACGGCGTAACAGCTGTACGGCTGCGACATGTCTAAATCCGATGAAGTGGTGTTGGAGCGGCATTTCAGTTAATGGCATTGTAGGCAGGAGAAGAGGTGCACGGCAAAGTGCAGAACAAAGCCGGATGTTTACTGAAATTCGCGTCCCCGATGAGCCCGGATGAGCCCCCATGAGTCCCCATGCTTGCCACAGATATTAAAACCCCATTTGCAAACGATCAGGTTTACATGATCTGGTCCCTCTTCGCAGCTCGGGTGCGTTGTAACGTCCAGTGAGCAGATAGCGATGATTTACGGTTAGCACAACCGCACATCCCACCACTTCCAACGGGTCTCCCCATACACACATACACACAGCTACACATACACATGAATATAAATACATACATACATGCATATACACGAGCACACCTCCAACATGCGGCACGTATGCAACACATGCTGACATCTTGATACATCCTCATGAACGCATACACACATACATACACATACCCACGGTGTCCCGCCCCCTTTCCCTCCTTCCTCGCTCCACCTCCTCTTCTCCCCCTTCCAAAGGCTACCTTCCCCACCTCCAGAAGTAACCCGCAGTCGTACACGAGTACGAAAGGCGGCCACCATCTGGGGTAACAGCAGCGGCACACATCATACAGTGTGCCCCGTTCCCACACAGCTGCAACCAGTCCGGCTCTGTTTTCCCTTTTCCTTTCGTGAGGAAAAAAATTTACTGCAGCTGTGCTGTCGTCTGCAATAGCTGTGGGGTTATATGTGAAAAATGGAGCCTTTTCTATTTCATATCAACACAATCACGTTTTATGAAAACATTACTACACATCGCCACACACATCGCCAACTCTCTTGGGAGGCGCATATACGGATATATCGGCTCTCGGCTCTCGGTTCCTTCGGTGTAAGTCCACGGTCTGCTGTTCGGTGTAGCCTTCTTCATTCAATCAATCACCTGCAATGAAAAGGCCGGCTTGCGGGTTCGCGAGCTGAAGATGTTGTTCCCTTCTCCCCCTCTCACCCTGCAATACACCGCGACCTCAAGTGCAAGTACAAGTGCAAGTGCAAGTGCAAGGGCTCAGTAACAAAGACGGAGGATTGAGAAGCGCCGCAGGTTCCCGATAACACCCATCCCACCCCACCCCAACACCCAGACGGGCTATCAGCTGCGGAACCATCCAGCAGCCGCGACCACGGCATCAACCACGCAACACAGCAGCAGCAGCAGCAGCAGCAGCAGCAGCAGCAGCAGCAGCAGCAGCAGCAGCACAAGCAGCAGAAGCAGTCGCTCCCTCGCCCATTTTCGCGGCCCAGCGGCACATAGTCCTTGCAGGCACATAGTCCCTCCTGGCGCGAGCAAGAGCTTCAGCGTCTCTCTTTCAGCTCTACCCCAGCCCATTTCCACGAGACCTCTATGCTGCTTTCATTACGTCGCCGCTCCTCCGCCGCCGCCGCTGCCGCCGTTGCGGCCATCCTCCTTTGTGGCCCGCCTTCCCACGCCATCAGTACCCACATCCCCCCCTAAACCCTCAATTTCCTCCTCCTCCTCCTCCTCCTGCTGTTGCTGTATGCTCCGCAGCCGCGCTGCCGGCGTCGCTGATGCAGCCGCCTCCTGCTCATGCAATTGAGGTAATAGCTGCCACGGAGGCTGTAGCGCTGAGACTGGCAACGATACCTCCGTCGGACTGCTGTGCCCGGGCTGCTGCTGCTGCTGCTGCTGCTGTACTACCTGCCGCTGTCGCTGTAGCTGCACCAGCTGCGGGTCTGGACCCGCCAAAAGTAGCTCCGAACCCGACAGCCGGGGACCCAGCGGGGTCGGCGACAACGCGGATGGGTTCCCGGGGGCCATGAGGGGGTGGTCGGAGCCACCGCCGCCGCTGCTGCTGCCGACGGTGCCAATGCCCGCGAGTTGGCTCGCTGACCCTCCTCCTGATGCACTAGCACCTCCCCCCACCCAGAATCCTGGGACTGCTGTTTCCCCTCCAGGTATCATTACCGCTGCTGCCATCGGAGCTCCCCCTCCTGGCGCTGCTGCTGGTGTCGCGCAGCCTGGGGTCGTCGATGTCCCGATGGTAATATTGGGTGGGGACATGCGGTCCTGCAGGTCGCTCCAAGAATCAACAGCTCCCAACTGAGGCTGCTGTTGTTGTTGTTGCTGTTGGAGCTGTAGATGTAGCTGCTGCTGCAGCAGCAGCTGCTGCGACTGCGGCATTGATAGTGGCTGCTGGTGCTGCTGGTGCTGCTGGTACTGCTGGATGTGGTGGGAGCTATGGCTGTGGTGTGGATGCAGCTGTTGGTGGTGTTGGTGTTGGTGGTGCTGATGGTGGTGCTGTTGCTGTTGGTGGTGATGGTGCTGATGATGGTGGTGGTGGAAGGCGTAATGTTGCGAGTGCGGATGGCCCAGGGATACCAGGTGCGGCGGCGCATTGCGGGGACCACCACCGCCGCCACCACCACCACCAGCAGCATCGCCGCCGCCGCCGCTACCACCGCCGTCCGGGGCTCCAGCACCGCCGCTGCCGCCGCCGCCACCGCTGGCGGCAAACCCACCCGTAACGCCCGCGAAGTGAAGTCCGGGGGAAGGCAAGAGTGCGGAGTACGAGTCCTCGGGCGGAAGGGACATCGCGGTCAGCTGCTCCGCATCCCTTCAAAATGGCGGGGGTGGGGTGGGGTGGGGTTTGGGGGTAGGGGGTAGGGTCCGGTGTGTTTTGGCTCGCAAGTGTGTGTGTATTTTCACCGTTTCTGGCCATCCAGATTCCCTCTCTACGTCCGTCTACGTCCCACTCCTCAAACCACACACCACCCGCCCACACACACCGCATTGAGCCCCCTACCGGGACCCGTAAACCCCGACACACCCCGCCCTCTTTCCCCCCTACTACGCCTACGAAAACCACACCTGCTCCCCCTCAAGCCGCCGGCCCCCGCCGACTGCGCCACCAGCATGGAGCCGAGTGCCGACTCGAGGAGCGCGTCTGCGGAGCTGATGGACTCCATTCTGCCCCCTCCATTGAGGTCCAGCCCGCTGAGGCTGAAGTCGGCCGGGGCGGAGGAAGCGCACACAGCGGCGCGGGGGAGGTGGTAGATGCCCTGTGGGTGTGGGTGTGTGGCAGTGTGGTGGCGGTGTGGGGGCCGAGGAGGGGGAAAGACGAAACACGAGCGCGTGAAGCTGATGCGGCAAGGAAAGACTGCTGCGGCGGCCGATGTAAAGAAAGCAGAACTAACCGGGCTGGGGGCAAGGGGCGAAGATGATGAAAGGACCATTGCAAGGTGCGAAAAAAATGATATCAAGTGCCGGCCTCCAAGCGCCTAACTGCTACCTAGAGTTCTACCTCTCCACAACACACTGCCAGAACCCCCGAGGCGGCCTCCGTGCCATGGTCCCACAAATCCACCCGCTCCCTCCCTCCCTCCCTCCCTCCCTCCCTCCATGACGCTGCTTCCTCCCTCCTCACGCAACCTCTTCATCTCGGAACCCCCCCCCCATCCCTCACTTTCCCTCCCTTGCAGCGGTTGCTTCTGTTGTGCCGTGACCCTCTGCTTCTTCTTGCATCATCGCCCAATATCATTGTTGTTATCATCATGATCATCATCATCATCATCATCATCATCATTCCCACTCGGCTCTCCCTCCCGAGTCCCGACTCCTCCTCCCCACCACCTTCTCCGCCCTCCTCCCCCTCCCCCCTTCCTCCCCCTCCTCCTCCTCCTCCTCCCCACCACCTCCACCTCCTCCTCCTCCTCCTCACCTGCTTCACAATTGCGTCCAGCATGTCCCCCACCTCGGCGCTGGTGGCCAGGGCGTATCGGGCCTTACTGCGATTGCGCCCCACAGTACACGTGTACAGGTACTTGGGCGGGAAGATGCCCGCAAGCTGAAAAGCAGCAGGAACAGGAACAGCGGCATAGAGTGTTGGGATGTGTTTGTGGCGCACGACGGCCGCGGGAGGAGTTCAAATGGACCAACGCAGATCAGGAAGGCGGGAGGTGCAGCAGTCTTTCTCCTCTTCCCTTTCTCCTCTCCCCTCCTCTTTCCCCCCCCCCTCCCCTCCCCTCCTCTCCCCTCTCCCGCTCACCCGATCTGCCACCGTGCTACTCCCGGAGGCCGCCGAAGCTCCCGCCGCCGCCCCCATCACACGCATCCCCATGTCCACGCGGTCCATAGAGTGAGTCTGATTGGGAAGACGATGATGAAGGTGGCTACTGCCGCCGCTGCCGCTACTGCCGCCAGCGCCGCCGGGAGCGCCGCCGCCGCCTCCGGGGGCCGCCAACCTGCGTCCGCCTGCTAAGAGAGGGAATGAGAAAGAGAGACGGAAAGGAAAGGTGGTTGAAAGGCGGTTGAAAGGTGGTTGATCCGTTGAGGTGAGTTGGGGGAAGATTTGGTGCACCACATTGAGAGGGTGCCACTCTGTTGCGGAGCCCTAAAGCCCCGATGTTAAAAGGAGCTCAAGTCGTCTACAGAATCGGCGAAGGACCTGCGGCGAAGGACATGCAGCTACCAGGACAGCCGCGGCCAACGTGAAATGAGAAACGAGTCAAGATGAGCACACTGCACGTGTGTGCCACCTCCCAGTTCCGTTAAGACGGGCAGCAGGGAACTCCCGAATGCAAGTACAAAAGTACACACACGCGCTCTCACACACACACACACACACACACACACACACCCAATTACCTGGTGCAGAGCCTCCCGCGCCGAGGAGCACAACCCCCGAGCCGCCGCCGCCGCCGCCGCCGGCGCCCTGGCCACCAACGTCACCTCCGACGCCGCCCGCAGCAGCAGTAGCACCTACCGGCGGCGGCCCCGCGCCGCCGCCGCTGCCACCCCGCGCCAGCAGCATCCCCGCATGCGGCAGCATCGCCGCGTGACCCCCATGGCCCGCGTGGTGGTGGTGGTGATGCTGATGGTGCTGCATGTGGTGGGTAGTGTGATGGCGGTCACCGCCCGCCGCCGCCGCCGCCGCCGCCACTGTCGCCGCTGCTGCTCCTGACCCCGGTATCCCCATGCCCGCGCCCGTGCGAGCAAGCTGCGGATGTGTTTGCGATTGAGGGTGGGGTTGGCCGTGAGGGAATGGCCTGAATTGCGGTATGGTGTGTGCGTGGGCTGGCGGCCCGAGAACCGCCGGTGGCGCCGCCTGTGGCGCCGCCGGTGCCGGCGCTGGCGCTGGCGCCGGCACTGAGGTAGCCGGCGAGGCCGCCGCCAGGGGCACCTGGGTTTGATCCCGGGGGGAGTTGCTTTGCGGCAGTGGGGTCGTGCTCTGCTGCAGGAAGGGGCTGCTGGGTGGCTGGCTGACCAGGCTCCGACCTAGGGCCTGGGCAATGCCGGAGGGCGCCTGAGGCAATAAAATAGAAGAAGCGAGGAGGGGAGGGAGGAAGGGTGGAAAAGAAGGGCAAATGCGCAGAGAAAGGAAGGCTGGAGAGTGCTTGAAAAGGAAAATGCTTTCTCTCTGGAATGGGAACAGTACACGCTGGTAAACATGGACTAGGAGCTGTTGGGTCGAGGCACGGTAGTTGCTTTTTTGCCATGGCAGGGGATGGAGGGGCGGAGGGTGAGACGGGAAGAGAATCCATCAAAACATCATCGAAAAGAACGTCCCCATGCAGCCAGGCACCTGGAAGGGCCCCCCTCGCCACGAAATGAGAAGGATGGGAGCTGTCAAGGATGTCGTCCAGGAAGGGCAACGGACAGCAACGGCAGGTGCGAGTTTGGGCGGGAAGACAGGTCGACAGCAGACAGTCGAGGGAGACGACGCGCGCCCAGCGGGAAAGTGGTGTGGCGCGTTCCCCTCTTAAAGTTTGGAATGCGGCATTGGGGAAAGTGGGAGCGAGGGGCGCGTACAACCCAGATTTGTACACAGACACACACACACACAGACACGATCATGATAGTACTACTGACCCTAAGGCTGCTCTGCAGTTGCTGCTGTTGTTGTTGTTGTTGTTGTTGTTGTTGCTGCTGCTGTTGTTGCTGTTGTTGTTGCTGTGACAGCGGATGCCATGCAGCACCGGCGGCGAAACCGCCAGATGCTGCCGCACCCGCCGCCGGCCCACCGCTGCCACCACCACCCGCACCACCACCAGCACCGGCACCCGCACCCGTACCACCACCGGCACCAGCAGTTCCGGAGTTGTTACCGCCAGCTCGCCCCGCATGTAGGTCCTCCAAAGACACGTTCCTAGGACCGATGCCCCCGGTGCTACTGCTGCGGCCGTGATGCAGCCGGGAAGCATGCAACCCAGCCGGCCCTGCAGCCGGCCCTGCAGCCAGGCCGCGTGCCCGGCCCGATGCTGCCCCTGAAGACATCGCATCCTGGGCGCCGCCGCCGGCGGCCGCGGCGGCGAAGCGCTCGGCGCGGCTGTTGTGCGCCGGCGCGGCGCCGTCGATCCTCGCACCCTCGAACAAGGAAAACAGGTTCTCATCTCGCCCCAGCAGATGCCCGATGCACAGCACCATGTCAAAGGCAGCCGCCTCAATGCCCCCCTCCGCCGCGATAAGGCCCACCAGGCGCTGCATGGCCAGGCCCTTGGTTACGCCAACGGGACGAACCTGCACAGCACAACACAGCCGTACGCAATGCATGTGTGCAAACGGCATTAGTACGGCATCATACGAACATGCGTGTACGCGACGCGACGTACGCGGCAGGGCAGAAAGTCGGTGGATTTTGACAAATGATATAAAATATATATCCTCGTTTAATGCTATGATTTGATTTTTTAGCAATTCTAGTAGCATAAATTCTGCTTAAGATAGAATTATAATAGAATATTAAAAAATTGACCCCCAAAACAGTTCTCGGATAATACCCTAACCAATGAAAATAAATACCCAAACCAAATTAAACCAAATCTCAATACACGCCGTACCTCCACGCTCTTCCCTCCCTGGATGATCTCCACGGGGGCGTTACTAATGGGTCCGGTCCACAGGTGCTGTAGCAGGTCACGAGCCTGGATGCGACCAAACTCAACATCTGTACGTATGCATGTATGTATGTGCGTACGTATGTACATGTATATATGTACGCACATGGGGGCCGTGGGGACACAGAGAGAGAGAGAAAGAGGAGGTGGATAACGAGGGAGGGAGAAAGGGAGGGGGAAAAACACACCTTCAGCACGTACACGCATGCAAAAAAAACGAGGAAAACGACTACCGATGTCCCAAGCTTTTCATTGAAAACAACTATGCCCACATCGATTCTTTCCTATAAAGGAGAGAGCGAGAGAAAAAAGGGCTTCGGTCAGGGGTTTTGACACCCCCCGTAGCCCCAGCCCCCCACTCCCCGATCAACCCCCCCAACCCCCCCCC
>NW_003307576.1:1237776-1245845 GCF_000143455.1 Volvox carteri f. nagariensis
GGCGGTGGGGTGAGGGAGGAAAGACGTCGGGAGACCTCTAATAAGTTGCGAAAGGCAAGGAATCAAGACTCAAGAGCAGCGGGAGAGGAGGAGGACGAGGAAAAAAAGGAGCGGGAGGGAGGAGAAATCATGTAAAGAATACATGATAAGATTATTAGTTTTCCCAACATATTCAAATTAAGGGTAAAGCCTCCTAAACTGTTTAGGTGGATAGACAGGTGGATAGACAGGTGGATAGAGGGAGGATTGTGCGTATGATGTGTGAAACAGGGGGGTGTATCTTCGCCCGTGGCAGCTACCCTGCGAAACCCTGCCTTCCCCGATATTTCGGGGCACCCTCATCCAGTCACCCTAGTCAACTTCTCAGTGGATCGCTCAGGTTCCGCACCCACCACCAGCATCCAACGGAATCTGCCGGGTCGACAGCGGCCCAACTCCGTTCCTGGTCGGCTCGCAGGTTAACTTTATCCCAGGTCACCACCGTCCATCAACTAGGGGCGCAATGCCTTCCACCATCGGAAGGACTTTTGACCCTAATGGGTATCGATCCCGGGATCTCCCGGGGGCAATGGTCGCGCCTTACCCGTAGTGCCAAACCCTATATGTGTATGTGTATGTATGTATGTAGAGAATTTATAGCACAATAAACATTCGTAAACTGTTGGATTACGTGGCTAAGAAGCCTCTGATGAAACGCACGCACGTACACATGCACTGGCAAGCATATGCAGAAAGTGTAAAACATACATACATACATACATACACATACAAGCATATGCAGAAAGTGTAAAACATACATACATACACATACATCAGGCAGGCGGCTGGCAGAGGTTAAGGCCTGACTTCTGCTCCCAGTCGACCCAGTCGACCCGGGTTCAAATCCGCCTGCCGGCTCCTCGGGTGTTTGAGGAGTGATGAAATGGGAGGTGGCCCCCCATCTTATGGACGGTGTAGGACGTGATAATATCAACTTGCGAGCTGACCAGGAACTAAGTTGATGCGCCGTTGATCCGCTAGATTTGGTTGGATGCTGGTGGTGAGTTGCCGAACCCAACGAATACATTCTGAAGTCGGATGGGGTGACGGATTAGGGTGCCCCTCTAGCAGGGGAGAGCAGGGACTGCCCCGGGAAAGGGGGCCGCTGGCGAAGTTAACCACCCTGTAACAACATACATACATACACGCACACACACATAACCCGTTGGGGCTTTAGGTGTCCTCCTTGTCTATAGTAGGAAGTCCTAGCTGCACACCGCCTAGTCGCCCTTCGCCACTACAGCGCCTCCGCCTATTTTTTACACGGGTTCTTGACATCGCATCACTCTCCTAATCGATATCTACTGGAAAAAATTCAGCCACGTCTACAACCCCATTGCAAAATTCTAACACGTCGTTGGTAACTATTCGGGTATGAAGTTATCCTCCAGAGCGCCACCATCATTGTCATACATTTCCCGCATCGCGGCTCCGAAGATCGTTAAAGCCACACACGTACACACACATACACACACACACTTCCCGACCCACCCACCTGTGCTCGAGGTCCCCCAGCCCCGAGGTTGGCGTCCTGGCAGCCCCCTCCAGCTCCCCCCCCGTTACCCCCGGGAGCAGGGGCCGCGGGCGGTCGTACATACACACCGTTCTCCGCAGCCAGCCACACGGGCAAGTGGCCGAATATCTCATCCAATTTAGAGGTTTCGGAGCCACTAAAGATGACCACCACGTTGGCAGGGTCCTGAATGAAATGCGTAGGTGGGTAGCGAGGGGTTTTCAGTCACACGCGAAAAGCAAGGGATATGGAGGGGGCAACTTGAACAAGGCACTCCTAATCATACATACATTCATACAGATAAACAGACTCAACCTTACGCGTTTTTCCAGTTACTAGGAATCAACCCCCTCGCGTTGCCTTACCGTGCACAGGGCACACACGGACTGCATGACTCGGGGGTTGACTTTGGCCAGGGCCTTGACCTGCTCGAACTGCCGCTTGGGGAGCCTGCGTGCGTATGTATATGTGTATGTATGTATGTATAGGGAAGGGCGCGTGTGAAAATGGGAGGTTATGGGCGAGCCCGGGGAAGGAGGGGGAAGGCGGGGTGGAGCAGGGACGGGCTAGAAGGGCGCCTTGGGCAGATACGACAGGGCAAGATAGGACACAGGCGTCCTTTCTTTCACACTCATCACACACACACACATACATATACGCCATCAGCCATACACACACACACAAATACATACATACAGGTTCACTGCACTACCTGTTTCCGTAAAATCACTCAATTATCACAAAACCCCTCATTCGCCAGCACCTGGACGCAGAGCAGATCATTAAACCACAAATACACGCGCACATACATACATACATACATACATACACACACGCGCACATACATACATACATACACACACGCGCACATACATACATACATACACACACGCGCACATACATACATACACACGTGCATGACCTCCCCGCCCTGACTCTCCCCCGCCCCCACCTGGGCGCCTCCACACTGGTGGTCAACGTGGCGTTGTAACCCAGTACGACAAGTCTTCTCTTGCTGCTCTGGTAGGCCCGAACCACCTCCTGGACATCAAGCTACGGAGGCAGGGGGGGGGTAGGTGCACGGGTGAAAGGGGGGGAAAGACGAACCACGAGCGAGTGAAGCTGATGCGGCAAGGAAACCCTGCTGCGGGCAGATGTAAAATAAGCATAACTAACCGGGCCGGGGGAAGGGGAGGGGAGATCATATGACGCAAAAGAACAGCAAAGCAATGAAACCCAACGTCTGGTAAAGAGAAGACGGAGGAATCGCGCGATGTGCAAGCAGCAAAGGGACCTTTCTACTGCTGTCTCAGACAAGTTATCAGTTTTCGTCCAAACCACTGAAGAAAGGAGAATGGGAAGAACATATTTGAACAGAACACCGAAATGAAGACATTAATCTATTTCCTACACACACACATACACACACACACATACCCCGTGGGCCAGGGACGAGGGACGAGGGACGAGGGGAGTTCATACCGGACGTGACCCCAGGGGGCTAAAGATAAAAGGGGCTATAGATAAAAAGGGGCTCCAGCTAACCCTGGGAGCTGCATAACCAAGCCAGCCGGACGCTTGACAGCCTACCGGCGGGGGTGTGTGCCTCATCCTCAGATCGGCCTCGATGTGGGTGTCGTTGAGCTCCGTGATGAAAGTATCGGCCCAGTGCTGGGCTGTGTGGGTCTGCGGAGGAGGTCCCGGGGGGGGGAAGGGGTCGTGTGATGCAAAAGAAAAGCAAAGGATTCAACTGCTGATGATGTCCAAAGTACCGCATTATTATTATTATTATTATTATTATTATTATTATTATTATTATTATTATTATTATTATTATTATTATTATTATTATTATTATTATTATTATTATTATTATTATTATTATTATTATTATGAAAGAATGGGAAAGGGGAGAAAAATTATAAGACGATGGTGATGATGATGATGATGATGATGATAATAATGATGATCATGCAAGAAGCAAGGGGTGAATTGCCGACACGCCAGGAGGATCGGGGTGTTAGGGAGGGGGGAATCATCTGCAAGGAATGGAACAAGGAGTGAGTGAACTGCCGGCGTCCAAAAGTTTGAAACTGGAAGGGAGAGGAAATCATCTGCAAAGGGGGGCCCCACATCAGCATGAGCCGCGCGAGTTCGTGTGTGTGTGTATGTGTGTGGGTGTGGGTGTGTGTATGTGTGTGTATGTGTGTGTATGTGTGTGTGTATGTGTGTGTGTATGTGCGTGTGTATGTGTGTGTATGTGTGTGTGTCTGCAGCATAGTCAAGCATCATACAGCATCCAAGAGCCAGGAGGCCCTCATGCTACGGCTACATGCACACAGCCGTACATTTAACAATACAAGAGCCCCATTTACAAAATGCCGTACATGATACGACAGTTCCCTGTATATCAGCCACACGCGTATCTCATTATTAACTATTTAATCATCTACCTACTGATTCATTTATTTGTATTCCAGCAGTACGTGTTAAGCAGTACGAAAAAAATTCGGCGCGTACATCAATGCCGTGTTGTGTTGTGCTAGGCCTGCCCTCTGGCTGGCTATACCTGGCTCCAACGCCCGCACCCACCCCCCACGCCCGCACCCACCCCCCACGCCCGCACCCACCCCCCACCCATCCCACCTGCACGTGCATGTAGTTCTGCCGGTGTCTCTCCCGGCGCTCCTCCTCGCTTATGGACAGGGCGTCGTAGATGGCCTGGGCCACGTCGGAGATATTCCAAGGGTTCACCAGCAGCGCGCCGGCGCCCAAACTCTGATTTGAACAGCGAATTAAAAACCGGAATAATAGGAAAACCTTGTTAACTTTTGCTTGTAAGGTGTAAGGAGTGGTAGTATTTTTTGCTCATTGGAGTGGTAGTTGTTTTTTGTTTAGGTAGTTGCTTGTAAAAGGGTTAGCATTGTTAGGAGAGGGTTTCAGGGCAGGAGAGTATGGCCTAGCCACGGCAGCGTTACCACGGCATATGTATGGAAAGGTAGTATGGAAAGGTAGTATGGAAAGGCTTCACAGGAGTGGAATCCAAATCCCATATCCAAGCAATGTATCGACTGCTGATGTGCTTTAAACGGGAAGACGGGATGTGGCAGATATACATGTACGCGCTGCACTGGAATCCCTAGGAGTTTGAAAAACCTGAGTGAGGCCAGGAAAAGCAGCGTCCTTTTCCTCTCGCCCTCCCCTACCCCTTCCCCGCCACACGCAAGAGAATATATATCCTCTCAAACCACCTTCTTTCTCCCTCTCCCAGCCACAACGCCGGACCGACACCACCACCACCATCCCCTTCTCCTCTTCCTCCTGCTGCTCTCCTCCTCCTCCCTTTCTCCTCCTTACTTGTGCCGCTCCCGCGAACTCCGATAGCACCAGCACCCCCGCGTTGTCCGATTGGCAAGCCACGTACTCGTAGCTGACCTGGGGCGAGGTTGGGGTAAAACCCATTATTATTATTAATGAGCAGGTGGACGCAGTCGGGGGCGTCGGCTGCGCAATGGGAAGAATGGACGAGAAAACGGCAAGAAAACGGCCGTACCATTTGGATATTTGGAGATAGTTCACCTTATTTCGTAAAAAGAATCAATTATGAAAAATGCCAAACCTAGCCAAATCCCGCCAAATTGAATTATTATTATTATTATTATTATTACTATCATATTATTTGTTGTTGTTATTACTATCATATTATTTGTTGTTGTTATTATTATTATTATTATTATTATTTATTCATTATTATTATTGTTGTTGTTGTTGTAAACTTTTTAGGTTAGAAGGCCTTCTCGAGAACAGCCCCAAACCCAGTAGATTGCCCCTCCATAACCCCCCATCCGTCTATTTCTGGTGGTCTGCTTCACTCGCCAGTAACTCGTCTTAACCCCCATTCGTTTTGCATGTTCGTTACCCCACCCCACCCTACCCCACCCCACTCACCCCACCCCACTCACCCTACCCCACTCACCCTACCCCACCCCACTCACCCACCCCATTCCACTCACTCCACCCTACCCCACTCCACTCACCCCACCCCATCCCACCTCCTAGGCCCCAGTCATCCCTAACACTCCCACTCCCGGCCTTACCAGGTTCATTCCATCCCTCAGCGAAGTCACCAGAGCCACATCGGTCACGGCGTACAGAGCACACAACTCCGTGAAGGACAGGGAGGTGTCCAAATGGAAGATGGGAACGTACGTCAGAGTGCCGTACTGACCGTTGATGCGACCAACGATCTCATGAACCATGCTGCAGGCAGCCGGGGACGGTTTCGGGGTCGGTGTGGGGACGGCTTGCGTTGTACGGAACGTACGGAAGAGAAAAACAGCACCGGACAAGACGAGGACATTCGGAGCATGCATTTGTAGGAGGCCGTGGGTTTTGGAGCGGGTCGGAAAGAAGACGCGGCGTGCTGCAAAACACAGCTTTCAGACCAAGAAGTGCGCTAAACCTAGTACAATGCGCACGTGACCTGGAGACACGCTCGTACCTGCGCAGCTTCTGGTACTCTGGCACGTCCGTACGAGACGGTACGGCAATCTGTACGAGCAGTACCTGCACATTCACAACAACCAATTCAGCGTAGTAGGTCCGTAGGTTTTTTTATGACGGGTTTCAGCGAGATGCTCTGACAGCCGCTGCACGTGAGGAAGAGAGGTTGCCCCTGCCCTGGTGCGCGCCCCACGGCCTCCCCCCTTAAAACCCCCCTAAAACCGTAAAAGGACAATAACAAAACAAAACACACACACCATGCCGCCAGCATGCATCACTCGACGCGCGGTGTGCCGCTACTCCCCGCATGGCCCCCCCCCTTCACTCCTCACATCAAAAACCCCGTGACCTTCTCAACCCCATGGGGCTCCGTGCATCCTCCTCCCTCCCCTCGGAACAAAAGATTCGCAGGGGGGATATTGCCGCAAGAACTCCATTTCTTCACACCACACCCACTCCCGAAAGGCGCCATACATCCCAGCCCCCGAAAAGTTCACATCGCTCTAGCCACACACACACACACACACACATACACATACACACACCCCGAAATCTCAATGACTTACCCCCAAAAGCTCATTAATCCACCGCGCCTGGTTCCGGGGGTCATCTTCCCAAGGAAAACCCAAAGACACACCTGGACTCGCGTCTTTCTTTTTCCACCTCCCCCCAACCTAAACCCCCCTTACACAGAGTTGGTGCTTTCGGTAGCTGATGACGGTAGCTGCTTCATTGCCTAGGATATCTCACGCGATTTCCCCCCACCCCCCTGGACTTCCCCCCACCCCCCCCACACACGCATACACACACACGTAGCCCCTCTTACCTTATCCCGCCATTCCGGGCGCTCTTCTAGAAACTTCTCATACGCCAACAACTTCTGCGGAATGCCCTTGACCATGTCTAGACGGTCAACGCCCAGCATGATCTGGGCGGAAACCGGTTTCGGAGCGCCAAGAGAGCGCGGGAGTGGTAGCAGTTTTGGCAGCGTAAGATCAAGGCCGGCAAGGGAGGAAAGAAGGCACGAGCGGGTATGCGGGCATGCAAATATGACGAAGGTAATTTCTTCCTATCGGTCACTCCTATCGGCCACTCAGAAGAACGGCGACAGGGCAAAGACTGGGCACAGCCGTGTAGCCAATGCCGGTGGTTGTAAGCGCGGCGATGGAGGAGGGACGGCATGAGCGGGCATGGCAGCGGACAGAAAGCAGCCCGTCTAGCCCGCGTGATGTGGCGGAGCGGAGAGAGACGGCCGTGAGCCAGCGGGTGTTGTGCCGAGAGTAAATAGCGAAATTCGTAGAAAATTTTTAAAAAATTAGGAAAAATTAGGAAAAAATTTAAAAAAGTAGAAAAAAGTAGAAAAAAATGGTCTGCATGCGGACGGGGGAACCCCGGCTTCCCACGGTCCCTCGCGCACGTTACCTTGCGCCCCGCGTATCTGTTGAGCAGCTTGGCGGTCTGGCTCTGCACTTCCTCGCTCTCCAGCGCTCGGGCGAACCGTTCCGGGTCGATGCCGATGGGGAAGGTGCCCACACGCGTCAACACGCCGTTGTTCTCGACACCTTTGGTTTGTGCAAAGGCCGCGGGACACGAGAGTGTTTAGCATGGCGGCCATGACGAGGGTAAGGGGGTGACGAGGGTAAGGGGGTGACGAGGGTAAGGGTGACGAGGGTAAGGGGGTGACGAGGGTAAGGGTGACGAGGGTAAGGGTGACGAGGGTAAGGGGGTGACGAGGGTAAGGGTGACGAGGGTAAGGGTGACGAGGGTAAGGGGGGGTGACGAGGGTAAGGGTGACGAGGGTAAGGGTGACGAGGGTAAGGGGGTGACGAGGGTAAGGGTGACGAGGGTAAGGGTGACGAGGGTAAGGGGGTGACGAGGGTAAGGGGGTGACGAGGGTAAGGGTGACGAGGGTAAGGGTGACGAGGGTAAGGGTGACGAGGGTAAGGGTGACGAGGGTAAGGGTGACGAGGGTAAGGGGGTGACGAGGGTAAGGGTGACGAGGGTAAGGGTGACG
>NW_003307576.1:1246437-1256665 GCF_000143455.1 Volvox carteri f. nagariensis
AAACAGTAACATAAACAGCAACAGTAACAGGACGTAGAGCCGCCGGGCGCGCCCGCCCCTGCGCTGTGTTTCGGGGCCCCGGTCCGGGGGCCCCCGACGGTGCTCTCGGTCCTTTCTCGGGACGAGAGCCGCCCCCCACAGTGTAACACCCCCATCCCATCAACAAAACAATAAAACAAGCAGTAATCTACAGCAAAGAAGGGAGATGGGAAAGCTCCGAGAGAGAGAGGGGCGGAGGTGACTAATATTACACTGAGGTCCAGGACCACGGCGGTGATCAGAAAGATGCAAAGTCAGTTCAAAGAGGTGGAAGAAAGCAGCAGTGGGGAACTACTACTACTAGGGGGGAACGTAGGTAGGGCCCCGGACTGCAGGGGAACCCCTGCAACCCGGGGGCCTACTGCGGAATCCAGCAGTCTAGAGCCGGCGGCGGCGGCGGTGGGGTATAATGATGCTTGGGTCCACGTGGGCCCTCTGCGACCCGCGGACCTCAGCGCCCCGGACCACCACACCGTGGCAAACCCCCTTCTTGCGTCATACACATACACAAACACATACACACACACGCTATTCCCCCTTCCCCTCCCCCTCCCCCCGCGGTCTCACCTCCTCCCGCACTGGCAGTGTGCGGTACATCTCAGAGGAAGGGAAGGGCGTGTGCAGGAAGAAGCCAACCTTCATCTGCAAGCAAACAAACATATATACATACATACATACATCTCCCAGATCTGGCCATCTCATCCGTGAGCCATTGTTGGCTTCCTAAAAATCAAAACGCACCCATGAGCATACATTGTGTGTGTGTGTGTGTGGGGGGGGGGGGGTTGGGGTTGTCATGAATTGCTGCGAGTACCGCCGCTGCGCGCCGCAACGGTACTCATTACGGTCTTGATGGTCTTCTGCCGGCCTGACTGTGGCGGGGCATGCCGGACGAGTAAGATTATCCCTGTGTTTCCCCCCAGAGCCACAACCCACACAACCCGCAGGTACGGTGGCTGCTGCTGCTGCTGATGATGGTGATGTCCTTGAAGTGTGCAATTATGGGGACACCGGTGGGCTGGTGGACTCCTCCTCCTCCTCCGTGAACGCACACACGCACACGCACACGCACACCCACACCCGCACACCCACCCCCACACACACGCGCGTGCGAGAGAGAGAGATAGAGATAGAGAGCGTACCTTGGGCACATTTTGTTTGAGGAGGCTGGGCAGCACCATGAGGTGGTAGTCCTGGACCCACACCACGTCGGTGGGCTGGTACTCCTCCAGTACCACATCTGCGAATTTCTCATTAGCCGCCTAGGGGTCCAGAGAGAGAGAGAGAGAGAGAGAGAGAGAGAGAACCGAATTGAGGGGTCGTGGGTGAGTGGGGGAAAGGGAGGAAAGGGAAGTAGAAGAAGCAAAATCGCAAAGGAAAAAAATGAAGGCAAAATAACAAATCAGCTGCCGCCTGGCAGAAGGACGGGGATTTCACCAATCCGGCGATGAGATTGGGTCGCCATCTCAACGAGGGGTCGGAGGTTTGTGGTGAAGGTGAAGGGCGGCGGAGAAGAAGGCAGGCAGGCAGGGGAGGGAGAGATATGGCCCAAACCCGACTCTTTGGCAATCGCAAACCCCCTAAAACTCTTTATGACTCTTCTCTGCACTTTGTACAGCCCCCCTTTCCTCTCTTTCCCCTACCTGGTACGCCTGCCACTGCAGCTGCATGGTCTTGTGCTCCGCCATCTTCTGCCACGTGTCAATGTTCAGCGGTACGTAATGGAACAGCTGCCACAGCACGCTGTTGCAAAAACCATTGTAATACAAGTCCACCTGCAGGCACCCCAAGGTGAAGGAGAACCATTGGGTGGGAGCGCATGAGGGGACGGGATAGTAAAAACGCCGATGACCACCTCCGGAAGAACGGTGGAAACATGACGTATAATTGCGTATAAAGCACCACTGGAAACATGAAAAAACATTAAAAATACCAATTAACTTCTACTTCATCATATCTGCCTTTTATGCGCAAAATTAAAAGGCAGTTAAGAGTGCGCAACACGACCAGGCGCTGGCGAAAGGGCAGAGGCAGAGTGGAAGACGTACTCGCTGCGGCTTCTTTCACAGCGCGCCCACCACCTCAGGTGCCAAACGTCACATTCGAAGAGGTGGTTAATCACCTGCCCCCGGGGCTTAGCTCGGCGACGTGTGAGAAACGGTTAACACCAGGTCGTACACCGGATCTATGTCACGTCACATGGCATTCCTCCCCATCGCATAATTTTCCCCTCCTCGGATGCCTCAAGCAAACTTCTATAAACAACAACAACAACAATAATCGTAATAATAATAATAAATAATATAACAACAGAATTAAAAAATACATCAAAAAGTAATATCTACGATATCACGACAAATGATGAAGTCCGCGTCCGCGGTTTTTCCTTCCCTGTAACTCTCTGTTCAGGGCCACCTCACTGCGAGCATACCTCGCCTCCTGGGACCCCCCCCTTGCTAACACCCGCGTCTTCGTCTTCTTCCTCTTCGCACGGTTACTCATCAACGTCCACTTTACTTTTTTACCCCATCATCCCGTTCACCCCCCTCCCCCTTCAATGAATAATACGAGGAGAAGAGCTTTGGGGCTTCCTTGCTCCAACCCTCCACCATTCCCCACGTTGACTAGCTACTTCTGTGACTTCAAATAGAATTTTTCTCCCCGGGGGGCCAACAAACCTCCCCCTAAAACCGCCTCCTTGCGCTTCTCACCAAGGTATGGTCCATCCACACAGGCGAGAAGCCCTCCGCTTTGAGGATGGCCGTCAGCTCGTCCCGCTCGCGACCGGGCTTAACCCAGATGCCTAACACGGGTTATGGATCGCGGAGATCGCGGAGACACGGCAGGGAGAGGGAGTGAGGAACAGGACAGGACAGGTACAGAAAAATAAACGCAAGCTAACCCAGGCCGTGTCCCTATGGGAAAAAGGGGAGGGAGGGAAAGAGAGAGGTAGTTGGGTGGGTAGGTGGGGGTTACGACATGGGGCATCACACGAGTCGCAACGCCTAAAAGCTTCAACCCTCACATCGCAAAACCGTACATGTCGTTGTTGCAAAGCCCCAACGAAAGGGTCTGATGGCCCAAGATCCAGAGCCAAGACTCTATCCTTTCCATTCCCCCTTCTCCCTCTCTTCACGAGGGCCAATCCCAGGCAGGCGATCTAAGTACCGTCACGGCCTATGTGGCGCCTTTACACCTCGAGGAGGCTGTCAATTTAAATGTGGCGCCTTTACACCTCGAGGAGGCTGTCAATTTAATTGCGGAGCTTTTGTGTAACAAAAACTCCACATTTATACACAGCCTTCCTCCAACTGCGTCCATTCATCCAGCCAGCCCGCTCCATCTACCCGGCTGGACAGATCCAGAGCCCCACCTCTACACACCTCTACACAACTCTACCCCACATATACAGAGAGGGTATATGTGGGTAGAGCTCTACCAAAGCTCTACTCACATATGCCCGAGGCCCTCCACCGGCACCCACCCACCCACCCACCCAGCCAGCCAACAACTCACCAGGCCAGCCAATCCACAACGTCATGTAGTTGCTGACTCCTTTTAATGCCGACACCAGACCACCAGCGCTTGCCTGAACAGTGTGAAGGGAGGGCAGCCGGACAGGGCAAAAGGCTGCTTAAACGATTTCTTCCCCCCCCCCCAGCAAAGCCAAAGCCGCGGTTGGGCGTCCAGACAGGAGATGTGTACCTATGATGATGGTTGCCACGATGAATTTGATGGTGTGACGATTATGGATTACTAATGCGGATGATGACTTCAATGCTCATTTTCGGGGGGGAAATAGAATTCAAAGGGACGGACAGAAAGAGGTGGTGTTCCTGACAGGGTACGCAGAAGGAAACCAAATGCTAGCTATGGAAGTAGTATCACGGGGACACGGGTCGGCAGGGCTCCATGGGCGCGAGTACGGAAGCCGCCGCATGTACGGCACCACGGCACATGCAGGAAACGTCCCGCCGCAGACGAGGTCGCTCTGGGATGAGCGGGGAGTGGGGGAGACCGAGAGGGAGTATACGGGGCACAATGATGTGGTGCACAACCGGACATGGCGTTTTCCCATAATGGCGACACGGCGTGTGGCATGCGACACTGCGAGATGCGACAGTAAGGTAATCGGGGTTGAGAATATAGGCCAGGTGAGGGGACACGAATCCCTTGCACACCTGCAGCTGCCACCGGCCACTTGCATCCTTACTGCACGTGACCGGCAAGCGGTTGGCAACCACCACGAGCCGTGGCTGCGGGGTTGGCTCCGGGACGGTCTCCAGCACCGGGTCCTCCAGGGGAACATTGTCCTCCATGACATCGAACGCCTGGTGGCTGCGGTTGCGACGAATCCGCTCTCGCAGCAGGCGGTCTGTCCCCAACCGGTGGAGTTGCACACGGCCAACGGAATGGAGAAGTCAAAACTAGCCTTGCGTCTATTTGAGTGGACTTATCCGTGTTATCCATTAAGGAGCTGATAGTAGGACAGAAGTTTCTAAAAGAGCAAGTAGGTGTCAACCTGGCATAACAAATCAGCATTGCGTTGGTCCTCACCGACTCTGGTTGTATGCAGCGAGGAAGATATATCCTCGCTGTCAAGCTCTGACAAGCTGCTCATCTCTGATCCTTGACTCCTCGCGACAAGTTTGTTTACCTGGACCAAATTAGGACAGCCCACAACCTAATCCGTTACCAGGGCCACTTCACATCCAGCTACGATCAATAGATTGAAATGCAACGCAAGCTGTGCGCAAGACTGAAGATCCGAGGTTTTCGAAAAGGTGAAGCGCTAGACGTGTGAGTCCTTGCCGGTTACAGCCAGCATCAAAATCCTGATCATACCCACGTGAGGAGAAATCGGCATATCGTGAACGTCCAAGGCTCTGGAACTCCTTCCAGGATTGTGACGTACGCATCGTACAACGGCCGCGCAGGTTTGCCCGCGGCATTGCAAGGCACCTAGAGCGCTGCGTCGCTTTGGGGGGCACCATGAAATTTGACTTGCGGAGATTGCATGAGTTTGTGATGGGTCTGATGTCTAGCTTTTTGCGTCCAACTCGATAGGGCATGAACGGACTGCAGCGTCAAACAGGCTCCCCTTCTTATACTTACAGAATAATTAATATGAGATTTAAGGTTACGATTAATTGGAATATGTAACTGGCCGCAAGTTGTACGCCGGCGTCTGTCAGCTTTCCGTCCCGATAAATTCCGGTCCAAACGGACTCTGCAACGGCAAAGACACCGTCAAACATCAAATATCTTCATATCTAACCATAAAACATACAGAAACTTAAGCACTTAATATGGATTACACAGAATCAGTATTATTAATGGAACTCGCAAACCGGCTGACATAACGGGATTAATGCTAACCACGCGGGCTTGCCAAGTACAGTTATCGCCACCAAGCCCCCAAAGACGACCGTAAGGTTTTAGCCCCAACTTTCCAAGCTCACCCAGCATGTATGGCACACACCTACATTGTAGAGCTTTGCAAAACCAGAGAAGCTTGGACAGGGTTCCGCAGCTCGCCACATGCATTATCACACCTGCCTTGCCGTGAGTGTGGCATAGCAGGATGAGATAGAGGGCCCCAATTGCCTATTCGACGGTCTGCGGTGGTGGAAGTAATCAAGTGCCATTCTAAGACACACTTAACAGCAGTAGTGTCCTGCATGAGCCCACAGCGAACCAATACGACTGCTACGAGCCTTCCAAGTACGGTAAGGCCAGCAAATCACCAGGTCAGCATTACTGGTCAGCAGCCGGTCAGCTCTAGAAGGCCGGGGCTATGCATGCATGTACGTACCAGCAGCACACCGGCCCTGGCCATATATTTAACCACGACCCTCCGGGCGTCGTGCCCTGCCAAGCTAAGCAAACACCGTGCGAGTCTTTAAAAAGGACTTTTGGTTGCTCTTACCTTCTGGCTGGTACACGTCAGGCTGGACATCTAGACGCGTGTGCTTCCAACCGCTCACCAACCGATCCTTGAACTCCAATACCACACCTTCCGGCAATAGTGTATTCATTAGCCATTCCACTCGTTCATCTGCCTCATGCAGCCCTCTTTCTAGAAGGAAAGAGGCCCCGCATGTCGTGCCCCAAACGACTGGGGCTTCTTCCATGTCGTGCCCCAGAAAACTCAGAAAACGGAGGACTAATGGCCCCCATCCGCCCCCTTCGGGGTTGGAAGCAGCTTCTGCGATCTCCTGTCGCAAAACTTGGTGTGCCACAGACCCACGCTGCACTCCTGAATGCCTATCCAGTAGAAGTCCATATGTGTAAGTGTTTGCGCTGATTAAATGCTTGCTGTTGATGATGATAGGCCCCCTTTTGGAAGGTTTGAATCCCTGCTGCTGGCAACTGCTGGTGATAATACCCCCCCAACATGGCGAAGTATAAGCATTGGATGGGTCTGGCAGCTGAGCAAGCGGGCAGGAAGGAGGTGTTCCCGCATATCACGACACTTATCCCGGAAGCGCTTCTCCAATTCACGCCATCTCGGACCCCGTCAGTGTCAGGTTCGTCGACTATCTCCTCAACTCTTGCTCCACGGAATCACCTCTCCTCCATAAACACCCCATACACAACTTGTACTCGTGCATTATGTCCTTCCCCTCACTGCTGCACACAAACATTATTACTGTGACACGACCGGCACTTCCCGTTGCTCTAGGTGTTCCAGCGAGGACGGCCAAAGAGGCATCGTCGACGGGGGATGCAACAATGGCAGCCGACCTTTGAGCATCCTCACCACACGCCTCAACGTGTAACTCAGGCATCACGCACACCGTCAAACTCGACAACTACCGCGTCGCCTCTCGCTGATGGGGGAGGATGCCAAACGGAAACGAGTAAGACTTGTAACGACAGCTCCTGGACAGCGATGACGGCCGATGACGGCCGATGACGGCCGATGACGGCCGATGACAGCGATGAGATCGCGTTCTAGGCAGGATGCCGCCTGAACACCGAAGGCACTTTCCGTGTCGAGGGAGAATTCATAGTCGACTTTGCCGCATGACTTAGACGTGACATCGCTGCTGTACATAACGTACTTGTGTTTGCATCCTCGTCGTCATGTCGCATCGTGTATGAGCACTTTGTGTCCCGTTTTTTTACATGCATAGCCGGACATAGCCGCGCTATTTCGTAGATAGCTACTCAAGTCCTGTCAGCAGGTCTGCGGACATGATGGTCTGTACATGATGGTCCGGCTGCTCTATACTTGTTGTTGCGTCGGACGCATGGTCATGACCTCACTGACTGGCCTGGCAAGTTGACCTTGTGCACATTGGTTCATGGTTGTGACGTGCTGTCTTCCGAGTTTCTTTGGGGACGGCTGAGGTTCTACTCGTCAAATTACACGTAACATATTACAGTACCCGTATGGCTGCGTGCTCCGCCCCTGTAGTATTTCACCTTTCCGGTCCTCTTCTCTTGCCTGTGGTAGCTGACGCGACCTTTCCGCAACTTCGGCTTCGGATTTAAAGCCTGGCATAACAAAATCTTGTACTTCGTTCACGCGACTCCTGTACGGACGTCATTGTGGACAAGCCACCTTTTCGAAGGGCAAATGTGCTGCGCTTGCAGCAGGTGATGGTTGCCGTCAATTTGTCAGCCGGTACAGCGTTGAGAAAGCCATTGTATCGGGTAAACAGTGTCTGGACTGCTTGCGGATGCTCAAACGCAAACACCTGTAAACACCTGTCGCTTTGGATCCAATACGAACATCTACCTGTGCAGTTTGCTCAGCATGCCCTGTCATGAAGTCTTGTATGGAATTCCCCGATTTGTGATCACACACTGCATCGATCCATCCTTACGTGCCATATCAGCAGCAGAAGGATGCTGACGTGTATGCGCTCTCCCGCCTCCTGTCTAACGCTCTCCATGAATTAAGCATAAAATTTTATGTGATAAAGAAATAATAATTAAGATAATGATTGCTCGGACAATCTACATACCTATGCTGAATTGTCTCTTGACGTTCTGGTGCATTTTACTAATCAGACGCGCCAGTCGCAACGTCAGCGACCAACCATGAAGCAAGCCAGGGTAAGATACAAATAGGGTCAATCTGGTATTCCATGGCTTTTTCGCGCGGCGCTGCCCGGCATCGGCGATGGCTATGGGCGCTAACAGCATGCGGCGGAGCTGCCAGCCTAATCGCTTTCGAGGGGCATCTTCAGAAGTCAGCACACGAGCATGGTCAGACAGCGACGGAGTACGCCAAGGTAGCCTCGCGCATTTGCAATATGTGACGTCCATCGGTTAGAGCAATTCTATGCATGCTTCCAAAGGCTGCTAGGGCGTATCCGTCCTACCAGCGGGGTGCGCACCGTGCGACCGTTGGTCCACGAGTCCGCACATCTGTACATGTCCGTTTGATCTAAACGGCCGCGTTTTCTCCCCACGTTGTCACGGGCTTTGTGCAACGCACCTGCATCACAACCTTAGGAGCGTGCCACAGAGGCTGCAAACCACCTCAAGAAGACGACGGACGTAGCTGGGGCGCTGCTGCGCACTGCATTGTCCTCGGCGGTGATTGCAGTGCAGCAGCACAACTTCAACCCAGGTGCGCGCACAACAGGGCTGCTATGAAACCCCGACAGTGATGGGAAAAAGGCTCTCCTGATCACCTCCTACCGGCACAGACACTGCTCCAATGCAATACGGCCGTGGGAGGGGCAAGTTCGTTGGCTTGTGGGTTGTTGCTGGCTGGGAGGTCAAAGAGTCGATAGCGGACATAGTTGATGACAAGTCGTCTCCGGTAACAGAAAAAGCAGCAGGAAGCATGAAGACGAGCGATTTAAGTATATCTTTCCTCTCCTGCCCCGTATGCAAACCCTCCTGCTGTCTCCACCCAACCCCGCACTTTCAAACCCCTTCCGTCCGTCTTCTTCCCTCCGGCTTCTACTCCGGTTTTCTTTGCGTCACATGCGTATGTCGCAAGGGTCTGTTGTGTTCTTCCTTCTTTCTCCGCGAAGGCCTTGACTCCAATCCGCACAGTCTTCTTCCTCAAAACCCCGGGCCTAGCTGAGAACCTATCAGGACCCAGTGCCTCCCCAGAACCCCTATCCATTCCTGATCTGGGTTACGCTTGTTACCCCCAACACACCTCCCTGCCGCCCACCCCCCAACCCTATGTCCACGTCCAACACCACCGTCACACATGCCACGTCATATGCCATGCAATCTTTATGCCGTGCAATTTCGTTCCGTCATGTCTTATTACCTATCAACAGGCGATTTCCGAGCCGACTTGGCCGCTACAGTGGCAGACCTGGTCTCCGAAACCCCCACACGCCGCCATCTTGTCACTCTCGGAGGAGGCTACCTCATGGACTGGCTGCTACAGCTCGCTTACCCCCAGCTAACCAGCACTACCAGCTGCAGCGGGAGCAGTAGCAGCAGCACCCCCAGCAGTAGCAGTAGCGGCAGCGACGCTGCTAGGGACAGTGAACGCAGCAGCAGCACGAGTGGGTCGTACGCGGTGGCTGGCGTGGGGATAACCCGCAGCGACGGGGAGGAGGACGGTGGCCGTGCTGACGCGGCATTTGGGTCAGGCCACGCTGTTAGCCGCGGTCGCCCAAGCGACGGCGTCGATGGCGTCGGCAGAGACTTTGGCGGTGTTCAGGACCCGACGGTTGCGGCTTTTGGGGGCCCACCTGGAGGTACGGCTTCGATGACGGCGTCCGGGTCAATGGAGTCGACGGAGTCCGTGGCGGCGTCACCAGGGGGCCCGGCGTCGGCGGCAGCAGCGGCGGAGGCAGCAGCGGCGGCGGCTCGGCTGAGCCGGGAGGCAGAGCGTGCTCTGGAGTGCATCCTGCAAGATGGTGGGTGCAAAGGGAAATCGGGGAATGGGTGTGTGTTGAAAACGTCCTCGTCCTCGTCCTCATCCTCGTCCTCTCTTTTTTTTACCTCCACTCGCTCTCGTCTCACATCTCCGCATCCTCAGACGTGGCGGGGGCCCTGCTGCTGGACCGCCCTGGTGCGGTTCCTCTGCTGCTTCGGGCTGTGGCGTGCGGCCGGGCGAGCCGTGGTGTGGCCGAGGCTCTGTCGGACAGGGCGGTGGAGGCTCGCGCGGGGGGGGAGGCCATGGTGGCGGACTTGCGGGCGGCGATTGACGCAGTGAGTGAGACAGCGCAGAGGGCGGGGGGACCGACAGTGCGCAGGA